>NW_028234436.1:13996719-14004219 GCF_977035675.1 Penaeus japonicus
TCTGGATATCATCAAAACCATAACCTCCTTTAACCAACAACAACATAGATAAGATAAAAAAGAAAAAAAAAAAATCACTAAGGCATTGTCAAAAAAATAATAATAATAAAAAAAAAAAAAAAATAATCCTTCCCTTTCAATATATGGCTCAAACAGAACGAGCTACATTGTCATTCATATCACGGGGCGCATGAATAAATTAAATAATATGATGATGGAACTGATCATTAGAATCACAGTGAGGTTGCCACGATTGCAACTCAATGATTATGCATTTTAGGCAAATAACGTTGCCAGACGCAGATAGTCCAGACAGATTGCAAATTGCAAAAAGAAAGATAAAAGCCATAATCCATCGGAAAAAAATAATAATTCAATGATACTAAACCACTTTTTAGATAAATAGACATCCCCCCTATGTACCACTCTTTCAAAAAAAAAAAAAAAATCGGAGACAGACTCTCAAGGGTTTTGAAAAAGGGGCTGTATCGCATTGGGGTAACTTTCCCTTATAGAAATTTGCATATATCCTATAAATTTTAAAACATCCCGTGCTGACTCAAACATGATCCCTACGTAATGTGTTGTTTGAGGACCAACAGTTTAGAATTCTTTTTTTTTTTTTGCCGAGACGTGTAGCGGAGAGAGAGGGAGGGAGAGGGAGGGAGGGAGGGAGGGAGGGAGGGAGAGAGGGAGGGAGGGAGAGAGAGAGAGAGAGAGAGAGAGAGAGAGAGAGAGAGAGAGAGAGAGAGAGAGAGAGAGAGAGAGAGAGAGAGAGAGAGCGAGAGAGAGAGAGAGAGAGCAATAGAGAAAGAGATAGAGAGAGTTATAGAGAAAGAAATAGCGAGAGAGAGAGAGAGAGAGAGAGAGAGAGAGAGAGAGAGAGAGAGAGAGAGAGAGAGAGAGAGAGAGAGAGAGAGAGAGAGAGAGAGAGAGAGAGAGAGAGAGAGAGAGAGAGAGTAATAGAGAAAGAGATAGAGAGAGTTATAGAGAAAGAAATAGATATAGATAGATAGATAGATAGATAGATAGAGAGAGAGAGAAAAAAAATAAGAAAGAGAGATAAGAGACAGAAAGACAGAGAAACAAAAATGAGCAAACTTATACCCAAAGTACAATGGACATACAACATGCCAGGTCCCCACCAAGCAAGCAACAACACCAACCCCAAACAAGCACTCGAGTCCCACTCTACTTACTCTTGGAGCAGTCGACGCCGACCCAGCCCTGCACACACTCGCAGCGACCCAGGACACACGACCCATGGCTGCTGCAGTCGTTGGGACACGCCGACTGGAGCTCCGGAGCCTCGCCTAGATAGAGCTCCACCTTGGGGGATGAATGAGTTAAATTAGAGCTTAGTTTTAGTACTACTTAAAAGGAAAAAAAAAAAAATATATATATACATAAATATATATTGGACTGCAGCTCTAGAGCTTAGATAGGGCTCCACCTGAGAAGACGAAGGAGTTGAGTTAGAGCTTCAATTTTATTTACAATTTAGTTGATAAGTTACTGTTGCTCTGAAGCTTCGCCAGAGATTACAACTAGGTTGAATTCGAGATTAACTTTTGTTGATGTTTTTAATAAGTTGCCATCAAAAATAGGCTTTCTCCCTTCAGATAACACTGTCTGTTTGATAAAGCTACTAATCTGTTATATTCCTTCGTCTCTTATCAAGATATCCTTACCTCTCCCTTTTCTCTTTCACTTTTTTCCCTCGATCTCCCTCCCTCCGCTTCTCCCTTTTCCTTCTCCCTCCCTTTCTCCTTTCTCCCTTCTTATCTTCCCTCCTCCTCTCCCCCCTTTCCCCCTCTCCCTCTTTGTCTTCCTTCTGCCTACTTCTCTTCCTTCACTCCCTTTCTCTCCTCTCCCTTTTCAACCCTCTCTCCCTCCCTTCCTCCTACTCTTCCTCCCTCCCTCCCTCCCTCCTTCCCTCCTACTTTATCTCCCTCCCTCCCTCCAACTCTCTCTCCCCATCCTTCCTACTCTCTCTCTCTCCCTCCCTCCTTCCCACTCTCTCTCCTTCCCTCCCTCCTACTCTCTCCCTCCCTCCCTCCTACTCTCTCTCCTTCCCTCCCTCTTACTCTCTCCCTCCCTACCTCTTACTCTCTCTCCTTCCCTCCCTCCTATTCTCCCTCCCTCCCTCCCTCCCTCCCTCCCTCCCTCCCTCCTTCCTTCTCTCCTTCTCTCTTTCTCTCTCTCTCCCTCTCTCCCTCCCTCTTTCCTTCCTTCCCTCTCTGGCCTGAAACTAACACACAGCTCCAGATCTTTTAAAGTTTTAATGCTATTCGCTTCCAGAAGAAAAAAAGCAAAAAAAGAAAAGAAAAGAAAAAAAAACTGTACTCCTTATTACATGAATAATTCTTCCCGATAAGACTCCTTGGCTCTAGTCCCGCCCCGGGAGACACCGAGACAGGGATGCCTTGCAACTTGCAACTCAACCAAGTCGTAAACTTGATAACTGTGCTGAATACGCCAGTGGCTCGCTATAATTCCCCCTGCATACATGCATACAAACGCTCATACATATATATGTGAGCAAATCATACTTGGATGTTTTGGGTGAAGCGGCGAGCGAAATTAAATAGTTTGTGGTTTGTTATTAAAAGACTAGGAGGCGGAGGGTATACATGGATGGTCATAGACTGGCTGACTCCGCTTGCAAATCAAAACCGCTTAGATTTGGGGTCAGGAAGTGTGAGTGGATGGTTGAGGGAGTGAGAGTGTGAGGAAGTATGAGTGAGTGACTGTCTGACTGAATTTGAGTGAGTGACTGACTGACTGAATTTGAGTGAATAACTGACTGACTGAATTTGAGTGAGTGACTGACTGACTGAATTTGAGTGAGTTACATAAATGTTTACTTGCTCATTTACTAACTTGTTTATTTATTTTTGTACTTACTCACTCACGCAGACACTTACCCCTTTACTCACTCACTTACTTGCTTACTTACTCACGTACACACTGAGTGAGTGAGTGAGAGAGTGAGTGAGTGAGTGAGTGAGTGAGTGAGTGAGTGAGTGAGTGAGTGAGTGAGTGAGTGAGTGAGTGAGTGAGTGAGTGAGTGAGTGAGTGTGAAGAGAATAAGTAACTGAGTGAGTGACTGAGTAAAGAAGTAAAAAAAAAAAAAAGTAAAAGGGGTACCTAAACACCCCCCCCCCCCCCCGCAGCCAGCGAAGCTACACATACCCCCCGCCCCCCCCAAAAAAAAAAACAACACTCATATACCCACCTCCGCCACACTGATGCCATCGTTGTAGATAGCCAAGTACCAGGTACCAGTGTCAAGGTACTCGACGAGGCTCAAGTTGACGCTGTGGTCGTGGATGTAGCGCCGGGGTCGTGAGAGAGACGGCAAGGCAAGTGGTTCCTCAATCACATCGTTCTCGCGTTCCTCGGTCTAAAAGAAGGAAGGAAGAACAAGCATTTCGCTGAATTAGTGGTTGAGGAACAGAGTGGTTGATGGACGAAGTAGTTGATGGATGAGGGAGAGAGAGAGAGAGGGGGGGAGAAGGAGGGGGAGAGGGAGAGAGAGATAGGGAGGGAGGGAGGGGGAGAGAGAGGGAGGGGGAGAGAGAGGGAGGGGGAGGGGGAGGGAGGGAAGGGGAGAGAGAGGGAGGAGGGAGGGGAAGAGAGAGGGAGGGAGGGAGAGAGAGAAAGAATCTTATAGATAGATTGATAGATAGACAGATGTAGATAAGTAGGTACAAGAGATAAATAGATACTGTCAAATACAGATATATGAATAGTTTATATAAAAAAATATACATGTAAGGGAATATATTGTATACCAAATATATTACCTGTATACTAGCATACCACTCATATAGCATATATACGACACACTTATACACAACACTTGACACACCCGACACACTGATACACTCAACGACACACCCGACACTTGACACACTCAGCGACACAATACTTGACACAGACGACACTTGACACACTCAGCGACACAACACTTGACACAGACGACATTTGACACACTCAGCGACACAACATTTGACACACTGATACACTCAACGACACATCCGACACTTGACACACTCAGCGACACAAAACTTGACACAGACGACACTTGACACACTCAACAACACAACATTTGACACACTGATACACTCAACGACACAACACTTGACACACCCGACACACTGATACACCCAACAACACCCTCAACGACACACTGACACACCCGACACACTCAACGACACACATCCACAACCCACCTCACTCTCGCCGTCCACCTTGGCCAAGTCTTCGAGATCGTCCTTGAGAGCATCTTGAAATCCGAGTTTGAGGTCGAGGTGGTGGTCGTGCAGGAAAGGGTAAACTTCAATGACATCTTGATGACCCAGAGGTGGTGACGTCACGACCATCGCCTCCGTTACAGGTTCTTCGGATGCGGCCTGTGGGGGGGGGGGGGGGGAGAGAGATAATGAGATGATGAGGTGATGAAAAAATGGGGTTATTTGAGAGGGAGAGAGAGAGATAGGTGAAAGGGATACTATGTTATATGTGTTTGTGTGTTTGCGGGTAAATGTGTGTATGTGTTTGTGTGTGTGTGTGTTGTGTGTATGTTGGGTGTGTGTGTGTGTGTGTGTGTGTGTGTGTGTGTGTGTGTGTGTGTGTGTGTGTGTGTGTGTGTGTGTGTGTGTGTGCGTGTGCGTGTGCGTGTGCGTGTGCGTGTGCGTGTGCGTGTGCGTGTGCGTGTGCGTGTGCGTGTGTGTGTGTGTGTGTGTGTGTGTGCGTGTCTGTGTGTGTGTGATTGAAAACAATCTCCTAGAGACGAATTGCAGATTTCCATGCATGCAACTATCACTTCCCCGACATAGAATAATGCTCTCCTTTATTACAGAAACACACATTTCCCTTTATTAAAAATGTATATATATTTATGTCATCAGAAGGTCTGATTATATACAAGTATTTGTAAAGAATGATGTGTTTGCATGTGTTCTTATATATATAATTCAGACAATGCTATGAATCAAACTACAGTAACCAGCTGATCCCGTGCACCAACAGATATTAAAATGAATAAAGAAAGAAACAAAAACAAACAAATACATATACAAACAAACAACGTTGATTTGTAAAGGTGTTCGTCATTTTTCGCGTGTGTTGGATTGACAAAAAAAAAAAAAAAATGGTGTGTGCGTGAGCGTGTCTGCATAACTTATTTCGAGCATTATAAAATGCCAAAAAAATGAAAACGAAATAAAAAATCAAATATAATCCGCGAATTTCACTTTCTGTGGCCTTTGCCGGGCGGTAGAAACAAATAAATGACAATTTTTCTTGACATTTCGAATTGAAAATTGATGTTTTTTTTGCGACTTGAACTCGGTTCAGATATAACTATGGTATGAAATGCAGCATTTTCAAGTGTGAATGTGACGGTTATGTTGCATAGGTTTTGAAAAGGATTACATATATGTATAGTTTCGCACACGAGAGAGAGAAAGAAAGGGAGAGGGAGAGAGAGGGAGGGAGAGACAGAGAGGGAGGGAGGGAGGGAGAGAGAGAGGGGGAGAGAGAGAAAGAGGGAGAGAGAGAGGGAGGGAGGGAGGGAGGGAGAGGGAGAGGGAGAGAGAGAGGGAGAGAGAGAGGGAGAGAGAGAGAGAGAGAGAGAGAGAGAGAGAGAGAGAGAGAGAGAGAGAGAGAGAGAGAGAGAGAGAGAGAGAGAGAGAATATATGTGTGTGTGTGTGTGTGTGTGTGTGTGTGTGTGTGTGTGTGTGTGTGTGTGTGTGTGTGTGTGTGTGTGTGTGTGTGTGTGTGTGTGCGTGTGCGTATCCATGTGTTAATGTTAGTGGGTGAATGTGTGTGTATGTGTGTTCATGTACGCGTGTTCGTACGTATACATGTGCGCGAACATGAGGATATACAAGTGCATATGCGCAGCCAAGCCAAAATACCCAAGACCGCTACCACAACATACGAACGACTTCCGAACCACCTACCCATTCAGCCTCCCTCTTGGCACGACCTGGACGACCGCTCTTAATGAACTCAACGAAGTCGTACTGGGTGATCGACGGGGCCACATTGCGACGACCGAAGATGGCCAGGTGGGCGGTACGGGGGACAGTCAGGTTGAATCTGAAATTAGAAAAGGAAAAAAATGTATATATTATAGCGGAGGATCAGATATGGGGTAGGGAGGGTAGGGGTATGGAGGGGAGGGTGAGAGAAATGGAGGGAAGGAGGGAGGGAGAGAGGGAGAGAGAGAGAAAGGGAGGGAGGGAGGGAGGGAGGGAGGGAGGGAGGGGGAGGGGGAGAGAGAGAGAGAGAGAGAGAGAGAGAGAGAGAGAGAGAGAGAGAGAGAGAGAGAGAGAGAGAGAGAGAGAGAGAGAGAGAGCGCGCGAGAGAGAGAGAGAGAAAGAGGCTAGATGCCGTGTATGCTGTCACGGAATATACATGAAAATATGGACTGGATCTAATTCTTATTCAAGCGATAAACTAATCCAAATTTGATCACTAATCCGCATCTTATGAAAGGCACCAATCTGGCTAATGATCAGCAATTAACTATGAATTGTTATTAACGTCAAGCTTCTTTTGTTAGTCATTCTAGCGTGAAATAAAACAAGCAGTAACTATTAATGATAAACAAACATAAATTATGATAGTACATTACCTAAGTTTGGGTCTTTTTACAAAAATTATTTCTTTTTTCCTTTTTTGAGCAACACATTGGTCTAAAACTTTATATATATCTTATTCTTTTTTTTTTACTTGAACTGATTTCAATGAAATTAAAAAATGCACCATGATGATAGTAACAATAATTATAATAAGGAAATTAATATCAATAATAAAGATAATAACAATATGAAAAAAAAATCATGATAATAGTATTTTTAGAATAAAGATAAAATAATAAAAATAAAAATGATAATAACAATAAGAATAATAATGATAAAATAATAATAATAGCAATAACTACAGCAACAGTAATAATGATAATGATAAATTTTGAAATAAAAAAATAATAGCGAAAGAATTATTCATCATAATAATAATAATGATAACAAGGACGATGAAGATTAGGAGGAGAATGATAATCAATATAATAATGATAATGCTGATAATAATAACAATAACAATAATCATAATAATAATTATCATTATTATCATTATAGTAAAAATAATAAAAATCATTATCATTATCATTATCATTACTATCATTTCTTTTTAACTATTAGCACTTCTATTATCATCTTCATCATCATAATATCAATAATGATAGCAATAACAATAATGATAATGGAAATAATGGTTACAGTAATAACAATAATAATAACAGTAGTAGTAATAGTAGTAATAACAATGATAATAATAATAATAATAATAGTAATATAATGATAACAACACTAATATCAGCCAAAAGAGAGAACGGAAACAGCCTCATGTTGGATTAACTTAAAAGGGAAGAGTGAAAAAAGTAGAGTTAAAAAGAGTTAAAAAAGTTAAAAAATGGAGAGCAG
>NW_028234436.1:14014219-14016719 GCF_977035675.1 Penaeus japonicus
TGAGGCTACACCACGCCACGCCACACCGCAAATCTCGTGTTATGTTATCTACTTAGTCTACCATGCTTCGCCACATCACACTACCTGCTGAACCCTATCCGCCACTCCACACATCAAATTTCTCTGGTGTTATTCTCTGAGACTACAACGCCACATCACACATCAAAATATCTCTGCATCATTCGCTGAGCCTACCAAGCCACATCACGCATGAAATCACCCTGCATTACATGCTGAATTTACCACGACACATCACGTCACATCATGCCACATCACGTCACATCACGCCACTTCATTCAGACGAAATGTATTCTTCTTCTCATTCTTTCATTACATTCGGAAAAAAAAACAATGCTAATAAATATAAATCAAATGATACGATACTTGCGCTAAAATATTGTCTTGATGAAGGAAATTGAATGAACAAATAAATGCACGTGTATGTTTGTATGAATATGAAAGTGATGGTAATGGTGAATGTATGTTGTATGGGGTGTGTATGTATGTGTGTGTGTGTGTGTGTGTGTGTGTGTGTGTGTGTGTGTGTGTGTGTGTGTGTGTGTGTGTGTGTGTGTGTGTGTGTGTGTATGTGTGAGTGTGAGTGTGAATGTGAGTGTGCGTGTGTAAGCGTGCGCGTGCGTGTGCACGTGCGCTTGCGTGTGCTTTTACTTGTTTGTTTGTTTTATATGTATGTATACGTACGGCCGTGCGTGTGTGCAGGTGTGTGCAGGTGTCCACAAGCACATAAAAATACAATATGTAGACACAGCAGAAGCCCGGCCTATGAATGTGCGTTTAGAACACCGCGTGTACACATGACGAAGTCCGTCATCAAAAAGTGCTTTTAACATTCTGTATAAATTATCCCAGGCAAGTTGGGGTCAAAAGAGCAGAATAATTCTACCTGCTTGAATATTGTAATAAGCGAATTAATTCAGAGAATAAATTGGAGGAACACGGCCAGTATGCCTTGTCGGTGCAAGGGAAAAAAGTATCCGGGGAGGGGGGGAGGGAGGAGGGATATATATAAATATATATATATATATATATATATATATATATATATATATATATATATACATATATACACATATATACATATATATACATATATATACATATATATATATACATATATATATACATATACATATATACATATATATATAAATATACATATACACTGTATATATACATACATATATACATATATGTATATACATACACACACACACACACACATATATATACACACCCATATATACACACATAGATAGTTAGAGAGAGAGAGAGAGAGAGAGAGAGAGAGAGAGAGAGAGAGAGAGAGAGAGAGAGAGAGAGAGAGAGAGAGAGAGAGAGAGAGAGAGAGAGAGAGAGAGAGAGAGAGAGAGACAGAAAGAAAGAGAGAGAGAAAGAGAGATGTACAGCAACCCTCCCTGCCAAAGATTCAGACCTCTGCAATTCTACCGTAAGACATAACAAGAACAACACCAAACCAACTAGACCACACGACCCAAAAGAAAGACTGCCATATAAGGATCATACTAAGAATCAACTATCGACTGGGACAACGCCCGCGGGCACTCGGTGGCACTGGTTCAGAAACTCGAGCATAATGTCAGATTTACTGTTGTACTTGTTATATTGTTGTGTATGTGTCTGTGTGTGTGTGTGTGTGCGTGTGTGTGTGCTTGTGCTTGTGCGTGTGCATGTGTATGTGCGTGTTCGTGTGTGTGTACTTGCACGAGTGTAAAAAAAAAAATAAAATAAACAGACAGATGCGGTTATAAATCTATATATCAACCAACCCTTTTATATATAGATAAAAAAAAAAACACTATAAAGCCCAACAGACAAAAACGACAATGAACACATATCATAGATAATAATATCTAGATAAATTGATATCAAAATCAGATACGTCACAGAAGCTCAAATTGATATCTCGAAATCCCGATCACTCAGCATTCTACATATCATGTTTGGTCGTAATTAAAATCATGAATTTTTAATCGCCTCATCTCATTTGAACTCACCTTAATACCTCTTTTAATTAGAGCTACCTCCCAGCCTCTTATCATAATCGTATCTCTGCCTGGCGAAGAATTATAGTCCACCGGATGCAATCAAAATGATTTTCATCCTGGGTATATCAGGTCAATCGCTTTCCTCGTTTCAATCTACTTTCTATTTTACATAAATCATAGTTTTATATATATATATATATATATATATATATATATATATATATATATATATATATATATATATAAAACTACTTCCTATCTTATATATATATGACCTTTTCTTATAATAATAATAATAAAAACGCGATTCATGAATCTACTTCGATCAATTTACTTAGATGAAATATCTAATATTTTCCGAGTAGATATTGAAGTCTGTGTGTGTGTATGTGTGTGTGTGTGTGTGTGTGTGTGTGTGTGTGTGTGTGTGTGTGTGTGTGTGTGTGTGTGTGTGTGTGTGTGTGTGTGTGTGT
>NW_028234436.1:14036719-14039219 GCF_977035675.1 Penaeus japonicus
ATAAAAATAATATAAAAAAATACAAAGGGAAAATAATCAAAAACGCCATAATTACTTACTGGTCAGCGTGTTTACTTCCTCCTCGTACAAACCGCAACGCAAAAATGCCAAACGGACAAGTAGCCTACAATAACCCACGGGAATTTGAATGAGCCAATCGCGACACGCCAATCAGTGTCCACGTGACTTCCAAAGGACCAATCAGAGCGCGCCAATCAATACATTGGAGCTTAAAGGAAAAAGTTTTGATAATATGCGATACACAGATAACAAACTCGGATATAAGACTTTTCCTGACACCAAAAAAACAACAAAATTTCATATCATTTTTTAGAATATCAAAACCCTATCGCCTAACGCCAGGTTAAATCAGATACTGAGGCTTTTGATATCAAAGCAATTTCGGCTTAAAAGTATATTTGGATGACACAAGTGGCGCTTTTCTAACTTTAGGAGATAGAACGTCGCATTAAAGGGACGGAAAAATAGGGAAATGACATCCCTCTGATCTCGCCTGTTAATAAACTTGTGTGCACGCCCCCCCCCCCCCCCAACACACACACAGGTACAAGAATGCATATACATATATTATATATATATATATATATATATATATATATATATATATATATACATATATTTCTACCGCACATACACACACACAAACAGGTACAAAAATGCATATGTATATACATATATTTCTACCGCTATCATTCTATCTATTCACACACACACCATTTCCTCAACCAGGCTGCCTCAAAGCATACCTTCACACCACTATGCTCAAAGAGGAGTCCCGAATACGTCCAAATGTGTCAGAACACGTACATATATCTGAATCTATCCGAACACGTCAGTCGCCATCCGAACGTCTCTCCCCCTCAACACGTCTGAACACGTCTAAGCTCATCTAAACTCATCGTCTTAGTCCATTTGAACTGATCAAAACCAATCCGAATCCATTTGAACCCGCCCGACTTTCAATTCGAATCTAACCGAATCGGCCTAGGACCATTTGAACCCGTCCTATTTCCTGCCGAACCCGACCGAAGCTATTTGAACCCGTCCGACTTCCATCCGAACCCATCCGGAACCATTTGAATCCATCCAGTCCGAGTTCCACCCGAACCCGTCCGACTTCTACCTGACCGAATCCACTCGTCCCGTTCGCTATATTTCGAACCCGTCCAGACCCATCTAAACTCGTCCGAATCCAAGCGAACACGTCCGGACCCATCTGAATTCGTCCGAATCCAAGCGAACGCGTCCAGACCCATCCGAACTCGTCCGAATCCAAGCGAACCCGTCCAGACCCATCTGAACTCGTCCGAATCCAAGCGAACCCGTCCAGACCCATCTGAACTCGTCCGAATCCAAGCGAACCCGCCCGGACCCATCTGAACTCGTCCGCATCCAAGCAAACCCGTCCAGACCCATCCGAACTCGTCCGAATCCAAGCGAACCCGTCCAGACCCATCTGAACTCGTCCGAATCCAAGCAAACACGTCGGAAATAGAGCCGAGACGTAAATTCCCCGGCAGGTGGCCTCGTCTGTGTCATATTAAGCGAGCCAGCGGTGGCTATTGAACAGCGGTCCATCACCTTTATATTGGGATACAAACCCGATGGAAGGAAATTGCTGCGGATGTTTATAACTCACATCACTTTGCTTTCTTCTCTCCCTTTTCCTCCCTCCTCCACCTTCTATTTCCTTCGAGCTTTTTCTTCATCTTCTTCTTGTTCTTTTTCTTGTTCTTCTTCCTCTTACTCTTTGAATTTTCTTCTTCATTTTTAATTACCTACGTATTGTCTCCTATTCTTCCTTCCTCTCTCCCTCCTCCTTCCTCCCTTTCCTCCCATCCATCCTCTCTCCCCTCCCGTCCTCTCTCCCCTTCCTCCCATCCATCCTCTCTCCCCTCCCGTCCTCTCTCCCCTACCCTCCTCCTTCCACTCCCTTTCTTCTTTCCTTCCTTCCTTCCTCCTATCCATCCTTCCCCCTACCCTCCCTCCTTCCAACCTCTTCTTACCTCCTCATCTGTCTTCGTAACATTTGGAAAATCCTTCACTCTTCCGAAACGTTGAAGATGCAGTCTTATATTTTTTTTTTCTTTTCTTGCATTACGTCTTTAAACCTCGCATTTAGCTCTGGTTCTTTTTTTACCTTCTTCCTTCATTCCTTACTTCCCTCCTTCCCTTTTCCCTTCACTCTTTCTTACTTTCTTTCTTTCCTTCCTTCCATCTTTTATTTCTTCCTTCCTTCCTTACTTACTTATTTTTCCTCCTTCCTTTCTTTATTTCTTTATTTCTTCATTCCTTCCTTCCATACTCACATCCCTCCTCCCTTTCCCTCTTCTTATTACCTTCCCTTTTCTCCCTCCCTCCTTCCAACCGACCCATCCTACACCCATCCACTCTTACTCATCTCCACCTTCCTCCCTTCCTCCTCTCCTTCCCACTTATTCTCCCTCCCTCCCTCCCACCCACCCATCCCCCTCCCTCC
>NW_028234436.1:14051719-14054219 GCF_977035675.1 Penaeus japonicus
CCCCCTTCCCCGTCCGACCACACTCATCACACTCATCACTCATCAATTTCTCTCCATTGCACGCTTCATCACAGACCTATTCACTGCATGAAAAAAGGAATGTCAAAACATGTTAGATATTTTTCATTAAGATGAGAAATCGAATTGCGTTCATGGTATTCACAGGCATACAATGTGCACACGTACACACACACACACGCACACACACACACACACACACACACACACACACACAATCCCCTCCCTCCCTAACAGCCCGGTTTCCCTCTCCCTCCCCCCAACCTTAAAAAAAAAAAACGACAGGAATAAATCTCACCCAACCACAGTCATGTCATCCATCACTTTTACGTCAAAGAATGACACAAAGAAAAGTAATAAAGAAACGATAGATACATAAAATAAACATGCAGGTGGGCTGAGTTGCCAGTTTTTCATTTTTGTCGGTTGTGACGGGGAGAGTGTTTCGTATATATACATATATACTTATATATATACATATACATATATATATACATATATATATATATATATATATATATATATATATATATATATATATATATATATATACATATGTGTGTGTGTGTGTGTGTGTGTGTGTGTGTGTGTGTGTGTCGCAGAATCTATAAGTATCAAAAGTTAAATAATATAAAAATTAAAAGCACATCCATACACCAAAAAATATCAAGTCTTAAATACACTTCCGAAAAGAAAGAGTAAAAGTATACATAATCTTAAATAATAATGATAATGATAAGAAGAACAAGAATAAGAATATGAATAAAATACAAGTCTGAAAAACAGTAAAGAAAGAAAAATAACAAACAAACAGAGACAAAGGAAAGTGAGTGAAAAGCTAAAAACATTAACCATCAAAGAAAAACACAAGAAACAAAAGAGAAAAACAAAGAGAAAAAAAACATCAAAAGACAACACAAACAAACAAACAATAAAACAAAAAAGGAAACAAAAAAGAGGCAAAAAAAGACAATACAAATGAAAAACAAAAACAAAAAAGGAAACAGAAAAAAAGGCAAAAAAAAATGACAATGAAAATTAAATGAACAAAAAAAAACATACAGCAAAAGACATTAAAAAAAAAAAAACATAAACAAAAAACAGAAAAAGAAAGAAAGAAGAAGAAAAAAAACAGAAAAAGAAAGAAAGAAGAAGAAGAAAAAAAAACAGAAAACGAAAGAAAGAAGAAGAAGAAGAATAAAAAAAAACAGAAAAAGAAAGAAAGAAGAAGAAGAAGAAGAAAAAAAAAGAAAAAGAAAGAAAGAAAGAAAAAAAAAAAAACAGGTGCTTTCGGTCTCCTTCCAAAAATACGCGACCGCACAACTGGCCCCATCCGTCATCATCCACCTTCTACCGAGCGCTTGAGATTATTGTTCCCGACAAGCAGTAAACGCGAACTTCTGTGCCTCACCTGCTTGCGTGTGTACCGGAAGTGGGCATGTGTCTGCGTGTGTGTGTTGGGGTGGGTGGGGTGGGTGGGAAGGGGGAGGGGGAGGAGAGGGGTGGGAAGGGGGAGGGAAGGGATGTGTGGAGGGGGAAGGGAGGGGAGGGGAGGGGTTGTATGTGTGTTTGTGTGTATGTGTGTGTATGTGTGTGTGTGTGTGTGTGTGTGTGTGTGTGTGTGTGTGTGTGTCTGTGTGTATTTTTCCCACGTATGATTCTTCGTCCTTATCTAAGTAACATAATAAGCACGTCGATTACCTTAAAACATTTAAGATTCTCTACAACTGATTATCTTTAATAAAAAAACTACACTTAAATGAAAACGAAAAACTTCACAAAGTAACATATGTAATCACACAAACACATACACACACACAAACAAACAACCTCCCCCCCAACACACACACACAGACACAGACACACACACACACACACACACACACACACACACTCACACACACACAGACACACAAAGGTTCTCTCTGTGCATTCTCCCTGGCGAGAAAATCTCCCAGAATTGTCCCTGCGTAAACCATGCACACGATCGATCCTTCGTGTGTGCGTCTTTTACTCTAACCACAAGGCTGTCTTACTCCCCCCTCCCCCCCCCACCCTCCCTCTTCACCTGTCCTTTACCCCTCTACCTTCCTCTGCCTTCCCTTACCTTCTTCTTCCTCTGCCTTCCCTTACCTTCTTCTTCCTCTGCCTTCCCTTACCTTCTTCTTCCTCTGCCTTCCCTTACCTTCTTCTTCCTCTGCCTTCCCTTACCTTTCCTTCCTCCCCCTACCCTTACCTTCCTCTCCCATTCCTTCCCCTTTACTTCCTCTCCCTCCCCCTCCCCTTACCTCGCTCTCGCTCTCTCTCTCTCTCTTTCTCTCTCTTTCTCTCTTTCTCTCTCTCACTCTCTCACTCACTCATTCACCCACTCACTCACTCACTCACTCACTCACACACACACACACACACACACACACACACACACACACACACACACACACACACACACACACACATACTAGCCCCGCCCACATACCAACAC
>NW_028234436.1:14079219-14081719 GCF_977035675.1 Penaeus japonicus
AATGATGATGTTGATAATCAATGATAAAAAAAAACGATATGATAACAATACGAAAAAAGAACAACAACAAAACAAACACACAAAAATATAACCCCATCTCCCTCTTATCTATCACCTCAGATATTCCCTCCACTCCCCCTCCCATCCCCCTCCCCATCCCCTCCCCTCCCCCCACGCCACATAATAGGCCTATAACTTCCGGAGGAGACCCTAAAGAAAAATGATAATAATGGTGAGGTAATCGTCATAATGACATTATAATCACGACCGACGGAGAATGAAATCTGTTCGTACGGTAGACTTATGGTCACAATTATCATTAGAAACACCTTAGGAAATGGGGAGAGAAAAAAGGCCTCTTTCCTAGTACCTTAGAAGGGGGGCTGGGGGCTGGAGCTGGGGGCTAGGGGCTGGGGACTGGGGGACTGGGGGAAGTAGGTGGCCTGAAGGGTAAGCGGGAGGGATATAGGAGGATGGTTGGGGTGGGGAGACAAAGGGGAGGGGAGTAGAGGCCTGGGGAATAGGTGGAGGAAAGTAGGGGGCTGGGGATGAAAGATGGAGCGAGAGAGCGAGCGAGAGAGAGAGAGAGAGCGAGCGAGAGAGAGAGAGAGAGTGAGAGAGTGAGAGAGAGAGAGAGAGAGAGAGATAAGAAAGAGTGAGAGAATGAGAGAGAGAGAGAGAGAGAGAGAGAGAGAGAAAGAGAGAGAGACAGAGAGAGAGATAGAGAGAGAGATAAGAAAGAGAGGAAGAGAGAGAGATAGAGATAGAAGAAGGAGAGGAAGAGAGAGAGAGCATACGATATTGTCAGAAGGCAAAAAATGAGAAGAAATAGGAATTTATGATATAATGGTGACGATGATGGTGATGGTTATGGTGACGGTGATAGTTATGGTGATGGCAATGAGGACGATGGTGATGACGATGACGATAATGGTGGTGATGGGATGGTGATGATTATGGCGATGGTAATAAGGACGATGACAAGGACCATAACGAGAATCATAAATTCCAGAGACAACAAGATAAAACGTCGCCTCTTAATATCACTTCAAAACCTATATATGTCAAAAAAAAAAAAAAAAAAAAAAAAAAAAAAAATGCTGAAACACGAAGAGAATAATATTTCACAAGTTTTAATTTCAGTTGTAATTTCCATTTTAGTGCTATGGTAGTCCGGAGCAGCGGAGTATTACATTTTTACGAGTGGCGAAACATTAATTAATTTCTATCATTGTGCTTTTCCACAACTGGATGGGTTTTATAACAGTAATGGTAATAATTATAATAATGATGATAA
The DNA here is from genome assembly GCF_977035675.1 of Penaeus japonicus. Lineage (NCBI taxonomy): Eukaryota > Metazoa > Arthropoda > Malacostraca > Decapoda > Penaeidae > Penaeus > Penaeus japonicus. The sequence goes on from NW_028234436.1 coordinate 14,080,517, forward strand.
TGATAATAATAACGATTACAATAATGATGATGATGATGATGATGATGATGATAGTACTAATAATAATGACGATGATAATAATAAGAACTATAATAATAATATTAATGATAATAATGTTAATAATAGTAATGATAACAATAAGAATTATAATAATAACAATAATAATAATAATAAAATCGATAATGATAATAATGGTGATGGTAACTGAAACAATAATAATAATAATCATAATAATAATAACAAAATAAATATAGAAAATATAATGATAATAATGACAATGCCAATCATGATAATAATAATCATAATGATAATTCTTAATAACAAAATAATAATCATGATAACGAACCATCAGCACACACGCTCACATAATAATAAAATTGAATAAATATAATCATTCACTAACATAAGAAATGAAATTATAATAATTTGATTGTCTAATTTACCTGACGAAAAAAAATGCAAAGAATCATTACTGATAAATACCGTTAATAAGAAAATGATGATTATGATAATAATAATAATGATTATGATAATAATGATAAAACGACTGATGCTACTGATAATAAAGACACTAAATAAAGTAATAGTTACAATAATGATAATAACACAATATGAATATGATCAATAATAACAATAATGATAACGATGGTTATAATAATAGTAATTATTATTACTATTAAACTAATGACAACTATAATAACAACAACAACAATAGTAATAATAATAATAATAATAATAATAATAATAATAATAATAACAATGACAATTATGATAATTGTAATAATAATAATATCAACTCAAAATGATCATGATATTGGTAAGGATAATAAAAACACTAGAAATAAAAATTCATAGCAATCATTATCCTAATCATAAAGAAAATAATAATAATAATAATAATAATAATAATAATAATAAACATGCATAAATAGCAATAGTAGTAGCAATAGCAGTAATGATAATAATGAAAGTAATAAAAATAAATTTCAACAATAAAATGATAATCATAATCAGCAGCAGCATTATAGATATCATCATTATTGTTTCCATTGTTATCACCTTTTTTTCGTTTTCATCATTGTCATTATCATATAATCTTAATCATTATTATCATTACTCTTACTACTAGAGTATTGCTACTATTCATAGTGGCATTATCATAATCATTATCATCATCATCATTACCATCATTATTATCATTAT
>NW_028234436.1:14129219-14131719 GCF_977035675.1 Penaeus japonicus
TAATATAACCACACATTCGCCCCCAAGTACTGTGGAATATCGAACAGTACACACACACACACACACACACACACACACACACACACACACACACACACACACACACACACACACACACACACACACACACAGACAAAAAACAAAACAAAAAAAACAGCAAAACGTTTCCTTTCAATGTCTGGTCGTCGAGACAAAAGCGAAACGTAATAAATAAGTAAAAGAAAAGGGATTTCGAAACAAGAATGAGACAGACAGACGGAAGGAAAGTCTCCAAACTTTTAATCTTTTATAATTTCTTTCCTCTTCTTTCGCTGATGGATTATAAATGCGATTGATTTTTGACTTATTTATGTGCCTTCGTCTACTGAGTCGATTGTTTCCCTCCTTGCCAGATGTACAGGGAATCATCATTATAGAAATATGTGTATTTCTTTTTTTCTTTTTTTCCCTTAGAATGTTGTATTAAGGTTTGCAGGACAGTATCTCGATAAAATATATAGTGTGCGTCTTTGTGCGTGTACGTCTTTGTACGTGTGCGACTGTGCGTCTTTCTGGGTGGGTGTGCGTGTGCGTGTGTGTACACGCACATATATATATATATATAATATATATATATATATATATATAATATATATATATATATATATATATATATATGTATATATATATAATATATATATATTTATTTATTTATTTATATATATATTTATATATGTATATATCTATACATATATATATACACACACACATATATAATAATAATAATAAAAAACAATAATAACATTAATGATACTATTCATAAAAAAACATAATGAGCATAAAAAGTAATAATCAGTAGGAAGAATAAGATAAAAAAAAACAATCAACAATAGAAATTCAAAACTTTTGTATAATCCGCATTTTGAATAATACAAAGAAAAAAAAATCCTCAAAGGACATTATCATCCAGAGTACACAAAAGACAAATACACAATAGCGCAATCAGTAAATGCAGAGCAGCCACAGTAATCCTAGCCTTAACCCTTCTACTACCCCCTCCCCCTCCCCCTCCCCCTCCCCATCCTTCCCCCTTCCTCCTTTCCCCCCCATCCCCTTGATTCTTTTTTTTTTTTTTTTTCTTATCTCTTCTCTTTACTCTTTCCTCTTCTTTTCTCTTTTACCTGTTTTGCACCCTCTTCTTCCTTCTTTACCCATCTCCCTTTCCTCATGGCTTTCATCTTTCTCTTCCTCTCTTTACTTCCTGTTTCCCTCTTCCTAATTTTTTCCCCTCCACTCTTCCCCTCCTCCCTCTTCTTCCTCTCTTTCTCTTTCCCTCTTTCCTATTCCCTTTCCCCTTCCCTTCTTCACTTTCCTACCTTTTCTTTTCCCCTTCCCCTCTTCACTCCCTTCTTCCTTTCTCTTCCACTTCCCCTCTTTACGCCCTCCTACCTTTTTCTTCCCTCTATCCTTCCTCCTTCCCTCCCTTCCCCTCCCCTTCCGTCCCCTCCCTCTCCGCCCCTCGCTTCCCCTTCCCTCCGTCCCCTCCCTCTCCCCCCCCGGTTCTATCCCCCCTCTCCCCCCCCCGTTCTATCCCCAACGAACAAACGCGACACGAATAACAATAACATAAGGGATTGCAACCCTTGCAAGGAGGAGGGGAAGGCAGGGGGAGAAGGAGGGGAAGGCAGGGGGAGAAGGAGGGGAAGGGAAGGGAGGGAGAAGGAGGGGAAGGGAGGGGGAGGAGGGGAAGGTAGGGGGAAAAGAAGGGGAAGGGAGAGGGAGAAGGAACGGATAGATGGAGGGGAAGGGAGGGAGAAGGGGGGGGAAGGGACGAAGGAGGGGTAGTAGGATCAACGCTGCAACTAAATAATTTTAAAAGTTAATTACACAGAAGCAACAATTTAATGCATTTAATGCGCGCTTCAGTAAATAGCGGTATTCGTGTGTAATTCAGCAAATGGACATCCTGGTTGTTTTGAACGTTTTCAGTTGCACATTATGAACACTCGTTATGTGTTGTACAGCTAAACATTCTGAACACTCGTTATGTGTTATACAGCTAAACACTGAACCCTCGTTAAGCCTTGTACAATAATATAATCTGAACCTTTATAATCCACAGTATAGTTATACATATAATTCCCTCGTCAAGCGTTGTACAATTCACACTCTGAACATTATGTGTTGTACCATTAGCGCTCTCGCCTCTGAACAGATGCCAAGGTAGTTTTGTCAGAAAGGGAAATGTGAGTTACTCTTTTGGCTGTCTGAAAGTACCATGTAGTAAAGTTATATCAATATGCAACAAGAGACTGGTGATGGTGACTAGTGACAGTGGTGATGGTGGTGGTGGTGATGATGATAACAACTATAATTCTAATAATGATGGCGATGGGGATAATGATGATGGTATTGATAATAAAAATAATAATGATGGTGATGATGATGGCGATAATGATAATAATGATAACAATAACAATAGTAATTATAACAATAATAACAGTAATAGTAATCATCTCCC
>NW_028234436.1:14144219-14149219 GCF_977035675.1 Penaeus japonicus
AGAGAGAGAGGGAGATAGGGGGAAGGGTAGGGGAGGGAGAGGAGACAGAGAGAGAGAGGGAGATGTACAGAAGGAGGGGGACAAAAGGGTAGGTTGCGAGAGAGGAGATGGAGAGAGAGAGAGGGAGCTAGTGGGAAATGGAGGTAGGGGAGACCGAGGGAAGGAGAGAGCATCTAGGAGGAGACAGGGGGACAGGGTAAGGGAGAGAGCGGAGACAGGGAAGAAGGAGAGGGAGTAGGGGGGAAGGTAGGGGAGAGAGAGGCGAGGAAAGAGAGAGTGAGAGGGAGATAGGGGGAAGAGGGTTAGGGGAAGAGGAGAGAAGAAGAGGAGAGAGAGAGGAGAGACAGGGAGAAGGGAGGGGAGGGAAAGGCGACAGAGAGAGACGAGGGAGAGCAGGGGGACGGGTAGATGGGAGAGAGAGGAGAGAGAGTGACGAGAGAGGGAGAGGAGGGATAGGGTTAAAAAAGGGTAGGGTAGGGGAGGAGAGGAGGAGAGAGAGAGGAGGAGGACAGGGGTAGGGGTAGGCGGAAGGAGAGGGAGAGAGAGAGAGAGCGGGGAGGACAGGGGGGGAAAGGTAAAGGGTTTGGGAGAGAGAGGACAGAGAGGAGGGAGAGAGGGAGGAAAGGGTAGGATAAGGAGAGATAGGAGACAGGCGAGAGGGGGAAGATAGGAGGTGAGAGAGGGTAGGTGGAGGACGAGGGAGAGGATGTATAGAGAGAGACGAGTGGAGATAGGGGGGGAAAGGGTAGGGGGAGGGAGAGGGAGGAGGAAGGGAGAGGGAGAGGGCAGAGGGAGAGCGGGAGGGGGCAGAGAGAGCGTGAGGAAGAGAGAGAGAGAGAGAGAGGGAGATAGGGGGAAGGGTAGGGGAGGGAGAGGAGACAGAGAGAGAGAGGGAGACAGGGGGAAGGGTAGGGGAGGGAGAGGAGACAGAGAGAGAGAGGGAGACAGGGGGAAGGGTAGGGGAGGGAGAGGAGACAGAGAGAGAGAGGGAGACAGGGGAAAGGGTAGGGGAGGGAGGGGAGAGACGGAGAGGAAAGAGGGGGGGGGGGGGGCGGGCGGGGGGGGGGGGGGGGGGGGGGGGGGGGGGGGGGGGGGGGGGGGTTGTTTACACTCTGGTTCATACGGCAACACTTTCCGGCGATGGGTGATGGTTGTTAATTGATTTTGTTTTGCAATTAGTATTTTCCTCCTTTGTGAAACGAAGTCCGATGTCGGAATAGAACAAATGTCTTTTTCTCTTTTCCATCTTTTTACCTCTTCTTTTGTAAATATATATCTATGTATATATTTCATTTCTAGAACTCTCTTTGCTGATGGTAAAGTTGCATGTGCACGGCGGGTCAGGCACGCACGTTACCTGAATCTTTTATCTCCGTTTCAAAGCGAAAGAGAAAGAACAATATGCGTGTGAGATAAACGTGACAGGAAAAGGAAAAAGACTCCGAGAATGAATCACGGCCAGTAATTCAAAAAAAAAAAGAGAGAGAGAGAGAGAGAGAGAGAGAGAGAGAGAGAGAGAGGAAGATGAGAGAGAGGAGAAGAGAGGAGGAGAGAGGGGGAGAGATGGTGCGAGACCATGAGAGAAGAGAGACGAAAGAGTGAGAAGGAGCAGAGGAAGAAAGGAGAGGATGAGAGGAAGGAGGAGAGAGAGGAGAAGGAGAGAGGGAGAGAGAGGCGGGAGGAGGAGAGAGAGAAAAGGAGAGAGAGGAGGAGAAGAGAAAGGAGCAGGGAGGAGAGAGCGAGAGAGAGAGACACGATGTGAGAGGAGAGAAGAAAGAGAGAGAAAGAGGAGAGAGAAGAGGAAGGGAGACGAGAAGAAAGAGAGAAAAGAGAGAGGGCAGAGAGGAGAGAGAGAGAGAACCATCTCGTAATACAAAATTTTCAAGATGAATCCTTATGTCCTCTTTTCTTACGGCTGAAGTTCCTCTGTCTGTCTCTCCCTCGTACCCAAAGATCTTATCGTTCGGCTGTAGGTTTCTCTCGACGCGTTTCCTTCCCTTTCTCTCTCTCTCTCTCTCTCTCTCTCTCTCTCTCTCTCTCTCTCTCTCTCTCTCTCTCTCTCTCTCTCTTTTTATTTCTCTCTCTCTCTCTTTCTTTCTCTGTCTTTCCCTTTTTATTTCTCTCTCTCTCTCTCTCTCTCTCTCTCTCTCTCTCTCTCTCTCTCTCTCTCTCTCTCTCTCTCTCTCTCTCTCTCTCTCTCTCTCTCTCTCTCCCTCTCTCTCTCTCTCTTTCTTTCCCTCTCTCTCTCTTTCTCTATTTTCTCTCTCTTCCTCTCTTTCTTTCTCTCTCTCTTTCTTTCCCTCTCTCTTTCCCTCCCCCTCTCGATTTTGTGTTGCCATACGTTGCCATAATCCTTCTCATCACCTCGCTCCTGTTTCCCTGGGCTTTCTAACCGACCTCCTGCCATTTCTATGGCTGGAGAGAGGGGAGGAAGAGGAGAAAGGGGTGGAGGGGGGGAGGGGGGTATGAGGAGGAGGAGGAGGAGGAGGAGAAAAGGGGAAGGAGGAAAGAGAGAAAAGGAGGCATGGAAAGAGACAAATATGAACACATACACAACAGAACAGATAAACACATAAACAAACCAGCCAACCAACATATCTCCTCGACCCCCCCCCCCCTCCCGCCCCCCCCCACACACAAACAAACACACACAAACACACACAAAAACACACACCCTGCCCCCAAATCCTCAAAGACAGTGTACTCCACCAACCACCCCTCCTCAGCTTTAAGCATTACATACAACTGACAAGCCAGCCGAAGCCCCGAACCTTAGGCAGAAGAGCCAAATTCCCGTGATGGAACCATACGTTTTAGCCTTAATTCACCATCCGATTCCACGCATCCAGGTATTGTGTGTTTTAAGAGGCCGAGGGAATCCGCGGTGCACCATATATTTTCCACCTGCGGGGCGGAGTGTTATCCCGGGTTGTTATTTTCTGTCGGGGTCGGTTAACGAAATTGTTGGCGTGGTTCCCGCAGGGTTTAATCTGGTAAAGGGGAAGTATTTAGATTATGAGGGATATGTAAGAGACAGAGACAGAGACAGAGAGAGAGAGAGAGAGAGAGAGAGAGAGAGAGAGAGAGAGAGAGAGAGAGAGAGAGAGAGAGAGAGAGAGAGAGAGAGAGAGAGAGAGAGAGAGAGAATAAGAGGAAGAGAAGGGATGGGAGAGAAAGAGAAGGAGATCGGGTGAGAAGGGAAGGGATAAAGGAGGGGAAGGGATGATATCAATAACAATAACAATAATAATAATAATAATAATAATAATAATAATAATAATAATGATAATAATAATAAAAATCATAATAATAATGATAGTAACAATAATAATAACAACAACAATAATAATAACAATAACAATAATTACTATCATCATTATAATAAAAACAACAACAATGATAACAATGATAATTTGATCCTCCGTAAATTGCAAGCATAAGTTTTCATTTTTAACCGCAGACTCATTCTTCGTAAGGTCAGTCTTATAGACGGAATTCTGGCGGACGCCCATCGCCCTATGTTTTTTTTGTTTGTTTGTTTTTTGTTTTTTTTTGCAATTAATTACAGTTGTCGTTCGCCCTTGTCGACTTTGCAAATGCAATTTTGCAAAAGGTTTTTTTTATCTGCTTGAATTCATTTGTGAGTTTATCGTTGTTGATGTTTCCGTCATGTTTCTGCTGTGGTGTTTATTCAAACTATATTTGCGTGTGCGTGTGCGTGCGTACGCGTATACGTGTACATATGCCTAAGGATGCTTGAGTGTGTGTACATGCGTGTCTCCATGTTCATACGCACATGTATAACTATGTATTCGAATGTGCGTGTGCCTGCCTATACCTGCTTGCATTAGATGCCAGCACGCGTGCCATTTGTACTAACGTGCGTGCGTGCGTGCATGCGTGCGTGCAACCCGATTTCCTCCCCGCCCTATTCTTTCCACAAGACACGTAACCATCAGCGCCCTCTAACAAGGCAGCGAGAATTTGCTATACATTCTGCAAAACTTTTCAACATTTTTGCAAGATACTGCAAAAAGAGTTGAGCATCTTCCCGGTCTTGCGAAATTTATGTGTGGCAGTGGGATGTATCTTCCGACTGTGCTTGCTAGATTTGACTTTTATTTACGAATTCGCAGATCTGTTTGTTCTCTTTGAAATTTCATCTTTTCTTTAATCTGGTTTCATCTGTTTCTTTTTCACTGTGCATTCGTTCTCTTCTGTTTGTATTTTTCCCATGTTGATTTATCTCATTTTATACAAATAGTATTTTTAAACATGTATTTGTATTTACTTTTCGTATAGAGTAAGATTATTTTCAAAATACAGTTGATAAAAGATACAAAAATACAATCAATATTTTTATTAAAGATAAGATTGGCTGCGGTTAGAGGCTTCGTTGAAATAAAAACAATAATAATAATGAGGAGGAGGAGGAGGAGGATGGTAATAAAAATGCTAAAAACCATATAACAAGAAAGATAATAAATTATAAGAATATTAACTAAAATAATAATAATAATAATAATGATAATAATAATAATAATAATAATAATAATAATAATGATAATAATAATAATTAAAACAATAATAACTAATAAGCATAATAGTAAAAATGATATTAATTATATAGTAGACAAATAGCAATAACACTAATAATAACAATAATAATATCAAAAACTAACAATAATAATAACAATTACAATAAAGACAACAACCACAATGATAAAAGCAATATTCTCAGAAGCCTCCGCGACCGAAGGCAGGTGAAATCTGGGCAGTGCTAGGGAGGTATGTCGGAAGGGTGGGAGGGTGGGAGGGAAGGAGAGAAGGAGGGTGGGAGGGAGGAAGGGAGAAAGGTATGTAGGAAGGGTGGGAGGGTGGGAGGGAAGGAGAGAAGGAGGGTGGGAGGGAGGAAGGGAGAAAGGTATGTAGGAAGGGTGGGAGGGAAGGAGGGAAGGAGGGTGGGAGGGAGGAAGGGAGAAAGGTATGTAGGAAGGGTG
>NW_028234436.1:14154219-14159219 GCF_977035675.1 Penaeus japonicus
CTCCCCCCTCCCCTTCACCTCCCCCTCCCTCCTCCCCTTCACCTTTCCCCAGCGTCTTGAAGTGTTTCAAGCTTCCATTAATAGCAGCCACCAGACACGCACTAAATGACATTACGTAGAGAATTCGTTGCATAATGCATAATTGCATCATTGGTTTGGCAGGGCCGCTCTCTCACTCGCGTCGCTCCCCCTCCCCTCCCCCCCCAATCCAAGCCCTCTCTCCCCCCCCTCCCTATTACCTTCCCTCCCCCCCTAAGGCTTCACTCCTCCCAGAATTAACCCTGTGATTAATTCACATTCTAGAAACGCCAGTCGTACCAGATTCGGTACCATGATTGGATCGGATTGGGAGGCTGTCTGATTAGATGTTATTGGCTGTTTGTCGCCGGCGCCCAGGGGGGTGGGGGTGGGGGTGGGGGGAAGGGGGGGAAGTGTACTATTGATGAATGTTTGGACGACATATAATTAGCTGGTCTGTCTGTCTGTCTGTCTGTCTATGTTTGTGTCTGTGTCTATGGCTGTGTGTCTATATCGAGAGACAGAAAGAGAGAGAAAGAGAGAGAGGAGAGAGGAGAGAGAGAGAGAGAGAGAGAGAGAGAGAGAGAGAGAGAGAGAGAGAGAGAGAGAGAGAGAAATAGAAAGAAAGAGAGAGAGAGAGAAATAGAAAGAAAGAGAGAGAGAGAGAAAGATTAAGGGAGAGAGGGAGAGAGAACTGAATAAAAACAAAACAAACAAAAATCCAAGAAAATTGTCAGAAAAAAAGAAAAAAAGTATAAAAGAAAAGAAAAGAAAAAAATTACTTGTGGATTTGGATTTCCAAGCGTCCAACCAGCACGAAACATGGAGGTTGATTCTGGATGGTTCTGCAATGGCCTTGTCTCACCCCTTCCCTATTCTAAATTATTCTGGATGGTTTGCAAAAGCCAATGGCGATTCCCCCCCTACCCCCTCTCTCTCCCTCTCCCTCTCCCAGTTGCACATGGTTCTCGATAATTCTGTAACAAGCTCGACCCAACCTCCCTTCACCCCCATCCCCCTTCTCCCCATCACCCCCCCCCCTTCCCTACCCTTCCTCCCACATCATCTCGCAAAGTGGTACCTAGATAAAAAAAATAATAATAATAATGATAAATAGATAAATAAATAAATAAAAAAATAAAAAATAAAAAAACATACACAGCCATAGCTTGTGAAACGTTAATACTATTTATGGGTTTACTCACCTGGACATGTGAGTAATTACTTGGGTCATCCTTCTTATTCAAGTAATAATGATGATCATTTTCCCTCAATGAAGATGATACATTCTCTTGTGTGTTTGTTTGTGTTTGTGTGTTGTGTGTTTGTGTGTTGTATGTGTGTGTGTGTGTGTGTGTGTGTGTGTGTGTGTGTGTGTGTGTGTGTGTGTGTGTGTGTGTGTGTGTGTGTGTGTGTGTGTGTGTGTGTGCGTGTGTGAAGGAAGGTACATCTGTCCCTCATTCACCTCATTCACCTCCCTCCCTCCCTCCCTCCCTCCCTCCCCTCTCCCTCCCCTCCACTCTCCTCATTCTATCCTCACCCCCTCCCCTCCCCTCCCCTCCTCTCCCCTCCCATAACCCACCCACTATCTACCCCTACCCACTAACCCATCCACACACAACCACAGACACACAAAACAAAACAACCAAACATACAAGCACAAAAATCACAAACAACCAAACACCAAAAAAAAAAAAACGCTCTACCATCTTTTCCCTTTTTTTTCTTTTTGTTTCGTTTTTTTCCACGACCATAAATCCATAAATTCCGGGTCGTACCGAGAACACGAGCGAAGGCGAGGGCGACGCGAGCGCTCCTCTCTGCACGCCATAAAATATATTAAGTGATCGAGAGGGTCCAGAGTCGAGCGATGTCCGTGGGGGGAGGGAGGGAGGGGGTGGAAGGAGGGAGGGAGGGAGAGAGGGAAGGTGGGAGGGAGGGAGGGAGGGAGGGGGTGGAAGAAGGAAGGGAGGGAGGGGGTGGAAGAAGGAAGGGAGGAGGGAGGGAGGGAGGGGAGGGGAGGGGATGGAAGGAGGGAGGGGAAGAGGGAGGGAGGGGAGGGGGAGAGGGATGGAGGAGTGGAAAGGAAGGAAGGGGAATAGGTAGGGAGGGAGTTAGGGGGAGAGGAAGGGATGGAAATAGAAGAAGGGGTGGAAGGGGAGTAAGGGGAGGAAGAGGGAAGGGAAGAGGAAGAGAGACAGAGAGATGGAGTGTATGGAGGGGTGGGGAGAGAGGGAGAAGGAGAGAGAAAAACTATCTTGCAATCTTAGAACAAGAGGTTATTTGGAAAGCACATTAAGCACTTTATCATCTCGAGAAATGATATATTTGTGATTTTGGCACAAAGATAATACCATTAGTTTTAAGTGTGCTAAAACGGCACCCATTCCTTTGAGTGGAATGCTACGATAATAGCTTAGTTTTACACCTCGCAAATATATACATGTATATATGTATATGTTTGTATGTATGTATGTATGTATGTATGTATGTATGTATATGTATATGTATATGTATATGTATATGTATATATATATATATATATATATATATATATATATATATATATATATACATATATATATATATATATATATATATATATGTATATATATACATACATATATATACATATATATGAGACAGATGGTAGAATGTAGTAACGCATTTAATATAGAAATACAAATTTTACCTCCCTGACCGAGACTCGATCCTGTATATATGCACACATGTGTATTTAGAGAGAGAGAGAGAGAGAGAGAGAGAGAGAGAGAGAGAGAGAGAGAGAGAGAGAGAGAGAGAGAGAGAGAGAGAGAGAGAGACGAGGGGGGGGGGGTTTACTGAAGTACCAAATAATCCCAACGCCATAATCACACTGTTACACTCGTGGTGGGAAAACCTTGTTTCTGGGGATAAACATTGGCACTCTCTTAAGGCTCATGTTAGTGTCTGGCACTCTGTTAAGCCCACCACTTGTTTCTGACGCCCTATCACGCCCACCATTAGTTTCTGACACTTTGTAAACCCCTGTGTTAGATTCTGGCACTCTTCTAGACCTGCCCTTGGATTCCGGTATATGTTAGACCTTCTACGAGTTTTTCTTTATGGCACATCCTCAAGTGTTAGCTTTTGACACTATGTTAAGTCCAACGTTAGTTTCTGGGACTCTGCTCTATCCAGCCTTAGTGTCTGCCACTCTGTTAACCCTACTGTTAAAAGCACTTTAATCAATTCCGGCACCCTGTTAGGCCTACCGATTTTTTTTCCTGGCACTCTCTTAAACCCACTGTTTGTTTCTGGCACTCTGTTAAACCTAGTGATATCTTCCTATACTCTGTTAGGCCCTGCGCTGGTCTCTGGCACTCTCTTGCGCTCCCGCTCCCACCCTCACTCTCACTCTCACTCCCACTCCCATCCTCACTCCCACTCTCACACCCACACCCACACCCACTCTCACTACCACCTCCACCCCCACACCCACACCCACTCCCACTCTCACACCCACACCCACTCTCACTCCCACCTCCACACCCACTCTCACTCCCACCCTCACTCCCACTCCCACCCTCACTCCCACTCCCACTCTCTCCCACTTGACATTCACTCCCACCCCCACCCTCACTCCCACTCCCATTCCCACACACCCCTCCCACTCTCACCCCCAGTCCCACTCTCACCCTCACTCCCACTCCCACACCCACTCCCACTTGACATTCACTTCAGATTATCCTTTCACTCGAAACAGCTGGTCCTCCCCTTTTCGTAATATGTTGCGGCTTCCTCATGCTGGCACCAAGGACCTGGCATGATTTTTATTGGCACGCAGCCCGGGGGACATTAGGCTATGTTTTAGTGCCAATTAAGTGTAATTGGTTCTCCAGCGTGGTAGATGCCGTGTATTGGTTAGTAACCTTGGTGAGAGGGGAATTCTTATTCTTCATCTGTGCTTTTCTGATTTTATTTTTTTATTATTATTTATTTTTTATTTTTTTTTGGTTATTCGTCTTTCTTATTTTTGTTTTTTATTCTATTTCTCTACCTGTCTCTTTGTCTATGTTTGTTTGTTTGTCTCTGTCTTTCTCTGTTTTTTTGTGTTTGTCTCTGTCTCTCTCTCTCTCTCTCTCTCTCTCTCTCTCTCTCTCTCTCTCTCTCTCTCTCCTTCCCCTCTTTCTCTTTCTCTCTCTCTCCTCCCCCTCTTTCTCTTTCTCTCTCTCTCCTTCTGCATTAACTATAATCATAACTTTAGGTCCAACTCTAACTCTCACTCTTACACTTTTTCACTCTCTCTTTACTACTCTTACTCTTACTCTTACTCCAAGTCTAACTCTTACCCAAACTCTAACTCCAACTCTAGCTCTCACTCTTACACTTTCACTCTTACTCTAACTCCAACTCCAACTCCAACTCCAACTCTAGCTCTCACTCTTACACTTTCACTCTTACTCTAACTCCAACTCCAACTCCAACTCCAACTCCAACTCCAACTCCAACTCCAACTCCAACTCCAACTCTAGCTCTCACTCTTACACTTTCACTCTTACTCTAACTCCAACTCCAACTCTAACTCCAACCCTAACTCTCCGCACATGCCCCACATCGTTAGGTTATCAAATCATTTTATTTTAAGGAGAGTCCTCAACCCCTCCCCCTTACCCCGCCCCCGCCCCCGCCCCCGGAAGAGTCCTAATCCTACACGAAGTTGAAGGAACAAGAAAACTTACTCAAGACGGGACTATTTCCTGCGAAGATGAGAGTACACGTAGAAGGAAAATGAGGGAAAATGGGAAAAAAGGAAAATGAGGGAAAATGAGGGAAAATGGGAAAAGAAGGAAAATGGGAAAAAAGGAAAATGAGGGAAAATGGGAAAAAAGGAAAATGAGGGAAAATGGGAAAAAAGGAAAATGAGGGAAAATGGGAAAAAAGAAAATGAAAAATGGAAAATCAAAGAAAATGAAAAAAAGGAAAATGAAAGATGAAAAATA
>NW_028234436.1:14174219-14181719 GCF_977035675.1 Penaeus japonicus
AGATACAAACACACACACACAGACACACACACACACGCACATAAACACACACACACCTCATCTTTATCTTTCGATTTAATTTGGCAATGCCTAGTGGGCGGTGCTCTAGTCTTTTTTTTTTCACTTTTTTTTTTAATTCTTCGAAAAATAGGACGCTTGATTTCGTTTTGGTATAAATATTAAAAATGCAAAGTGCCGGAGGGTACATGCATAATTCTTTCTCTCTTTTTTTTTTCTTTTTTTCGACACTAATGAAGTAAATATGTACCACGGTCTCTCGACGCATGCTTTAAAAAAATGTTGCAACGCCCACTTCCAAGCTTCAGGCCGCCCATTGCAACGGTACTTCACGTCAGCATGCGCCCTTCAATACCAATCACTCGGGATGTGTATCAAGTCTGAAAAGATGAAGAAAGAGGAGGAAGAAGAAAAAGGAGGAAAGGATGAAGGGAAAGAAGAAGAGGACGAGGAGGAAGAAGAAAAAGGGAGAACATTATTTCTTCTTCTTCCTTTCCACTTCCTACCTCCCTCCCCCCATTACCCCACTACCTCCTCTCCGGTTTCTCCTACTTCTTTTCTTTCCCTTCCTTTTCTTTCCTTTTCTTCATTCCCTTCCCTTCCCTTCCCTTCCCTCTTCCTCCTCCTCCCTCCTTCCTTTCTTATCATAACAGAAATAACAACAATGCTAACAACTAAGGCACTTAGGCCTACAAATAGACAATCGAAAAATTAACATATAACCTTAAAATCAACAGTCATCAAAGAAAAAAGAACACAAATTGCAAAAGCAATCATGCAAATCAAGCACGTAAACAAAAGCAAGAATCTCCCCTTTTCCTCCACTCCCCCCCTTCATCTACCCCTATCCCTTCTACCGCACTCCCTTACCCCTACCCTTCTCATTTCCTACTCCTGTTCCTCCCTCATTCCTTTTCCCCCTCCCCTTCCTATCTCCCTATCCCCTTCCCCTGACCAATACATTTCCCTTCCCCCTATCCTTCCCTCTTATCTTTTACCCCTACCCCTCCCCTTCCCCCTCCCCAATCCCCTTCCATACCCCATTCCCTTTCCCCCTCTCCGTTCCCCCTACCAAATCCCCTGCCATGTCCCCCCAATTTCTTCTCCTCCCCTACTCCTACCTCTACCCCTTCCGATCCCCCCTCTTTCCCAACACCCTCCCCCTACCCTTTCCAATCCTTCCCCATCCCCATCCTCCTCTCCCTCTTTCTACCTCTTCCCCCCCCCCCTTCCCCTCCCTACCATAATTACGGGGCCCGAGAGCTGGATGCTTTTTTTTTCTTTTTTTTTTGCAACGATAGAAAGGAAGGTTAAAAAATACAAATTCAAAAAAATAATTAGAAAAAAAAAGATTAAAAAAAAGATAGAAAGAGAGAGAGAGAGAGAGCGACTGAAACGAAAAGAAAAGTCTGGTTTGATATCCATATTAAAACTCGCCGGTATGGAGATTCTGTTGCTAATGTCTCTTTGATGACGTGCCAAAGGGTGGGAGATTCTCTCTCTCTCTCTCTCTCTCTCTCTCTCTCTCTCTCTCTCTCTCTCTCTCTCTCTCTCTCTCTCTCTCTCTCTCTCTCTCTCTCTTTCCCCCCCCCCCTCTCTCTCTCTCTCCTCTCCCCCCCCTCTCTCTCTCTCTATCTATCTATCTCTATCTCTCTCTCTCGCTCTCTCTCAATGTCTTTCTCTCCCTCTCTCTCTCCTTTTTTTTCTCACTAACTTTCTCAGTTTGTTTTTGTTTTTCTTTCTTTAATCTTTTTCTTGTCTCTGTCTTTCTCTTTCTCCCTCCCTTCTTTCTTCTTCTCCCTATGTCTGTCTGTCACTCACTCACTCACTCCTTCTCTCTCCTTCCTCTGGGGAGAGGGAGGAGGAGGAGGGGAAGGGGGAGGAGGAAGGGAGGAGGAAGAGTAGGAAGAGGAAGAAGAGGAAGAGGAGGCAGCAGAGGGAGGAGGAGGAGGAAGAGGAGGAGGAGGAGTAAGAGGAGGAGGCAGCAGCAGAGGGAGGAGGAAGAGGAGGAGGAGGATCATCATCATTATCTTTGCATCACAACATCACCCGAAAATAGCGATAAGAAAAGGTCAGCGATTCACATCTCAAAACAAAAGGAAACAGGAAGGAGAGGGAAAACGAGGAGGATGGGGAGGTGCAGGAGCTGGAGAAGGAGGAGGAGGAGGAGGAGGAGGAGGAAGAGGAGGAGTAGAAAGAGTATGATGAGGAAGAATAAGAGTAGGTTTGAGGTGGAGGGGGAGGAAGAGGAGCAGGAGGTGGAGGAGTAGGAGGAGGAGTAGGTGGAGAAGGAGGAGGAAGAGGAGTAGGAGGTGGAGGAGTAGGAGGAGGAGCCGCCAACAAACACCAAACAACTCCACCCCCCCCCCCCCCAAAAAAAAAAAAAAAAAAAAAAAAAAAAAAAAAAAAAAAAACATAAATCCCAGTTAACCCCCAAAAGCCAATCCCTCGCGCCTCGCACCTCCGCCCGCCCGCGCCCGCGCCCCAAACACACACACACAGACAGACACAGACCCTGGGAGCCGCTAGCTTGTCTCCGCGCTTTCCCAAAGGCGCGGCTGTCATGGAATAATTTGCCTGTTAACTGCTCCTTTCTCCACAGAGCGGCGCCCCCGACAGCTTGTCAATTAGGGATCCGACCCTGAATATCACGGGCGAGTGTTAGGGGGTAGGGGTAGGGGCCGAGGGCTGGGGGGGTGGGGTCGTTAATTGCGGTGGTCGTTGTGTCGGGGTTTAAGTCGTTTTGTGGCTTGACTTTCTTTGGGTTTCACTCTCTCTTGTCTTGTTATTTTTATTTTATTTATTTATTCTTTTTATTATCTTTGTCTTTCTTTTTTTTCTTGTATTATACTATTCCCGTTTTCCTTTCCCTCTTCTTTGAAATTTTCTTTGTTATTTCTCTGTCCTTTCTTAATTTTTTTTTTTCCCTCTCCGCTTCCTTGTTACTCATTTTTTTTCTTCTTTTCTAGCTTTATATCCCTCTTATTCCCCTCTCCCCTTCCTAGTTACTTCGCTATTTTCCTCCTCTGCTTTATCTGTTTTCCCCTCATACCGCTTTAATTCCCCTTTCTCATACCCCATCATTTTCTTCCCTCCTCCCCCCTCCCCACACTCCTCTTTCCCCTCCACTACACTCCTCCAATTTTCCACTCCAACATGTTCCCATTCCATCATTTTCCTCTTGATTTTCTCTCCTTCCCCATCATTTTCCGCCCCCCTCCTCTTTCTCACCCCTCTTCCCCCTCCCTCTCCCCCACCCTTCTTTACCTTCCTCGCTTTGTCTTCACCTCTTCATTCGCCAACCAAGAACCCCCCCCACCCCACCTACCCACCCCTTCCCCTTCCCTTTGACATGCAACTCAAAAGACGAACGAATTATTCTTTGTTCCATAACCATTGTGGATTAAGCAACATTTATCTTATATAAGTGTTTATAACTACATTTATTTTTGACGATGCCTTACGTAATAGAATTCTAGCAAGGGCTCTTAAAATATATATATATATATATATAATATATAAAAAAAATAGTAAAATAAATAAATAAAAATTGAATAAATAAAAATAGTAACAATAATAGCCTTCCCATTACCACCGCAGCCCCGATACCTCCGATAAAACCGATAAGGAAACAACGAACACGGATAACGAACAAAGGAACGAGCGAACGAGACGAACGAGCGACCGAACTAACGACCGAACAAGACGAACGAGTGAACGAGCGACCGAACTAACGACCGAACGAGACGAACGAGTGAACGAGCGACCGAACGAGACGAACGATCGAAAAATAAACGACCAGCAGGGAAGTCCAGCGACGACTCATAAGCGAAACGTCAGCAGAGACTTCAAACCGCGGGACTGCTGTCGATGATGCGGTGGGGGAGGGGGGGGGGGGTTAGAAGGGGACGGGATAGGATGGGGCACGTGACAGCAATCATGAAAAGAGGAGGAGGAGGAGGAGGGAGACGAGGAGGAGGAGGGGGATGAGGTAGACGAGAAGAGAAGAATACGACAAACAAGAAGAAAAAGGAAAATAAGAGGAAAAAGAGAAGGAAGAAAAGCTGAAAACGAAGAAGAAGAACAGCAAGAAACAAAGAACAAGCACAAGAGTCCATAGTGCCGGGAGGTCTCTCCAGCAGGCGGCACGGTGGCACTCGAGAGGCACTCTGGCACCCCGTCCGTCACTCGCCACGTGTCTCAACAACTCGTGTGTGTCTTTTCTAACAGCGGTGAAGGGGAGGGAGGGGGGAGGACTGAGGAGTGAGTGATTAGTGTTTTTTTTTGGGGGGTAGGGGGGAGGGGGGAGGGGGAATTGGATAATCTCTCGTCGTTTTAATCTCGCTGTATTGTAATTTTCTCTTTGTTTTATGCTTTGTTTATTTTATTAGATTTATCATTATTTTGTTTTCTTCTTTGTCTTCCGTTTTCAATATCTATCTATATTTCTTCCCTCTCTCTTCGCTTTTCTGCTCTTTTCGTCTCTTCTATCCTTTCCTTCCCACTCCTCTTCCCTCCCTCTCCCCCTCTAGCTCCCCTCCACCCCTCTTCCCCTACCCCAGCTCCCTTCCTCCCCCCTTTCACTCTTTCTCTAATCAATCATAAAACTTAAAAAATACTTTCCGATAACGAGGTGCTCTGTCCATCCCCTCAACTGGCCGCCGCTTTGACACGTGTCTCACCCCCCCCCCTACTCCACTCTCCCCTCCCTTTGACTGCATCAACTCCCCCCCTCCCCCCTCTACCCCCATCCCTTTCAATTCTCACAGATAATCATTCGACGAAAAAAGGTCACATGTTATTTATTATCTTTTTAAAATATTATATTTTTCATCTATTTCTTTCATGATAAGTGATTATTTTATTTAGATTTTTTTAAAATCGTTTTTTGCAATTTGGAAAAAACAAATATGTACAATTGTTAGGACAAATTAGACGAAAAAAACATAAAAATATAATAAATAAAATAAAAAAATAAACAAAGATATTGAAAAAAATATCGATATCAACAAAAACAAGAATACCTTTAAAAAAAAAAATAATAATATATATAAAAAAAAAAATTCCGATTAATTCCGAATTTATTTAACCCCTCCCCGCCTCCCCCTCCCCCACCCCCATTCCTTCCCTTCAGATGCTCGCAAGAACTTTCCCCCCGGAATGAAGTTTGCCCTGAAGTGATTAAGACACTCGCAAGACCTGACGAGAAGACATGTTTTGCTGGATTTACTTCATTAAATGAACGCCGGGCGAGAGTGAGCGAGAGTGAGCGAGAGACACTCCGTTCTCATTACTTAGTCGAACGAATTATTTGCGATAGGTTGTTCCTGTTCTCCAATTTCTGCTTGCTTGTGATATCTTGCTTGCTTGTTTGAGGCGTTTGCTTGTTATGCAATAATCTGCTTACCTGTAACATTTGTCGTGGGAAATCTGTCTGCCGTGCAATATTTGCCTGTTCTGCAATACTTTTCTGTCTGAGACATCTACCTACTTGCAACATCGTAGATCATAGTTTTTAGTATCGAGATCAGGATCATTACATGATTTTTTTATTTTTTTATTAGAAGACATAAAATAAGGAATTAATCAAGGAACGGAATTAAGGAGTTAAGATATACGGAGACGAGAAAAAGCCGGACTATACGAGTTCAAGGTTTAAGGATTTTTTTTTTTTTTTTTTTTTTTTTTAGAAGCCGGATTTTGGGAGTCCAAGGTTGGAGACGTTGATAAAATTCCGCAATTTAGGAGTTAGGGTACATGGAGATGAAAAAAATCCGGAATTTAGGAGTTCGAGGTTTAAGATTTTTATTTTTCAAGACACCGGATTTGAGGAGTCCAAGGTTAAAGACGTTGATGAAAGGCCGGAATTTAGGAGTTTTGGTCGAAGGTACTGATAAAGAGGTGAGGAGTAGACAGGCTCATGCGACCAATGGAAGCGGGGAAGAGTGAAAGGGGAAAGGGGCAGGAGAGGAGGAAGAAAGGAGGAGGAGGAGTGAGAGAGAAGAGCGAAAGAGAGAGATGAGGAGAGGGGAGAAAAAAAAGAGGAGGAGAGGGCGAGAGGAGTGAATGGGAAGATGAGGAAGATGGACTCAAGAAGAGAGGAGACAGGAAAGCGATGGTGATAGAATGAGAGAGAGAAAAAGAGAGAAGAGATCAGAGAAAGTAGGTAAAAAAAGAAAAAGTATCGAACCCTCCCTCCCTCCCTTCCTCCCTCTCTCTCTCCCTCCCTCTCCCTACCACCCCACCATCACCTTGTTCTGTACCGTCCCCTCCCCCCACCCTACCCCCCCACCTTTCTCTCTGCTCATCACTCACCAATTTAATGATGAAGGTGAGAGCGTCGCGTTTATCTTGTCGTCAATATCACGAGCGAAGGGAAGGGGGGCAGGGGGCAGGGGGAGGGGGTGGGGGGGAAGGAGGGAGCTTGATAAAATAGGGAGGAAGTTGAGTTAATGGGATTAAAAAAAAGGGAGGCGGAGGAAGGGATGGGAGATTGAGAACGAGGGAGATTTTGATTGACATGGAGAGAGAGAAGGAGGGAGGGAGGGAGATGGAGAGAGAAGGAGGGAGGGAAAGGGAGAGAAAAGGAGGGAGGGAGGGAGAGGGAGAGAGAGAGAAAAGGATGGAGGGAGGAAGGGAGAGAGAGAGAGAAAAGGAGGGAGGGAGGGAGGGAGGGAGGGAGAGAGAGAGAGAGAGAAGGGAGAGAGAGGGAATGGGATAGAGAGTGAGAGAGAGAAAGGGAGAGAGAGTGCAGATATATAAATCGAAAGAAAGAGACAGACAGAAAGACAGAGATAAATGTTGAACACAGAGGAACACAAGAATGAGTGACCAGAAAAGGGAAGTAACAGGATAAAAAGAAAAGAAAAAGAGAGAGACACAGACGAAAAGATGAGCAGCAGTTTTACGGTTGTAAGATTGAAAGAGAGGAGGAAGGGGAAGAGGAGGAGAGGAGGGGACGGGGGGGGGGGAGAGGACAAGGACAGGGAGAAAGGGAATGATGGGAATGGGGGAGGGAGGGGATGGAGGCAATCGAGGGAACTGAAGGAAAAGTGAAGGGCTAGGGAGAAAAGAAAGGGTAGGTGGAAGGAAGAGAAGAGGGGAGGGGAGATAGGAAGGGGTGGAGGAGAAGAAGGAAGAGGAGGAAGAGGTGGAGGAGGTGGATCGAGAAGGAGAGAGGAAAAGGGATATATATATATATATATATATATATATATATATATATATATATATATATATATAGAGAGAGAGAGAGAGAGAGAGAGAGAGAGAGAGAGAGAGAGAGAGAGAGAGAGAGAGAAAGAGAAAGAGAGAAAGTAACGTAGATAGATAGAGAGAGAGAGAAAGAGAGGAAGAGAGAGGAAGAGAAAGCGAGCGAGAGAGAGAGAGAGAAATAGAGAGAAAGAGAGCGAGAGAGAGAGGGGTACCAATAGCGTGTGATTAAGTTCATTACGACCCAAGGGAAGTGCACTACGCCAAGTC
>NW_028234436.1:14186719-14199219 GCF_977035675.1 Penaeus japonicus
ACTTACGTATTTCATTTCTTTTTCTGGGGAGAGATCGGATAATATTCGAGTTCGGCCCAATCAGTGCTGGCTGACTTCAAGCCCCGTGTTCCCCCATTGAATAGTCATGCAGTTCATGCAATGTCCACGAGGAGCGAGATGCCAGAAGCGAAACCCGGTGTGACACTGTCTGTGCCTCCGAGCGGTCAGCGTTAGGCGGAATGGGTTAAAAAAAAAGAAATGGTGATGAATAGATATGTAGATAAGGAGATAAGTAAAAAGACTGATCAAGATAAAGTCACAAAGGAATGATTTTACCAGATTCGAGAAAAATACACACACCTACACACAAACACACACAAACACACACATATAAAGACCCCCCCCCAAAAAAAAAAGAAAAAAAAAGAAAAAAATAATAATAACAATAATAATGATAATAATAATAATAATAATAATAATGATATTAATAATAATAATAATAATAATATGAAAAAAAATAAAACAAAAGCAAACCATCAAATCCCAAATAGCACTCGGATTATCTGAACTCAGCCAAGACTTTAAAATCCACGCACACATAAAGACACCCCCCCCCCCCTAAAACCAATAAAACAAAAGCAAATTATCTAACCACAAATAGCACTCGAATCATCTGAACTCAGCCAAGACTTTAAAATCCGCGCAAAACGCCAACTTGAAATGACGAGTGTGTCTCCGTTGAACAATGACACTTTGAATAATTACGTAAACAATGTCTGTCTCTCATTAACGGAAGGGAGATGCAGAAACCCTCTAATTGGACTGTTGTTTCCTTTTTTTGATGTATGTATATCACTGCCATCGAAGGAGGAAAAGGGGGTTTATCTCCATACAAATTTCTTTTATTTGATCTTTTTTTGAACTTATTTTATTTTCGATATCATTTATGGCACTTGCGGCATCATAAAATTCCCTCTACTTTATTCTCGCTCTTTTTTCCTTTTTTGTTTCTCTGTTTCTCTGTCTCTATCTCATTCTCCATGTCTATGTCTATGTCTCCCTCTCTCTCTCTCTCTCTCTCTCTCTCTCTCTCTCTCTCTCTCTCTCTCTCTCTCTCTCTCTCTCTCTCTCTCTCTCCACCTTTTCTCCCCTTCCTCTCCCCACTCCCTCTGTCCTTCCCTTACTCCTTCCCTCTCTTCCTTCCTCTCTCTTTACCCCTCTCCCCTCCCCTCCCCTCCCCTCCCCTCCCGTCCCCCCATATCCCCCCATCTCCCTCTCCCTCTTTTGATAATTTCATGGCTCACACTTTGCAATTTCGTAAAGGTCACTCATTAAATTTCCTCCCGCCAAGACACACTTTATCTCCCGTGAGACTTAATCCTTGTCAACGTGATGTGTCCGGGGGGGGGGACTCCTCTTACTCGCCCCCCCCTCCCCTACCCCGTTTCCCTTTTTTTCCCTCCCCTTCCTATCCCACCCTGTGTTATCTTCATCTTTCTCTAGTCCCCCTCTTCAACTATCGCTTGTCTTTATTTCTTTTTTTTTCTCTCTCTTTTCTATTTATCTCGTCTCGTCTCTCTCTCGTATCCTCTCTCTCTCTCTCTCTCTCTCTCTCTCTCTCTCTCTCTCTCTCTCTCTCTTAATAACAATAACAACAGCAGCAACAATAACAATAAACCTAACAATGAAAAAAAAAATCATAAATACAAGAATAACACAAGAACAAAACAAAAAATACTACTAACAACATAAAAGACAACGAACAATAAAAACAATAATCACCATAAAAAGACGAATAAATCTAATGTATAATCAATCGCTTAAATAAATGAATAAATCAATCCTTTTTCAACTCTTACATAAGTTCCCAATCGCCGAAGGAGATGATTATCACCCCCCCTCCCTCAACCCCCACCCATACCCCCACCCCCTCCCTCCTTAAGCCTAATCCTGCATGTCAAGATGAAAAGAAATTATGGTGATGGTGTAGGTGGTGGTGGTGTGGTGTGGTGGTGGTGTGGTGTTTTGTGGTAGTGATTGTGGTGTAGGTAGTGGTGTGGTGGTGTGGAGGTGGTGTGGTGTGGTGGTGATTGTGGTGTAGGTAGTGGTGTGGTGTTTTGTGGTGTGGTGTGGTGTAGGTGGTGATTGTGGTGTGGTGTGGTGATGGTGTAAGTGGTGGTGATTGTGGTGTGGTGTAGGTGGTGGTGTGGTGTTTTGTGGTGTGGTGTGGTGTAGGTGGTGATTGTGGTGTGGTGTGGTGATGGTGTAAGTGGTGGTGATTGTGGTGTGGTGTAGGTGGTGGTGTGGTGTTTTGTGGTGTAGGTGATGGTGTATGTGGTGGTGATCGTGATGTTTGGTGGTGGTGATGATGATGATGACGATGAATGCCAACCAAGAATTCCAAACCAAACCACCACAACAAGAGCACCACCCCACCCTCACCCCCTACCCCTACCACCACCCCCACCCCCACGCCCACCACCGCCAACGCTATTAAACGCGGGCGTCGATATGCATTCGCGCGGGAACGAGCAGCGTGAGTTAAATATCAAAAGGGAACCGAAACGGATGGGACTCGATTTTCCCAATAATTCGCCGGGGGAACAGTGTCACGCGGGACAAACAAACAAACAAGCAAACAAAAAAAAAACAATTTATATGTCAAGCTGTAACGTTCTGACTGTTGTAGGGAGGTAGGGGTGGGGGAGGGGAGGTAGGGGAGGTAGGGGGGAAGGGGTGGATGGGGAGGAATAGAGGTTTGAGTCAGTGGAATTTGAATATTTTCGTGTATATGTATGCGTGCATACATACATACATACATACGTACATACATACATACGTACATACATACATACATATATGTACATAAATTTACATATATATGTGTTTAATATATATGTATATATATATATGTGTGTGTGTGTGTGTGTGTGTGTGTGTGTGTGTGTGTGTGTGTGTGTGTGTGTGTGTGTGTGTATGTATGTATATATGTATGTATGAATGAATGAATGAATGAATGTATGTATGAATGAATGTATGCATGCAGACATACACGCATATAAAACGCCTTCACACACACAGCCTCTCAGATACATAAACACCGAAGTTCTTCACAGTTGAATAAACATCAGAGGAATACCTTTCGTTTTGTCATCATTACTCACGCTAAAATGCACCTGTTTTCGAGCTCTGCAAACGAGTGAGCTGCGAGTGAGCTGTGTGAACGACTTAGCGGGGACTGAACCGTGAATAAGATTGATCTGCGGGGGAGCTTCGCGAACGCAAATGAGATGTATGTGTGAGTGAGCTGCATGAGTGAGTTGCATGAGTGAGCTGCATGAGTGAGTTGCATGAGTGAGCTGCATGAGTTGCATGAGTGAGTTGCATGAGTGAGCTGCATGAGTGAGCTGCATGAGTAAGTTGCATGAGTGAGGAAGGTATTGCATGAACGGCAAACACGAAAGACGAACCGTGAATAAGCCGCGTTGAGTCAGTAAAGGCGTGAGTGAGCCCCATGAAATGAACGAGTGAGCTGAGCTACGCTACGAGTGAGTCGAACCGCGAATGAGCTCCACGAATCTCGCACGAACCGAACCCGAAAAGGAAAACGAAGCACAACGAAACACAAGCCGCGTTCGCTAGCGTTCGGATCGAAGCTTCATTATTTGTACTCGTTCAATTATGAAAAAATTGTTCACGCATTCTTTAGGTGAAAAGCATGGTCGATTCCATTCCTAAATCAACACAGAAGACGCTCCTAAAACCACCTGTTTGGCCATCTGTTAAGACTACGCATTATTTATTATCTTGTAGTTTGGGTGTCGAATAATCAATAGTCTTTTACCTTATAATGGGCTTCTGTTGTTGTGTGACGTCATACGAAAGGTAGTTGCACAAGATGGGTATTAACTGTATATCTATGTTTGTATATAAAATAGGGGATGGATGGGTGGGGGGATGGGTGGATGGATGGATGGATGGATGGATGGGTGCATGGGTGGATGGATGGGTAGATGGATGGATGGATGGATGGATGGATGGGTGGATGGATAGACAGATAAACAGACGAACGAATGAACACACACACACACACACACACACACACACACACACACACACACACACACACACACACACGCACACACAACAACAGAAGAAAAGACTGGACAAACAAAACAAAGAACAATAACAACAACAAAGAGACAAAAAGGTGTGGCACAAACAACGCCGACCCATTTCAGCTGAAAATACTGAGGGGAAAATAGCGAAAAAATACTGCAGGTAAATTCCTATAAAATACAAAATCATTTTGAGAGAAAGGGGTGGAAGGGAGTGAGAGGAAGAGGGAGAAAGAGGGGAAGAGGAAAGGAGGGAAGAAGGAGGGAGAAATAGAGTGAAGAAGGAAGAGAGAGGGTTGAAAGAGATGAAGAGGGAAGGAGTGGAGATGGAAGAGAGAGGGTGGAAAGAGATGAGGACGGAAGGAGTGAGAGGAAGAGGGAAAAAGAGATGAAGAGGGAGGGAGGGAGGGAGAAAGAGAGGAAGAGAGGGAGAGATGGGGAGGAAAGGATGGAGAGAAGGAGGGAGGAACGGAGTGAGAAGGAGAGGATGAGGGAGAAAAAGATTAAGGGGGAGGGATAGAGAGAGAGAGAGAGAGAGAGGGATAGAGGGATAGAGAGAGAGAGAGAGAGAGAGAGAGAGAGAGAGAATGAAAGAGAGAAAGAAAGAAAGAGAGAGAGAGCAAAATAAAAAAAAGGGAGACACTAATCATCCCTATGTCCCCTTTTGCAATATCCCAAGAATCGAAAATAAAAGAAAAATGTTGAAGTTAAGAGGGAAAAGTGATGCAGATAACCAGGACTCGACTAAAAGCGCTCACAACTTCGCCCACAACTTCACAATTCCGACTAAACTACTACTAAAAACAACGATCCGTGTGTGTGTGATAGAGAGGGAAAGAAAGAGAGAGAGATAGGAGAAAGAAAAAGAGAGAGACAGATAGTAGAAAGAAAGAAAAGAGAGAGAGAGAGAGAGAAGAGGGGTGAGAGAGAGAGAGAGAGAGAAGAGGGGTGAGAGAGGGAGTGGGAGAGGAAGAGGGAGAGGGAGAGAGATAGAGATAGAGATAGATAGATAGAGAAAGAGATTGACTTTGACTTTAACAAGAGAGAGAGATAGAGAGTAGAGTGAAAGACATACCGAAAGGAAGAGAGAAGAGAGAAAAGATGAGAGAAGTGAAGAGAAAAGAAGAGAGAGAGAGAGAAGATGAAAGAAGAGAAGAGAAAAGAAGAGAGAAAAAGAGATAGAGAAAAGTTGAGAGAAGAGAAGAGAGATGAGAGAAAAAGAACAGAGAAAAATAGATAGAGAGAATATGAGAGACGAGGAAAGAGAAGACGAGAGAAAAGAAGTGAGAGAGAAAAGGAGAGAGAGAGAGAGAGAGAAAAGAAGAGAGAGAGAGAGAGAGAGAGAGAGAGAGAGAGAGAGAGAGAGAGAGAGAGAGAGAAAAGAAGAGAGAGAGAGAGAGAGAGAGAGAGAGAGGACGCGGGAAAGGGGGTCACACGAAGTCTCTCAGCCAACCAGCGACACATTGATCCTAAGGCAACGAAGCCACCTCTGCCCTGCTCTGCCTGCTGCGCTATCTACTGCTGCTCCCTGCTACTACTACTACTGCTGCTGCTACTGCCGCTTCCTGCCGCCCTTCTACTCTATCTACTAATCTACTCGTCTGTTGAGCGCTACACTTCATATGGACGCCCGTGTTTGCTCTTTTGACTGTGTGAGTAATCCACTTAGGCGCACATAGGGTGATATATTTTAACGGTGCATTTTATCATATTTATTTTTTTCAATACTTGAAATAAATCGTTACATAAAGAGCATTGGAATAAACGAAAGAGAAACATTTAACCAGCACAAATATTTCTATCTATCTATCCATCTATTTATCTATCTGTCTATCTATTTGTCTCACTATCTTCTACCTTCCTACTTACCCAACTTTTTTATCTGTCTAGCTATCTATCTACTTATCTATAAATATGTATGCGCATATGAATGTGTATGTGAATATATGTGTATGTGTGTGTATATGTATGAGTATAAATATGTGTGTGTGTGTGTGTTTATACACATTCATACATAAACGCACATGGACTGGTTTACAAATCCCAAACTCTTTTCTCCCCTTAACCTAAATTCAAAATTCTCACAACAACATACACATATATACCCGTATACAAGACCTCATTAATTAATAACAACCTTATTTTCTCAAATTCAAAATAACCTCATCAAGGGAGCCCCTTGTGCATAAACACATCCTCTAATTAATATTTTTTCTATCATGCATTCGTCACATATATATTAATTAAAAGTTTAAAGTAGAACTGATATTCCTTTTCCTTGCTGACTTGATCATTTCCTCTCCTGATCAAATCTATCTATTCAACTAATCATCTATTTCATTTATTTCTGCCACTGTGTCATCCATTTGTTCATTAATCATATCAATTCACCCTCAACATAAATCAATCACACTTCAAAAAAAGTTGAAGAACCGTTGTCTTGATCAGCGACTAATTATACGCAAGTAAATTCACAAACGAATAAAGAGTCCCGCCCGGCTTTAAACAGCGAGGGAAATTAGTAAATGATATAATTCAACCGTATATAAACAATACATAATTCAAAGCCAAACATATCCTGGTCATTTGATATTTCCATTTCGAAATCATTAATTGTGGATTGGGATTCGGATCCGGCAAATATCCTAAGGCTATGTTCAGGGATATGCTTCCTCCTTACCGGGATATCAACACTGAATTATTGCACGGCTAATCCTAATATCCTACAGTACATCCATCTATCCAATGCCCTCAGGCGAGTACACAAGGATAACAACACCCGAATCGACACTAATAATCCTACATCCTGAATTAGTACATCTCTCTTTACCTTAATCGAATTTCAGTTGGCGAACTTCCAAGAGCAGGCTAGGTCAGCCTTCCCCAGATCGCAACATTTACCTTCAGCCTGTATCCAATTAACCTGCTCGAAGTACAGGGACCGGCTATTCAGCCTACAGGTTTCATTTCATCCCAGTTCTTTTTTTTTTAGAGAGAGAGAGAGGGGGGGAGAGAGAGAGAGAGGGAGGGAGGGAGGGAGAGAGAGAGAGAGAGAGAGAGAGAGAGAGAGAGAGAGAGAGAGAGAGAGAGAGAGAGAGAGAGAGAGAGAGAGGGAGGGAGGGAGAGAGAGAGAGTGTCTATGGGTAAGTCCCGTCATGTTAATATTTCCATGCATATGTAAATACTTTCCCACATATATTAACATTTGCCAGGTATGATAACATTTCCCCACAAAATGTTGACATTTTCCGACATGAGTGAACACTTTCCCACGCTTGGCGATGTTTTCCCATGCAGGTATATACCTTCCCATAATTATTGTTATTCTCCCCCACATGGAAACAGTTTTTTTTCCCACAAATGTTCACCTTTTTCCAAACATCTTAATATCTCCCACTGTTCGTGTCCCGGCAACCCACTTCACTAATTTCCCAAAGTGTTCTTTATGTATCTAGAACACTTAGGCAACCTCTAAAATACTCCTCGACTCGAAACCCCACATTTAAATGAGGCTTCACAATGAACCTCAAAGGCTTCCCTCTAATTACCTCATCATATGGCCGGCTAATCACCTGAGTGCCTGAGGACCACCCAGCCGGGGGTATACAAGCAATCAGTGCTTTGCTGGCATGCATGGGAGGAGGGTAAAGCTACCGGTGGCTGCGCGAGATTAATCCCTATTATACCTAGCCATTAGGGTCCTTTCCGCGTAGCCATTCCGCGAGGCAAGAGGCGCAATTAATTCACATGGCGCCGAGCATTTATCGCATTAACTGCTAATCAATAACGTTCTCAATAGACAAGAATCTTCCGTGCGTCCCACCTAGCGCCCGAAAAGTGTACTAGAATCCCCGCCAATGAGCCGAGCCGAAGACACGAGACACCTAACTAACTCTGCAGGATCCCTTCCCTCCCTCTTTCCCAATTTGCAGGAGGAGGGAACAGAATACACCCCCCAAACACTCCTAGTTAAACCTCACGCACTCTAGATTGCAACAATTCAATCACCTCAAAGACCTAACCTACGCTAGAGAAGACGAGGCCCATAAACAGATCAACAGCGGTAGACGACTTGGGCTTCACGCTCTTGCACCCCGCTTGCAACCTTGCAACTGGACAAAGGGACTCACCTAACAGCTGTATGGGACCTCATGAACAGCAATTACGATCCATTTGTTGGGGGCTTCAGGTGAGCTGAGCTGCGGTGGGGCTACTATGTTGGAGTTAATGTGCTGTATGTTGGGGCTAATGTGCTGTGTTGGGGCTAATGTGCTATGTGTTGGGGTTAATATTCTATATGTTGGAGCTTTTGTGCTATGTGTTGGAGCTAATGAGAGAGAGAGAGAGAGAGAGAGAGAGAGAGAGAGAGAGAGAGAGAGAGAGAGAGAGAGAGAGAGAGAGAGAGAGAGAGAGAGAGAGAGAGAGAGAGGGAGAGACAGAGAAAGAAAGGGGGGAGACAGTGAAAGAAAGAGAGAGAGACAAAGAAAGAGAGAGAGAGAGAAAGAGAGAGAGAGAGAGAGAGAGAGAGAAAGAGAGAGGGAGAGACAGTGAAAGAAAGAGAGAGAGACAGAGAAAGAGACAGAGGAAGAGAAAGAAAGAGAGACAGAGACAGTGACACACACACACACACATACACACACACACACACACACACACACACACACACACAGACCCCGGACGACCAAAGCGATCAAAGCAAACTTGCGGTAGACAGTTGGCCGGGTTAAGACAGGTGCCAGTGCCTAGTCTAGCGTGCACAAGCCAAGTGCAAGGAAGAGCTCACGTCAGCTTCACAAAGCTCTAAACAGACAGGAACACACAAGAGGTTTAACGGACCAACATTCAGAGCTTACTGACCGTTGTCCGGCCCTGTGGAAACGGATGCAGGTTGTGAGCTCCTGTTCTTGATAATGACACACCCGGGATGGACAGAAATGAAACCCTAAATATTTTGACTTTCTGGGGAAACCTGAGGACGTGTCTTTCGCGTTTGTTTGTTTTTTTCTAAGAAAATGGGTAAAACAACGTGAGATACCGTATTTTGAATATTTTAAGATAATGACAAAAAAATCAACCTGATAGTCCACATTTTGAATATACTAAGAAAATTAAAAAAAAAAAAAAAATCAGCATGACATTCCGCGTTTTGAATCTTTCTAAAAAAAAAAAAATGAATCGTAACATTTCGTTTTCTGAATCTTCTTGAAAAAAAAAATGTAACATTCCGTATTTTGAATCTTTCAGGAAAATATGAAAACGCGTTGCATCTTCTGCATTTGATTTAAAGTTGTCTTGCAAAAGTTTCATGGTCTTCGGTAAAGGGGTTGTATCTTTTCTTCAACCTTGCAACATCTGGATCATAGACTGACATTTGACGTCATACGTTAAACAATTGATTTCTTTTTTCTTTTTTGACATAACCTTTCTCAATAAAATACCACCAAACTTGGGAAATGAAATACATATCTATATATCTTCTTCAACATCAAAATCTCCCCCAAACGAGTATTGCAACAAAATGCAACATCTCCCCAATAATTTCTCTACAACACTTACCGTCTGTATTTTAGAGTACCCTAAGAAAAATGTCAGAAATCTAGTTAGATCTACTAGTTTATAAACAAAATAGTAAACTCATTTGAACAAGCACTAATTACCTGTCAGTCGAGTTAATTAATAGAAAGGGTTAAGTTATGTCCTTGCACTCTCACTTGCAAGAAGTTGCAGATTCTCTCGGGCAAAGGCAACAGTTAGGACACGAGCCTTGGGGGCGCGCGCACGCGCATACACACACAAACACACACGTTCTCTCTTTCTCTCTCTCTCTCGCTTTCTCTCTCTCACACTTTCTCTCTCTCTCTCTCTCTCTCTCTCTCTCTCTCTCTCTCTCTCTCTCTCTCTCTCTCTCTCTCTCTCTCTCTCTCTCTCTCTCTCTCTCTCTCTCTCTCTCTCTCTCTCTCTCTCTCTCTCTCTCTCTCTCTCTCTCTCTCTCTCGCTTTCTCTCTCTCGCTTTCTCTCTCTCTCTCTCTCTCTCTCTCTCTCTCTCTCTCTCTCTCTCTCTCTCTCTCTCTCTCTCTCTCGCTTTCTCTCTCTCTCTCTCCTCTCTCTCTCTCTCTCTCTCTCTCTCTCTCTCTCTCTCTCTCTCTCTCTCTCTCTCTCTCTCTCTCTCTCTCTCTCTCTCTCTCTCTCTCTCTCTCTCTCTCTCTCTCTCTCTCTCTCTCTCTCTCGCTTTCTCTCTCTCGCTTTCTCTCACTCCCACTCCCACTCTCAATCTCACTCCCACTCCTACTCTCCCTCTCTCTCACTCATTCACTCTCAGTCTGAATTTAACACAGCGGATCATGCGGCGGTGATTCCCATGCCTAGAAACAAGCTCGCGTTAGGCCTAAGAAAGAAGCTTGCAACCTCCCTCCCTTCTGAGGCGGAGGAGCAGCAGCGTCACACTCACCGTTGTCAAGGGCAGCCATCTTGGCCCGAAGGCTAGAGTTTATGTCACTCTCAGCGTAAGTTGTGTCGGAGTTGTTATCTGACGAGGAGAGAGACGACCCCCCTCCGGGCATCCGCCGCCCCTGGGGGTACTTGCGGCTGCCCTTGACCACGGGGGAGTCGTACTCGTCCAGGTGGTTGGCGTAGTGGTGGCCAGCCTGGGGAATCTCCTGGTAATAGTGGCCATGGGCAGAGCTGAGCTGGTTCATGACCGCCGCCGTGGAGTCCCCGCCGACGCCGACGCCGACGCCGCCCGCACTCGAGTACTGGCCGCGGTAGTGGGAGAGGTTGTTGGGGTGGGCGTGGGCGGCGTCCTGAAGGGAGACTAGAGAGGGTGGGTCGCCTACGTCAGGGTCTGAGGTGTGGCTGAGGGGCGTGGTGGCGCGGGATCGGTTACTGGCGCGGTCACCTGCGGGGGAGAGAGAGAAGGCGGAGGGGGGCTTAGCCTACTGCTGGAGGTGGAGGAGGACTTAGCATAAGAAGGCTCAGCTGTTGAGCTTACTGCTGTAGAGGTGAGAGAGGTCTTAGCACACGAGGACTCAAGTCTTCAGCTTAAGGTTAAGGGGGGGGGGGGGTGGCCTGGTGATCTCTCCCTGTTCCTCAGGGTCTTACTAAGGCCTTACCATGTTTTCTTACTAACATCTGAGTGCCAAAGTAACACAGGGAGTTTGGAAAAGGGATACAGATGTCTCTACTGTCAACAGGTATAAACATCTTCACAACAACAACAAGAAAAGTGAGGTAAACTAGAGCAGAAAACACAGTCGGGAATACGTAGATGAGAAATGGTTCTAAAATACCCGACGAACCGCGAGGTATTCGTACCATACTAGAACTAATTACTTAGCTTACATTGTGTCCATACCATATCACTCAACGCTTTCCCTCAGAAATGCGATCAGCGTTGATGCTATCTTAACAACTTTGCTTTTCCAGGTCACTCCGTATCAAGTAAACATTTTCAATTCATATAAAATGAGGGTTATTTATGTAAACGTTATATATTCCCTTTGATATCACTCCATTCTTCTTGGTAAAACGAAAAAAAAAGAAAAAAAACGGCGTACGAACACAGAACAAAGTTGAACAAACAAAAGAAACCTTTATGACGTCGCAGAAAACGGCCCAAAAGACAAAAAAGAAAAAAAAAAAAAAAAAAAAAAGAGAGAAAAAAAAAAAAAACATGACGGTTTTCCTCTCGCATCTAATTTCCTGCCGAAATCTTCGCATGCACGACAAACACCGATGTTTTGTGGTTTTGCAAAGAGGTCTCGATAAGTCACTGTGCAACCGGGAGATAAGCACACAGACGGAACAATGACTATGCTACCGAGTGTGTCAATAATTAGTGCGAGTGCAAAGGACAAAGGAGAAGGACCGAACAGCCAAAAGGAGGACGGCGCACAATCCATCGCCCCTTATTGACCTAGGCTTCCTCTTTTCCTCTCGTTCTTTCTGTCTTTCGACTTTTTTTATTGCTCTCTTTTTATTTCCCCTTCCTTCTTTCCTTCCCTCACCCTTTCCCCTCTCTTCTCTTCTCTTCCCTTCCCTTCCCTTCCCTCCCTCACCCTCCCCTCCCCTCCCCTCCCTCGCCCTCTCTCCTACCTCACCCTCTCCCCTCCCTCACCCTCACCCTCTCCCTCCCTCCCATCTCCATAATGTTCATCTACGCTCCCATTCCGACTGCTACTCCCTCCCTCCCTCCCTCCCTCCCTCCCTCCCTCCCTCCCCTCCCTCACCCTCTCCCCTCCCTCACCCTCACCCTCACCCTCCCTCCCCTCCCTCTCATCTCCATAATGCTCATCTACGCTCCCATTCCGACTGCTACTCCCTCCCCTCCCCTCATCCTATCCCTCCCTCCCTCCCTCACCCTCTCCCCTCCCCTCCCCTCCCCCCTCATCTACGCTCCCATTCCGACTGCTCCGGAGCCCCGAA
>NW_028234436.1:14219219-14249219 GCF_977035675.1 Penaeus japonicus
CGCAATCCGATCTCTCTCTCCCCGCAGGCATCCAGGCATCCAGGCAGGCAAGCAGGCAAGCAGGCAAGCACGCGCGCATATAACTGCTGCTGCTGCTATTACAAGGGGGAAAAGGAAGAGGGGGGGAGGGGGTTGAGGGGGAAGAGGGGGGAGGGGGGGAATGGAGGGGGTTCTCGAGGAGGTTGGGTTCGAGGTTTGAAGTATACTTTAACCTAGTAGCAGTTTTTTTTTTTTTTTTTTTTTTTTATTTGGAGAGGTGAGGTGTGTTTAGGGTGGGGAGGGGGAGAGGGAGGGGGAAGGGAAGGGAGAGGAGAGGAGAGAGGATGGGGATGGGAGAAGAGAGGGGCTGGAGGGGAAGGGGATTGGAGGTGAATGGAGAGGAAGTAGGAATAGGGGAGTGGGGGAATAAGAGGGAAGGGGAAGAGGGGAGTGGGGCAGTAAGGGGGTAAAGGAGAGAAGGAAAAGGAGGGGTGTAGAGCGGGGAGAGGAGAGAGAAAGGTGGAATAGAGGAGAAGCAGGAGGGAAATGGAGAAGAGAGGAGAGAGGAAGGAGGAAATATAGGGAAGGAAAGTGAAAGAACGAGAAGGAGAAAGAAAACGGGAAAGAGGAGCAGATGAAAAAAAAAAAAAAACATACAAGAAAGAGATAAGGATAGATAGTGAATAGAAGGAAAAGAAAGAAGAGGCAAAAAAAGAAGAAAAGAAAGAAGAATAAACTTCTTCCTCCTCCTCAGAGAAATGCATTTCAAGAGAGAAAAGAAAAAAAAGAAAAAAAAAATCAACTGTCTGAAGGTGTCGTTCGCATCGCCTGTTGATCTGTCCTCAACCCCCTCCCCCTCTCCCCTTCAGCCTCCCATCCACCCCTCCTTCCCCTCTCTCTCTCCCCTTCAGCCTCCCATCCACCCCTCCTTCCCCTCCTTCCCCTCTCTCTCTCTCCCCTTCAGCATCCCATCCACCCCTCCTTCCCCTCTCTCTCCCCTTCCCCTCTTTCCTCCCTCTCTCTCTCTCCCCCTCCCCTTCCCCTCCTTCCCCTCTCTCTCCCCTTCCCCTCCTTCCCCTCTCTCTCCCCTTCCCCTCCTTCCTCCCTCTCTCTCTCCCCCCCTCCCCTTCCCCTCCTTCCCCTCTCTCTCCCCTTCCCCTCCTTCCTCCCACTCTCTCTCTCTCTCTCCCCAGCATCTCCGACAGATAGCAAGAAAATCTGGAATTCCCGACTAAGAATTCCACGTCGACGTTCGTAGGCGGTGATTGGGAGCTCGAGAGGGTATGGGGGGCGGAGAGGGGGGAGGAGAGGGGGAGAAGGAGAGGGTGGGGGAGGGGGTAATTGGGGAGGAGGGGGAGGGGGAGAGGGAAAGGAGAGGGAGAAGGAGAAGGAGGGGAGGTGGAGGAGGAGGTGGAGGAGGAGGAGAGGGAAAGGAGAGGGAGGAGATAGAGAAGGAGGATGGGGAGGGGGGAGTGAGGGAAGATGGATAGGAAGGGAGGGAGGGAGGAAAGAGAAGAAGGAGGGGGTAAGGGAGAAGGAAAGGGAAAGAGAGAGGGAGAAAGAAAGCGTGATGGGCAAGGAGAGGGAGCGGAAGGGAAAGGGAGCGAAGAAGGAGAGGAAGAGGGAGAGGGAGGGAGAGGGCCAGGGAGAAGGAGAGGGAGGAAGGGAGGGAGGGAGGGAGGGAGGGAGGGAGGGAGGGAGGGAGGGAGGGAGAGACAGACAGACACACCGACAGAAAAAAACAGACAGAGCCAAACAAACATAAAAACAAGAATACATACAGGGAAAGAAAAAGAAACAGAGAGACGGAGAGGGAAGAGAGAAAAGAGAAGATGAGAGAGAGAGAGAGAGAGAGAGAGAGAGAGAGAGAGAGAGAGAATAGAAGAGAATAGAAGAGAATAGAAAAGAAGAGAAAGAAAGAAAAAAAAAAAACAGAGAGTCGAGACAGAGAGTCGAGCAGGGGCAAGGACCCGGTACTGCCGACCTGTCACAACCACGCAGACACGGCATCGCCTGGAGGGTACCTTACGTCACAGCCAGAGTTCGGCTGATACAAAGACGCGAGTCACGCCATTACGGCTAATACGTCGGGGACCTGAAGGAAAGGGAGACTTGCTTCACCTCGGTTGCAGGTCGCCGTGTCCAATAACCTTATCAATTGCCACATTGCTCAAATGTTGATGGTTGATGTTTTAAAAACCGTAGTAAGAATCGTAGTAGTCTTTGCGAATGTGCTTAGCATTGACGTAGTTATATTTTTCTTATATGCACATCACCAAAACAAACTACATGAACATATAAAAAATCCTATGCAAAGCCGAAAACCCTGTAGACCCTCACACACAAAAAAGAAAAAAAAAATCAACAACAACAAAACGACAAACAAAAGCAACGACAGGTAATTTACAGGAGGCATTTAACCCAACACTAAACGTCAGCCATAAAGCCACCCTGAAGTATGAGCTTCAGAGAGCGCTGTCTGTAATTAAACCAGACAGGTGGAATAATACAACTTCAGGGAAGATTAAACACGATAAACAAAGCTAGCGTTCCAGTAATATCAAGAACTAGACGATAACAACATTAACGATAACAAATGTTGCGAAAACGATCGGGAAAAATAACCTCGAAAAAGAAAATAAATTCATTGATGATGACAAAGCAAAGTCCTTAGAAAAATGAAATTAAGATAATGTCACCCAATAACAACAGTAAAAACAAGAGACAGATCAAAATCAACAACAGAAAAACAGCAAGACAACCAAAATCAAACAACAGAAGAACAGCCAGACAACAGTCATCAAACAGACCAAAATCAAACAACAGAAGAACAGCAAAACAACAGTCATCAAACACCCCAAACCCAAACAACAGAAGAACAGCAAAACAACAGTCATCAAACACCCCAAAACCAAACAACAGAAGAACAGCAAAACAACAGTCATCAAACACCCCAAAACCAAACAACAGAAGAACAGCAAAACAACAGTCATCAAACACCCCAAAACCAAACAACAGAAGAACAGCAAAACAACAGTCATCAAACACCCCAAAACCAAACAACAGAAGAACAGCAAGATAACAGTCATCAAACAGACCAAAACCAAACAACAGAAGAACAGCAAAACAACAGTCATCAAACACCCCAAAACCAAACAACAGAAGAACAGCAAAACAACAGTCATCAAACACCCCAAAACCAAACAACAGAAGAACAGCAAAACAACAGTCATCAAACACCCCAAAACCAAACAACAGAAGAACAGCAAAACAACAGTCATCAAACACCCCAAAACCAAACAACAGAAGAACAGCAAAACAACAGTCATCAAACAGACCAAAACCAAACAACAGAAGAACAGCAAAACAACAGTCATCAAACATACCAAAACCAAACAACAGAAGAACAGCAAAACAACAGTCAACAGATCCACATACATATCGTAGGCACAGGTAACAGTAGCAGGCAGCGAGCACCTTTAAGACAGGAAGACCGCATGAGATCGATGGTGGGCTCAGGACCACGGTGATAGGGCGTGGGTGGGGGGAGGGTGTGGGTATGGGTGGGTGGGGGGAGGGTGTGGGTATGGGTGGAGGGTGGGCGTAGGGTGGGGGGAGGGTGTGGGTATGGGGTGGGTGGAAGGTGGGTATGGGGTGGGTGAGGGTGGGCATGGGGTGGGTGGAAGGTGGGTATGGGGTGGGTGGTAGATGGGTATGGGGTGGGTGAGGGTGGGGAGGGTATGGGTGGAAGGTGGGCATGGGGTGAGTGGAGGGTGGGCATGGGGTGGGTGAAAGGTGGGCATAGGGTTGGTGGAGGCTCGGTGGAGGGTGGGCATGGGATAGGTGGAGGGTGGGCATGAGGTGGGTGAAAGGTGGGCTTGGGGTGGGTGGAGGATGGGCATGGGGTGGGTGGAGGGTGGGCATAGGGTGGATAGAGAGTGGGTATGGAGGAGGATATGGGGTTGAGAGTAAGTATGGATGATATATTTTTTTGGAATGGTCTATGGTGGTATATTGGTATAGGTTTATCATGGGAGAGTATGGGTATGGGACAGGAGACGTAAGGTATTGCCCCCTTTCATTCCCCCCCCTCTCCCTCCTACCCTCATATACCCATCCCCACCTCCCTCCCTCACTACTACCCCTATATACCCATCCACCATAACCTTCCGCCATCCATTTCCCTCTCACCCTCCCTCCCTCCCTCCCTCCCTCGCTCCCTCGCTCCCTTCCTCCCACCCTCCCCACATCCCTCCTATACCCCCCCTGACCTACCCCCATATACCCCCCCCCCGGTAGTGAGAGGAGCTCGGGGGTCAAAGCGCGTTAATACAGCTTGGCTTAAGCTCGCGTTCCCTGTATCGCTTCTGCATAAATTTCGAGTCAAGATGTTGTTGGGAAGAGGGAGGGCTGAGGGTAGGGGGAAAGGGGGGAGATGACAGGGGGAGAAGAAGAGGGTAGGGGGAGGGCTGAGGGTAGGGGGAAAGGGGAGAGATGACAGGGGGAGAAGAAGAGGGTAGGGGGAGGGCTGATGGTAGGGGGAAAGGGGGGAGATGACAGGGGGAGGAGGAGAGGTTAGGGGGAGGGCTGAAGGTAGGGGGAAAGGGGAGAGATGACAGGGGGAGGAGGAGAGGGTATATTGCCGCCGTTATCAACGGAGCATGTATTTGATTGGTCAATATGAGGACGACTGATACCACAGTGTAGAACTCACTCTCTAATTTATTGAAAGCGGTCAAAACCTGTAAACAAGTACAGTGTCACAAATTCAAACAAATTTGCGAAAAACTTAAAAGCAGTTATTACAGGTTCAAAACGAAAACTAAAGGTACAATGCTTAGATCACTTAAACAACCAAGATAAATGTGAAGAAATGAAATCCCACTTTACAAATATATGTACTATTTTTCCGAAAATTGACGAAACAAATTTACCGAGTTTTCTCCCAGCGAACGAAGCTCCGACCATTGATAGATTACGCGTATATAGAGCTCTAATGTCACTCAAGTTAGGCAAAGCATCTCCACCCGGTTCTTTGCCAAAAAGGCTCATCAAGGAATTTGCCTATGAAATTAGCAAACCCCTGACACATATCTTCAACAATAGCTTAATTCATGGTAAATTCCCCGACTTTTGGAAGTGTGCAACGATCACCCCGCTGCCAAAGAAACCCGCTGTCACTCAATTAGGCGATCTGCGTCCACTCTCACTCACACCTGATTTTGGGAAATTGTTGGAGGGATTTGTGGCGCAAATGGTACTGGATGACATAAAAGCTAACTTAGATCATCATCAATACGGTAACTTGAGAGGAAACTCAACCTCTCACTATCTCATTTATCTCCTGAACAGTCTCTTTAAAGGATTA
This sequence comes from Penaeus japonicus, assembly GCF_977035675.1. Classification (NCBI taxonomy): domain Eukaryota; kingdom Metazoa; phylum Arthropoda; class Malacostraca; order Decapoda; family Penaeidae; genus Penaeus; species Penaeus japonicus. Next base: position 14,224,567 of record NW_028234436.1, read on the forward strand.
GACATAACTAAAAAAATAGTATCCCTAGTTTTAATTGACTTCAAGAAAGCATTCGATCGCATTGATCACACAATAGCTGCTAGAGAACTTTATTTACTAGGATGTCGCTCATCATTGCTGAAGTTTGTAATTAGCTTTCTGAACAACCGCAGGCACCGTGTTCGCTTCGAGGAACACCTATCTCAGTGGGATCAGATCACATGCGGTGTACCACAAGGAACAAAATTAGGCCCTATAATATTTTTAGCAGTTATCAACAGTGTTTGTCGCAATGTGCCATTACATGTGAAATATGTTGATGATTTGACACTGGCCGAAATAATTGATGTGGATGATAAGATAAATATATTTATGCAAGACACACTTGAAGCGTTTTCTGATGAATGTGCAACCCTAAAAATGTCGCCGAATCCACTCAAATGCGAAGTGATGTACGTGTGTCCCCCTAAGAGACCCTTAGTGTTCCCCGATTTGAACATTAATGGTGTCTCTCTGCCAGTAGTGTCTCAGTGTAAACTCTTAGGAGTCATGATTAATAATAACCTCAGTTGGGATGATCATGTGAAGTACATGATCAGTAAAGCAAATCGATGTATATTTATTCTTTACCGCGCACGGCAGTTTGGTTTCAGCTCGAAAACTATGTTTACACTTTATTGCTGGTACATCCGCTCCTCGCTTGAGTATGCTGCCCCCGTATGGCATTCCGGTATAACGAAGGCACAACGCGATGCCTTAGAGCGCATCCAAAAAAGATGTTTTAGAATCATTTTAGGTCAGCAGTACGAAACTTATGACACTGCTTTATCAGTGCTCAATACCAATACATTATTTGAACGCCGTGATGAATTGACTTTAACCTTTGGAAAAGAATTAATGAAATCGAGCAAGCACAGGTCATTGTTGCCTCCTCTGTTGAGCGAAGTGCACGGCAGAGACACTCGAAGGGGCAGAGACCTTTTGCAAGCAGTGCGATGCCGCACGTCCCGATACAAACACTCTGCTATCCCATATATTGTGAACATTCTTAATCAAACTTAAATTTTACATTGTTTTATCATGTTCTTTTATTACAATTTTAAACTTTTAGCAATGGATTATGGATTTTATCTTCTCATTTATATTTTTAATGTATTACTTTTAATGTACTTTGTATTATTTTTTTAAGTATAGCTGTTTTACCATTTTAATAAAATTTCAATATAATCATACACTACTTTTTACAATATATCAATGTAAGTCAAGTCGTCATGTGAAGATGTATATACATATGTATATCTGTAACTTTCTTGACCCAATAAACCATGAATTATTATTATTATTATTATTATAAAGACTTGAAGCTTAAGAACAATACAATCACTGGTTCCATCCTGGCAGGTTACATTGTAATCCATACATTTATAAAGATTAATATATCACTTATACACTGTCAATTTAGTAATAGCGATTATACATACACTTAGCGGAACTAGTGGACTCTCCCAATTACTACGTGTCGTCACGATGGTGTCTACGCCTTGACTGTCGTGTGTGTGTCTAGACTACAAGTGTGTTTATAGAACAAGGGTCTTGTTCTTTACTCGAATGGTTTTGACTTGTTTATAATCACAGTCAGGCCACATGGCGGCCTTTCCTGGCCTATGTTATCGTAGCTGCGGAGTCAGCGCCGGCGATGACAGTCGCGGGATTGTGGTCGGGCCACACATAGAGGCCTCTCTGGACATGTGTTATTGTGCCGTGGTCTCCGCGGCGATTTCTTTCTGTTTCTTCCTTTCCTTCTCCTTCCTTTCCTTCTCTTACTACCGTTAGCGGTAACAGGGTAGGGAGAGGGCTGGGGGTAGGGGGAGAGGGGGGAGATGACAGGGGGAGGAGGAGAGGTTAGGGGGAGAGGGGGGAGATGACAGGGGGAGGAGGAGAGGTGAGAGGGAGAGGGAGAGGAAGAGAGAAGGGGAGAGGGTAGGGCGAGAGGTGAAGGTGAGCGAGAGTAGGAGAAGGAGGGGAAGAGGAGAGGGGGAGTAAAAATGCATGAGAGAGAGGGGAGGAGGATGGAGCAGAATAGAAGAAAAAGGAAAAGGGGAAGAGAAAGGGAAAGAAGGGGAGGAAATATGAGAGAGAGGGAAAAAACACAGAAGCTATGAAAGAGAGAGGGGGATGAGGGGAGGGGAGGGAGAGAAGGAGAGAGAGAGAGAGAGAGAGAGAGAGAGAGAGAGAGAGAGAGAGAGATTAGAGAGGGGAGAGGAAGAGAGAGGGGAGTTAAGAGGAAGAAGGCAAAGAGACCGGGGAGTGAATGGGAGGAGAGAGGGAGTGGGGGTAGGTAGGGAGGTAGGTAGGGGGGGGGAGATGCTCCAACAAATCCTCGGCTCATTAAGAAGGTTGCAACTTGCAAGTGCTTTTGAGGAAATCTGTTGGATAATCTCACGCTTTTTGGACACGCTTAGTGATGTCTTCAATAAGATGATGCTACAGTCTTTGCGTGGGAACAGCAATAATAATAATGCTAATAATAATGCTAATAATAATAATGATAATAATAATAATGATGATGATGATGATGATGATGATGATGATGATAATGATGATGATAATAATAATAATTACAATAATAACATTAATAACACGATTAATAATAAAAAAAAATAATAATAATAGTAATGATAATAATAATGATGATGATGATAATAATAATAATAATAATAATAATAATAATAATAAGCAGAACAATATAAAATATATATAAAAAATAATAATAATGAGACCAATATAACACTATCAACAAAAATAATGAAAACAACAACAACAACAACAATAACAATGAAAGCAAAGTAAAGTAAAAGGGAAAGAAAAACAGTCACGTCGGATTTTGAAATACAAACAAAACAGTTTTTTTTTCTGCGGAACTTTTGACTTTATAACTTCGCTCTCCAAGGAATACCAAGAAATAATGCCAGAGAATACCAGATGATAATAAGAAAAGGAAATTTCTCGAAAAGAATCATACGAAGAGACTTTGAATTAAGCACCAGGCGACTAGGAACAGCGTTTGTGTGTTTGTTTGTGTTTGTGTTTGTGTTTGTGTGTCTGTGTGTGTGTGTGTGTGTGTGTGTGTGTTTGTATATATATATGTATATAGGTATGTAGGTATGTAGATATGTGTATAGATATGTATATATGTATGCTTATATGTGTGTCTCTGTGTGTGTGTGTGTGTGTGTGTGTGTGTGTGTGTGTGTGTGTGTGTGTGTGTGTGTGTGTGTGTGTGTGTGTAGGTATGTGTATAAGTATGTATGTAGGTAGGTATGTGTATAGGTATGTGTATAGGTATGTATATATGTATGTATACATGTATGTATATATGTATGTATATATGTATGTATGTATGTATGTATGTATGTATGTAGGTAGGTACATAAGAACATAGGTAAGTAAGTAGATAGATAGACAGATAGTCAAGCAGGCCAGCAGGCAGGCAGGCAGGCAAGCAGACAGGTAGGTAAGCACACCCGCACACAAACATCCCAGCATATCCGTCGGCATGCGCGCGGGCGTATTCGTAGTGTGAACGGCACGGCACGCAGGACACCCAATCGCCCCCCCCCCCCCGCCCGCCCCCGACCCATCGCCGAGAGATTACTTCCGCGCAAACAACTCGACAGAAGCTGCTTGACGCGAAATGCCTCCACGGCACTAAAAGATGCCTCGCGAACGACCATCCGAGTTAATTAAGACAGAGCGAGCCGAGAGGGAATATTTAATGAGGCAGTTAATCCAAAGCAAATCCTGTTGCTGATGTGGAACGGAACAGCTGGTTTTTGGGGGGTGGGTGGGGGAGGGGGGAGGGGGTGGGGGGAAGGATACTGAGAGAGGTTGGGGGGTAGGAGGGGGTGGGGGTACTGAGAGAGGTTGGGGGTAGGAGGGGTGGGGGTACTGAGAGAGGTGGGGGGTAGGAGGGGTGGGGCTACTGAGAGGTGGGGGAGGGTGGGTGGGGGTACTGAGAGAGGTGGGGGGTAGGAGGGGTGGGGGTACTGAGAGAGGTGGGGGTAGGAGGGGTGGGGGTACTGAGAGAGGTGGGAGGTAGGAGTGGGGGGAGATCTGGGGAGGGGGAGGGGGTGGAGAGAGGGAGGGAGGGATTGTGGGAGGGGTGTGGTTAGGGGGAAAGAGGGATCTGGGGGGGGAGGAAGGAAGGGGGCTAGGTAGATGGGGGTAGGAGGGAAGGACGATGGAGGTAGGGAAGGGATAAAAGGGGGGGGAGGGAGAAGGGGAGGAGAGGCGAAGAGGTAAGGGGTACAAGGGGGGGGGGGAGTGCTCAGGGTACGAGCGAGGAAGATGTCACTAGTGGTTGAGGTTTGGGAGGGGAGAGGGAGAGGGGAGAAGGACCAAGGGAGAAAGGGGAAGGAAGAGGAGGAGGAGAGAAGGGAGTAAGAGGGTACAAAGAGAGAGAGAGGGAGGGAGGGAGAGAGTAATACGAGTCGAAATGGGGGGAGGGGGAAGAAGGAAGGAGGGGGTGGGGGGAGAATAACACCACCACACCCACAAAGCTGCACTACAGACACGGGGATTATATAGCATACCCACATATAAAAAAAAAAAAAAAAAAAAAAAACATTTATAGCCTCTTCTTCGCCAAAATATAAGACTTTTTTTATTTTCATTTTTTTTTACCTTTTCTGACATTAACTCTATTGAAGGTTGAGGATACAATGGCACGAGGAGGGAAACAAAGACACGGAATATAACCGCGGTCAGGAAGTAATCATTGGTATTAGATATTAATGACTTCTAAAGGAAAGAGTTTAGGGTTTAGGGGGGGCGGGTCAGCTGGTGGGAGGGGGGGAGGGAGGTGGGAGGGGGTTGTGTGTGTGTGTGTGTGTGTGTGTGTGTGTGTGTGTGTGTGTGTGTGTGTGTGTGTGTGTGTGTGTGTGTGTGTGTGTGTGTGTGTAATCATATTAATAACAATAATAATAATAATATTAACGATACTAGTAATAACAACTGAAACAATAATAGTAATGATAATAATAATAATAATAATAACAGTAACAACAATAGTAATAATAATGATAATAATAATAATAATAATAATGATAATAATAATAATAACAATAATAATGACAAAAACAACAACAACACCAACAACAACAGATAGATAAATAGATAGAGAATAAAGAACTTAAACAATGGAGACGACCGCCCGTCTAACTTACACTTCAAGTTTAATCATGGAAAGTTACACCTTCGGGAGGCCCAGCTGAGAGAACTTAAGTGGGCGTTTGCATTTCATTAAAGTTCTTTCAATTTTCTAAATAAGTCGAATGGGCAATCTTATCGTGAGGTCCATATAATCTTTTTTTTTTTTTTTCTTCTTCTTTCTTTTTTGAGGGAGAGGGGATGGGAGGGGGAGGGGGGTTATTTCTATTCTGGTGTGGGACGATTTTTTTTTTGTTTTTTTTTTGTTTCTCTCTTTTCTCTCTCTCTCTCTCTCTCTCTCTCTCTCTCTCTCTCTCTCTCTCTCTCTTCTCTTCTCTCTCTCTCTTCTTGGCTGTCGCTCGCTCTCAGTTTCTATTTTCATTTCTTTCGTTTTTTCTTCTCTTTCTCTCTCTTTTCTCTGAGAGAAGGAAGGAGGGAGGGAGGGAGGGCGAGAAAGAGATAGAGAGAGAACAAGAGTGAAAAGAAAAAAAATGAGAAAAAAGGCCGAAGAAAACACAAAAAAATAAAAACAAAACAAAAGCTAAACAAACGAAAAACACAATAATAAAAGAAGAACTCCCTCCCTATGTTCATGAGGAAAAAAAAAATAGTTCGAAGGATCGATTTTGAGTTTCGTTCTCCCGACAAACTCGTCCCAGAGGAGCCGAGAACGGGGAGTGGCTCGACAGGCGACACCCTACGGCCTGCGACTCTTCCGGCCTGCGACTCTTCCGGCCTGCGACTCTTCCGGCCTGCGACTCTTCCGGCCTGCGACTCTTACGGCCTGCGACTCTTCCGGCCTGCGACTCTTCCGGCCTGCGACTCTTCCGGCCTGCGACTCTTCCGGCCTGCGACTCTTCCGGCCTGCGACTCTTCCGGCCTGCGACTCTTACGGCCTGCGACTCTTACGGCCTGCGACTCTTTCGGCCTGCGACTCTTTCGGCCTGCGACTCTTTCGGCCTGCGACTCTTCCGGCCTGCGACTCTTCCGGCCTGCGACTCTTCCGGCCTGCGACTCTTCCGGCCTGCGACTCTTCCGGCCTGCGACTCTTACGGCCTGCGACTCTTACGGCCTGCGACTCTTACGGCCTGCGACTCTTCCGGCCTGCGACTCTTACGGCCTGCGACTCTTCCGGCCTGCGACTCTTCCGGCCTGCGACTCTTTCGGCCTGCGACTCTTCCGGCCTGCGACTCTTCGGCGCGGCGGGGAAGTAGCGATAGATTTCTTGAAAACGATGTGGGGGGGGGGAGAAAATTAAGTTCTGGAGACCCAGGGCGGGGTAGGTACTCTAGAAATCTTGTGAGTGGAATGAAGTTCTAGAAACCTTGAGAGAGGGGGATGAAGTTCTAGAAACCGAGGAAGGGGGATGAAGTTCTAGAAACCGAGGAAGGGGGATGAAGTTCTAGAAACATTGAGAGGAATGAAGTTCTAGAAATCTTGAGAGAGGGGGTTGAAGTTCTAGAAACCGAGGAAGGGGGATGAATTTCTAGAAACTTGAGAGAGGAATGGCATTCCAGAAACCTTAAGAGAGGGGAATGAACTTCTAGAAACCGAGAGACGGGAATGAACTCGAATGAAAGGAAACCGATGGCTAGGAATAAAGTTCTAAAAACCAAGGGAGGGGAATAAACTTCTGGAAAATTGATTAGAGGGGGGACTGAGCTTCTAGAAAACAATTTAAAAAAACCGACGGAGTGAGAGATAAACCTCTAGAAACCGACGGAGTGAGAGATAAACCTCTAGAAACCGACGGAGTGAGAGATAAACTTCTAGAAACCGACGGAGAGAGAGATAAACTTCTAGAAACCGACGGAGAGAGAAATAAACGTCTAGAAACCGACGGAGAGAGATAAACCTCTAGAAACCGACGGAGAGAGATAAACTTCTAGAAACCGACGGAGAGAGAAATAAACATCAAGAAACCAACGGAGAGGAAGAGAATTCTACAAAAAAGATATACATATTAAAAATAAATAACAAATAAAAGCATGGACAAAGTAAAAAAAAAAAAAAAAAAAAAATAGACGTTACAGAAACAACCCTAAGACTTATCTCCCGATCACATTTTCCCCTCGTACCCCTCCCTCATTCCCCTCGCATCCCTGATTCCCCATAAATAAGTAAATCTTGTTATCTACTCTATCGATCTACTTCCTGCTCCGTATTCTAAATGTTATTACTTTTTAATCAAGGCGTAGAATTCCTAAGAATTATGCTGCTTAATCTTGTTTCTTGAGACCCTCTTGGTAGTCTGGGCTTGTTCTTCCTCCCCCTCCTCCTCTTTTCCCCTCTCCCTTCCCCTCTTTTCCTATTCTTCGTTGCCCTCTCCTCCTCTCTCTTCGTTCTATCCTCTTTTCGAATGCTCTTTTTTCCCTCTTTTCTTCCTTCTTTTCCTTCTTCCTTCCTTATATTTCTCTTTCTTTCGCCCCCCCCCCCCCCACACACACACACTTTAATCCTACTTCCCTTTGCTTCTCCTCCTTTCTTCCTTCCTTCCTTCACCTTATATTTCCTCCTCCTCCCACCCTCCTTCCTTCCTTCCTCCTCCTCCCTCCCATCCCCTCTACTTCCTCTGCTCCCCCTCCTCCCTCTTTCATGACTCCGCCCCTCCCTATACCCCACTATCTCCCCTCCCTCTATGTCTCTACGTCTTTTCATTTCCCCTCGGACCCTCCCTTTCCCCCTTTCTTTATTATTCATCACACTTGTTCTTCTCTGAATCTATATCAGCCAGTAGCCTCCAGCAACGAAAATGGTAAGTGCGAGGAAGGGAGGGAGTAAGTAAGCGTGTGTGTGAGTGAGTGCGAGAGGGAGTGAGTGTGTGAGTGAGTGAGTGTGTGAGTGAGTGTGTGAGTGAGTGTATGAGTGAGTGAGTGTGTGAGTGCGAGAGGGAGTGAGTGTATGAGTGAGTGCGAGGGAGGGAGGGAGTGAGTGTGTGAGTAAGTAAGTGAGTGAGTGAGTGAGTGAGTGAGTGAGTGAGTGTGTGAGTGTGTGAGTGAGAGTGTACGGATATATATGAACAAATGTATATATATATATATATATATATATATATATATATATATATATATATATATATATATGTGTGTGTGTGTGTGTGTGTGTGTTTCTAATATACCATAAGTAATATACATAGCACAGTACTTCAAGAGACTGAAGGAGATTTAATGGGTATCTCTGTCACGCCTATGACGTCACACAAGGCAATGAAATCCAGCTATTAGAGAGAGAGAGAGAGAGAGAGAGAGAGAGAGAGAGAGAGAGAGAGAGAGAGAGAGAGAGAGAGAGAGAGAGAGAGAGAGACAGAGAGAGAGAGCGAGCGAGAGAGAAGAACGAAGGAGAGAGAGAGCGAGAGAGAGACAGAGAGAGATAGAGACAGAGAGAGAGATAGAGACACAGAGAGAGAGAGAGAGAGAGAGAGAGAGAGAGAGAGACAGAGAGAGAGAAAGAGTTTTAGATTCCCCCGTCTATAGAGTAGAAAAGTACTTATGTGATATTGCAGCGGACGTAATATAAACGATTTTTATTGTACCCGGAAAACCATTACGAATGAGAATATTACCCGGAGTTCCGTTGATTTGCTGTACTTATAAAAGCGTACAATTGAATGGAAAGAAAAATATATGGGTTTGTGAGTATTGCGTGTGCGTGTGTGTGTGTGTGTGTGTGTGTGTGTGTGTGTGTGTGTGTGTGTGTGTGTGTGTGTGTGTGTGTGTGTGTGTGTGTGTGTGCGTGTGTCTGTGTGTGTGTGTGTGTGTGTGTGTGTGTGTGTGTGTGTGTGTGTGTGTGTGTGTGTGTGTGTGTGTGTGTGTGTGTGTGTGTGTGAGTGTGGTGCATGGTGCATGGTGTATGTGTATGGTCCATGGTGTATGGTGTATGTGTATGTGTATGGTGTAAGTGTGCGTGCGTGCGAGCGTGCGTAAGAAGAAAAAAAAAATAACAACGAAACAAAAATAAACAAGAACACTCCTCGAAATAATGCGTCACAATACTCAATACAAATACATGAATACGGAAAAAAAACTACATTATCTAGATAAAATACATCAATACAGAGATAATACTACAATACATATACTAAGCACCGGCTCTAGCACGCCGCTATGCTTTCGACAGGAAATACAATGCTGTGTTACCCAATGACTACGTTCATTGTCTTAACTCGCAAGCACTGAAATGAACAAAAAATGTTTGTTTTTGTTTGTTATATTTTTTTGTGTTTTCTCTCTCTCTCTCTCTCTCTTTTTCTTTTTTTCTTTTTTTTTTCTTTATTTCTCTCACTTCCTCCCTCTCTCTCTCTCTCTCTCTCTCTCTCTCTCTCTCTCTCTCTCTCTCTCTCTCTCTCTCTCTCTCTCTCCCTCTCTCTCTCACTCTTTTTCTTTTTTATTTCTTTATTTCTCTCTCTTCCTCTCTCTCTCTCTCTCTTCCTCTCTCTCTCTCTCTCTCTCTCTCTCTCTCTCTCTCTCTCTCTCTCTCTCTCTCTCTCTCTCTCTCTCTGAACAAGTTCACTTGTTTACCGGTGTGTGAGTGAGTGATTATGTGAGTGTTACTGAGTGAGTGAGTAAGCGAATAAGTGACCGAGCGAATGAGTGAATGAGTGAGTAAGCGACCGACCGACCGAATGAAAAAAAAATGTGCATGTGCGAATCCGCATGTTGTAACGTTCAGTGCACATGAATGAAAAAAAAAGAAAAAAAAACTACATATACTGATCTGGTTCATTTCGATTACATACCGTACCTAACGCACAGCATAACAGCGAACAGCCTAATTAAGGGACTAAGCAATCTAATGAAATAGTTAGCTTCCGAGCAGATAATTACTTTTTGGAACACTGGTAATCAGATCATTACTAGAAATCTGATAACAGCAATGATTATCACAATGCTTATAATAGTGAGGGTGATTATACAAGGAATGATAATCATTACCATTCTAGTTATTTTCATTATCATTATTATTAGCATTATATTATTATTGTTATTACTATTACCATTCTTATATTATTACTATTGATACTATTATTATTATTATTATCATTATTATTATTACCATCATTATTATTTTCATTATCATTATTACTATCAGCATCATTATTATTATCATGAAGATTATTATTATCCTTACTATAATAACAATGACAACAATAATGATAACAATACTAATACTATTACTAATAATAATCAATGATCATGATAACAACAAAGTAATAAGAATAATGATGATGATGATAATAATAATAATAATAATAATAATAATAATAATAATAATGGTGATAATAACAGTAACAGCAATATCATAAAAATAACAACAATGATAATAACAATGAAGTTAATAACATAATCGATAACAATAACAATACTGTTAACACTACCACTAACAACAACATCAAACAAAAGATAACACAAAAGAAAGAAAGAAAAAAAGAAACAAGAAAAAAAAAAACAAAAAAAAAACATCCACATCCATACAAAATATATCCTTAGAGTTTAACGAACAAAAGAATTTGTGTAAAAATTGTGTACAGACAATTAACCAATTATATAACAACTTGAATATCATGTTCTATCATCAAAATAAATGTCTTATCCCGTGTAATTTGCATAAATCATCTATGAAAATCTGATTACGTCGGTTTAGTTAAATTAATTAGTTCATGAACGGGGGAAGGGGGAGGGGAAGGGGGAGGGGAGAGAGAGAGAGTCAGGCAGAAAGCTAGGGAGATTGGCTGACTGACTGACTGACTGACTGACTGACTGACTGACTGACTGGCTGACTGACTGACTGGCGAAGGGCAGACAGATAGACAGAGAGAAGCAGAAGAGAGAGTAAGAAAGAGAGAAAGAAATAAGAAGACAAAGAGGGAGAAAGAAAGAAAGAGAGAGAGAGAGAGAGAGAATGAGAGAAAAAAAAAGAGAAAGCAAAATCGAAAGAACAAATCTGAAAGATAAAAAAAAAAGTAGTGAGAGAAAAAAAAAAAAAAAAAAAACAAGCATGAGAGAAAGAGAGAAAGAGCGAGAGCGCACGCGTGAACCCCCCACCCCCCACCCCACCCCGTCCCCTCCCACAAAATGAAGTGTCTAGTCCCAAAGCAAGCAAGCAAAGCAAGCACTGTCTCCCGCCGCCCCTTTGATGCGAGCGTGAGAGCAGGAGGCAGAACCCGCGGCGTTCACAAGTGGCTCTTGCAAATGCTCCCAGATCCTTGCTTCTTCTTGCCTCCTTATACCGCCATGGCACCTTCTCAAGTCTAAGGATACCTTGCGTTTCCTTCCTTATATTTCCTTTGGCTTTGAAGAACATCGTTTCGCTTTCCCTTATACTTCCTGTCACATCATCTCTTGTTTACTTATACTTCCTGTGTCATCATCTCACTTTCCCTTATGCCTGTTATTCCACATCCCTTATACCTGTAACATCATCTTATGTTCACTTATACCGACTCCACTTTCTTGCTTCCTTATACTACACTTAATTCTCTCTTGACCTTTTATAATTTGCCTTATACCAACACTCTGCCGTGACATGCAAATATCACCCTAATGGGACCTACCTGCTTCCCCAACCTCTTTCCCCAACTTACCTATCTACCCCCACCACCCTCTTTCCCCTCAAAACCCTCTCCCATCCACCTCCCTCCCTCAACCCACCCACCAACCCACCCTCTTCTCCACCCCACAACCCACCTACAACCCACCTTCTTCTCCACCCCACAACCCACCTACAACCCACCCTCTTCTCCACCCCACAACCCACCCTCTTCCCCACAACCTACCCACAACCCATCTCAACCCACCCACAACCCACCTCCCACCCACCCACCCAAGCCATCCCGTTCCCCCCAACCCGATTCGAGATTCATGAAAGCCCCTGTGTGTGGCGGGCTGAGTGAACAATTTACCGTGTTTACTGGCTCCGGGGCCGAACAAACACCTGGAAAGCAGGTTCGGGTGTGGTTTATAAAATCCCTCCCATGGCAGCGCAATTATATTCCTTATTTACTTAGCAGATTGAGCCGAGCGCGGTTGGCTAGTTCAATTTCGTGCTTGTTAGGTCGCCAGCTAGGCCGGCCAGGAGGCGAGGCGCTCGCTTGTCTCCCCTCTCCTCCTCGTCCTCCTCCTCCTCTCCCCTCTCGTCCTCCTCCTCCTCTCCTCTCCCCCCACCCTTGGTTTCTTTCTCTTTGTCTTTCTCTTTCTCGATTTTGCTCTCTCTCGTCTCGGTTTTGGTTTCTCTCTCTCTCTCTCTCTCTCTCTCTCTCTCTCTCTTTTCTTTTTCTTTTCTTTCTTTCTCTTTGTCTCCATTTCTCTGTTTTCTTTGTTTCTCTTTCTCTCTGCCAGGCTCTCTTCTCTTTCTCTCTGCCTGGCTCTCTTTCTCTCCTTCTCTTTCTTTCTCTCCCTCTCAACCTGTCCCCCTTCCGTCTCCCGTCTCCTGTCTCCCGTCTCCTCTCTCCTCTCTCTCCTTTTTCCTCTCTCCTCTCTCCAACCAACCCCCTCACACTCCTTACTCCACCTCTCTCCCCGTTTCCCATTACCTTTTCGATAAGAAGGAAAAGAAAAAATCTAAAAAAAAGGGAAAAAAAAGGCAAAAACTAGAAGAGAAATTAGATTGGCTAGCATGTACGGGCACGTGGAAGCGCTTCTGTACAACGGTAATTTAAGTAGACGAAGACTTTCATAACAGCATTGTCGAGACTCGTGCTTAATTAAGCGTCAAACACAATATCGCCCAAGCTTTCTTTCTTCTTTCTTTTTTTTCCCAAACCGAAAATTTCAAAGCATCTTGAAGCCCTTTTTTAATCGCTGAAGATTTTTTTATCTCTTTCTTCGAAATTTCTAACGGGAGTATATCGATGTATAGTATCTATTTTTGGAGTCGAAAAATCACCAATTTTGCGGTAATCATAACAACATCTTAAGAGGAAATTCTACCAGATTACTCAAAACAACAATAAGATAAGAAATAATCTAACCATAATACTGATAAACAAAAATAATACAAAAAGAATAAAGACGTTTAATAATACTAACTTCCCAATCTAAATCGTTCACTCAATCGACGAAAAAGAAATTACGTAACCGAACCCATACACGTGGCATGAACCGTTAAGCTTACATTCGTAAAACACAGAGATTTAAGAAGACTGCAAAGACTGGAGTTCTATTTGCAGTGAGGCTGGCAAGAATAGAAGCCTGCGACATCAAGAGCAGCAGCCACATGATGAACCAGCGGTGCAAAAAGAGGCGGGAGGGAAGGAGAGAGAGAGAGAGAGAGAGAGAGAGAGAGAGAGAGAGAGAGAGAGAGAGAGAGAGGGGGGGAGGGGGGGAGGGAGGGGGAGAGGGAGAGAGAGAGAGAGAGAGAGAGAGAGAGAGAGAGAGAGAGAGAGAGAGAGAGAGAGAGAGAGAGAGAGAGAGAGGAAAGGGGAGAGAGAGGGAGGAGAGAGAGAGAGAGAGAGAGAGAGAGAGAGAGAGAGAGAGAGAGAGAGAGAGAGAGAGAGAGAGTGGGGGGGAGAGAGAGAGAGAGAAAGAGAGAGAGAGAGAGAGAAGAGAAAGGTGAGAAGAGGAGAGAGAGGAGGGAGAGGAGGAGAGAGAGAGAGGAGAGAGAATGAAGAGAAGAGAAGCGAGAACGATGGAAGGACAGAGAAGACAGACACACAGAGATGTAGACATGAAGACAAACATCGAGAGACAACCAGACAGACAGACAGACAGACAGGAACAGAAAGAAAGAGAAAAAAAAAATACATAAAGAAAAGAGAGAGAAAAGAATGGTGTGAAGGAGAAGGGGGGAAGGGTGAGGGAGGAGAGGGGAGAGGGGAGACGGAAGAGGGTGAGGGATGAGGGAGGAGGGGGGAGAGGGAGAAGGGGGGAAGAGGGGGTGATATGTGGACGGACCCATGTTGCGTCAGAGTCCAAGCCTGTCCCGAGTGTCACGAGGGAACGAGAGATTGTGGGCGTGTTACCACGAGTGTCCAACGGCGACTCGGGGGAGGGGGGATGGGGTGGGGGAGGAGGAGGGGCGTTTTGGTAAAAAGGGGGAGGGGGAGGGGGGTAGTTCTGCTGGGGTGGGTATGGGGTTTAACTGGTAGGAGGGAGGGTGGCAGTACGTCTGGGTTCTAGGAGGGGGACGTTTTGCTGGGCGGTGGATGGGGAGGGGGTGGATGGGGAGGGGGTGGGGGGCGTTCTACTGAGGAAGGAAGGATGGGGGCGTATTGTTGGGGGTGGGGGAGGGGGGACAGGGGGGGTTCGTTCCCGCCTCGAGCACACTGCCGCAGAATATAGCGAGATTTTACTGCAACAGGGTCAACTATAAAGAGCAAGAGAGAGAGAGAGAGAGAGAGAGAGAGAGAGAGAGAGAGAGAGAGAGAGAGAGAGAGAGAGAAAGAAAGAGAGAGAGATGGAAATGAGAGTTAAAAGTTAAAAGAAAAAGCTTGAGTGGATGAGCGTTTACGATAGTCCATTAACCCTTGTTCCCCCTCCCCCCTTTCTCCCCTTCCCCCCTCTCCTTCCAGCCATCCTTCTTTTCCTCCTTCAATCCCTCTCTTTCTTCTTCCCTTCACCTTACCTTTCTCCCTCACCTTCGTCTTTCCTCCCCCCTCACCCTTACCCTCTCTTTCTCCTCCCTCCCTCCCTCCCTCCCCTTTCTCCTCTCTCCTCCCTCCCCCCTCACCCTTACCCTTACCCTCCCTCTCTCCCCCTTCCCTTACCCTTCTCCTCCCTCTCTCCCCCCCCTCCCTTCCCTCCCCCTTCTCTTACCTCTCTCCCTCCCTCCCCTTTCCCTTCTCCTCCCCCTCCCTCCCTCCCTCCCCTCACCCTCACCCTCCCTCCTCCCCCACGAGAAAAATGAAGACCCCCACCTCACCCCACCCCTATCCCCTAACCCCCAACCCCGAGCATTGTTTGAAATACTTATCGCCGAGAAACTATGCTGCACAAATCCCCAATTTCCTTTCAGGGAAGTCAATTGTTCCTTTCAAAATTATTCCGTTTTTTTTTAGGTCCGGTGGGGAGAGGGGGGAGGGGGAGGGGGGGGGAAAGGAGATAAACAGGGAGAGGGGGAGAGGAGGAGGGAGAAATGGAGATGGAGGGGGAGGGGGAGGAGGGGGAAAAGGAGATGGAAGGGGAGGCGGGAGGAGGGAGAAATGGAGATGGAGGGGGGAGGAGGGGGAGAAGAGGAGAAAGGTCGTGAAAGGGAGAGAGAATGGGAGGGGGAGGGGGAAGGAGGGGGAGAGGAGGAGAAAGGTAGGGAAAGGGAGAGAGAAAAGGAGGGGGAGGGGGAGAAAGCGAGGGGAAGGGGGAGGGGAGGGGATGAATGGGGAGAAAGGGAGGGAAAGGGGGGCATAAGAAGGGGGTGGGGAGAAGAGGAGGCAGAAGTAGGGAAAGAAAAGGATGGACAGGAGATGGGAGGAGTTCGACGGAAATAATCCCTTCCCCTTTTTTCCTTTCCCTCTCTTCCCCCCTTTTCCCCTCCCCTTCCCCCTGTTCTCCTCCCCTTCCCTTCCCCTTCCCTCCCCTACCCTCCCTTCCCTCCTTTCTATAAAAAAAAAAGAGAAACAAGAAAGCGACTCAAAGGAGATGAAAGCTCTAAAAGAATGAAAAAAAAACGAAAAGTGAACCAAAACAGCGAACCAACACGACGGGTTCTCCCCCCTCCCCCCTCCCCCCTCCCTCTCGGGTTCAGTTCACGCGGAGCTCCCGTAGTTCCGACGGGCGCCGGAAGGAGCGAGAAATACGACGGAGGAGCGACGCAACGTGTGGAATATACTGTGTATTGGATGGCGAAGGCTCGGCGCGGGGGAAGGGTAGGGTGGGGAGGGGTGGGGTGGGGTAGGGTGGGGTGGGGTGGGGTGAGAAGGGAATGAGGGGGATGAGGGTGGGTGGGTGGGTGGGTGGATGGATGGATGGATGGGTGGGTGGGTGTGTGTGTGTGTGTGTAGACATATACATATAAAGACACACACAAACACACACACACATACACACACACAAACACACACACACACACACCTCTACAAACAAACAGCTTATCAACAGAGTACCAACCGTCACAAGAGTAAGAGGAATGCCCGCCCCCCTTCCCCCCCCCTCCTCCCCCCCCCGAGCCCATTTTTCAAAAGCGGCGCCTTTTCAACAATTTTCAAACTTCCAAAGAGAGTTGCCAAGATGGATTACGCTAAAGTAATGGATTACTTTGATTACTTTGCAAGAATGAAGTCCTATGCGGAAGAGGCCCTTGTAGTTGCTTCAAATAATCTTTGATATCATTAATTCGTTTTGTCTTAATTGAAATCCTGATATTAAAATGATGTTTCTATCTGATGCAAAACCTTTTTTTTCTTTTTCTTCTTTTTTAAAACTAATTAAATATAATGGAATTACAAACTGTTTCTGTCTTGTGTTTCGATTTTAATTAAAGAACCTGGCTATAAATCCAAGATACATGGTGTATATATATGTGTGCGTATGAGTGTGTGCATGTACTTTTGTGTGTATGTGTTTCAGTGCATAGATATATATATGTATGTGTGTGTATATATATATATATATATATATATATATATATATATATATATATATATATATATATATATATATATATATATATGTATGTATGTATGTATCTATGTATGTATGTATGTATGTATGTCTATGTATGTGAATATGAGTGTGAGTGTGTGTGGACGTTGATGTGAATGTGGATGTGGATGTGGATATGGATAGAGATATAAATATCAATATGGATATGTGCATGTGTAAGTATGTGTATGTGTAAGTATGTGTATGTGTACGTATGTGTATGTGTAAGTATGAGTATGTGTATGTGTATGTGTAAGTATGTGGATGTGCAGGTATATGTATGTGCAAGTATATGTATGTGTGCGTGTGCGCGTATCTGCATTATCAAAGAGGCAAAACCAATATAGCCTCAGCTGAATTTCTCATGTTCCTAAATACGAAGGGGAGGAGAGAGAGAGGAGGGGGGGTAGAGCTGAGATACGGAGATGGTGGGGGAGGAGGGGGGAGGGGGGAAGGGAGCAGAGAGACGGAGAGGAGGAGGAGGTTGGGGGGGAGGGGGGAAGGGAGCAGAGAGACGGAGAGGAGGAGGAGGAGGTTGGGGGGTGGGGGGTTGAAATATGAAATTCAAACACCCGGTGGAATGTAATCTATCCCGCAGTCAGAAGTTGAACCTTAATATGTATCTGAATCCGATACTTGTTTCCGCATCTGAGAGACGAGCCGATGCGCCCGCGACGGCTGTGCGTCCCAGTCGGATCCTCCTGCCCCTCCCTCCTCCTCCTCCTCCTCCTCCTCCTCCTCCTCCTCCTCCTCCTCCTCCTCCACCTACTCCTCCTACTCCTCCTACTCCTCCTACTCCTCCTCCTCCTCCTCCTCCTCCACCTACTCCTCCTCCTCCACCTACTCCTCCTCCTCCACCTACTCCTCCTCCTCCTCCTCCTCCTCCTCCACCTACTCCTCCTCCTCCTCCTGCTCCTGCTCCTGCTCCTCTTCCTCCTCCTACTTCTTCTTATTAATATTCGTGTTCTTAATCCATTTCTTCTTATTTTTCCTCTTCTTATCATTTCTCCTTGTTCTTGTTCTTTTACTTCTTTTTCTTTGACTTATCTTCTTCTTCATTTATTTCTTCTTTTTCTACTACTTCTTCGTTTTCCCTATTTTTTTCCTCTTCTTTTTCTTCTTCTTTCTCTTCTTCTCCTCTTTCTTCTATTGTCCATTCTCTTATTCCTACTCTTTCACCTTCGTCTTCACCTCCCCCCTCTTCTCTGCCTTTCTTCTTCTTCTTCTTCTTCTTCTTCTTCTTCTTCTTCTTCTTCTTCTTCTCCTCCCCCTCCTTACACACACGAATAAACAAACACATAAACACACACTCACACATAGGAAGCTGAACTTTTGAACTTTCTTTTTCTTGGTCGAGTAAAATTTTGCCTAAAATGTTTGCATGGGAATCCAATGACACACGGTTCTGCATTTCCTGCTTGTTTGCTTGCTTGCGTTTTTGACTGATTGCTTGCGTTAATTTCGTGAATGCTTGCTTAACTATATGTTTACTTCCTTGTTTTTTTTTTTGCTCACTGATTGCTTGCTTGTCAGTTCTGCATTTCCTGCTTGTTTACATACTTCCTTGCTTGCTTACGTGTTTGCCTGCTTGTTGTTTTTTTTCGTGAATGCTTGCCTAATTATCTGCTTGCTTCATTGTTTTTCTTACTTACTGATTGCTTGCTTGTCTTCTTGTTTATTGCTTGCTTGCTCGCATACCTGTTTGTTCGGATAGAGAGCTGTGGAGCATTTCCTTCTCTCATGACTAAGAAATAGAGTCACCGGCACAAAGTCAGGCAAAAAGAGCCCCGCCCCCTTCTCAACGCTTCTAGCCAATCAAATTCTTCGCATTCACTCGCCGGAGGTATACAAAGAGCGTGGCTAACAACGCCTGACTTTAATTATAAAGTATACACGAATCGACGTTATGGAAATAAAATATGCATCTCCCCCTTTGACATACACACCCCTCCCCCCCCCCCCCCCAAAAAAAAAAAAAAAAAATCAAGAAGGGGACAAGGTTGGAATCATGATGTTATCGTTTTAATTACCTTAATACCTCCCACTCGAAGAAGAAGAACAAGAACAAGAGGAAAAAGAAGAAGATGAAGAAGGAGAAAAAAGTCACTACATGTCGAAAGAAAACTTTGATTTTATCGTTTTTTTCCTGTTTTTGTTTGTTTCAATACAACAAAAACAAGACACGATCCCAAATGTACCAAAAACGTAAAAAAAAACGACCACATATTTGGCCAAAAGGGAAAAGAAACAAACAACAAAAAACAAACAAACAAACAACATCCCTTCCGTTGCGCCACCATCTCGCCCTTAATCAATATAGCATCGGTGACTATAATTGGAAAAGTTATTAAAACTTGCAAACCTGAAATTTAGAGTTGGTGCAACATCACAACTTTGGGCAGTATGCGACGGTCGGCGGGTCCAAAGAGGAGGAGGAGGAGGAGGAGGAGGAGGAGGAGGAAGAGGAGGAAGAAGAGGGGGAGGAGGAGGAGGAGGAGGAGGAGGAGGAGGAGGAGGAGAGGGGGAGGGGAGGAGGAGGGGAAGAGGAGGAGGAGGGGGAGGGGGAGGAAGAAGATGAAGAAGGGAAGGGGAGGAGGAGGAGGAGGAGGAGGTGATGGCTGAGGAAGAAGGAGAAAGATTGGAAGAGGTGGAGGAAAAGGAATAGGAAGAAAAAGTGCATGGAGTAGATGTGGGAAAAGAGAAAGGAGGAAGATAAGAAAAAATGAAAAAAAAGATGAGGAGGAGGAAAATGAAGAAAAAGAAGAGGAGGAAGACGAAGAAGAAGAAGAAGGAGAAGAAGAAGAAGAGGAAGGGGAGGAGAAGATAAATGAAGGTGATAATAAAGGTTCCCCTTCGCGTTCCCCGAGAAACTTTGATGCTCGTGTTACAGCCCCGTGCAATACCGGGTCTTCGATGTCACGCAGCGAACACCGGGCAAGAAGGAGGGAGGAAGAGGGGGAGGAAGGGAGGGAGGAAGGAGGGAGGATTGAAGGTAGAAGGGAGGGAGAGAGGGAAGGAGGGAGGGAGGAAGGAGGGAGGAAGAGGGGGTAGAAAGGAGGGAGAGAAGGAAGGAGGGAAGAGGGAGGGAGGGAAGGAGGAAGAGGGGGAGAGGGGCGGGGAGAGAGGGAAGGAGGGAAGAGGGAGGGAGGGTAGAAGGGAGGGAGGGAGGAAGGGAGGTAAGGAGCGGGGGAGGGAGGGAGGAAGAGGGGGAAAGGGACGGGGAGGGAGGGAGGGTAGGCGGAAGGAAGGGAAGAAGAGGGGGAAAGAGGCGGGGAGGGAGGGAATGAGAAACAGAGAGAGCAAGCAACAGCAGCATCAGCCGAACTCATCCGATGCTTGGTGAGCATCGGCCATCGAACACTGACTTCCGGCGCGAGAGAAATCATCCGGGAATCTGTTGCATTCGACTGCGCCAGTGCCGGAACTCACTCGCCCGTGATGAAGGAAGGCCTATGCAATTGCCCGACGTGCGCGGAAGAGAGGTAGATATATATATAGATCGGCAGATAGATAGATAGATAGACTGAGGGAAGGAGGAAGGGAAAGGAGGAGGAGTTACAAAGGTATGGAGAGCGAGAGAGAGAGAGAGAGAGAGAGAGAGAGAGAGAGAGAGAGAGAGAGAGAGAGTGAGTGAGTGTGTGTGTGTGTGCGTGTGTGTGTGTGTGTGTGTGTGTGTGTGTGTGTGTGTGTGTGTGTGTGTGTGTGTGTGTGTGTGTGTGTGTGCGCGCGCGCGCGTGTGTGCAACCATGTAGCAGTGTAATAACTGCCGCTATATGTAATGAAAATTTAACTGAATTCACTCTAAAGATCAAAATTAATACCGGGAAATACATTCCACTTATTTCCTCGGGGACAGCCAGTTAGTGCAATACCGGCGGCCATTGCACCATTGCAATTTGCCACTGACAAAGCCATTCGAGTTCTCATATGGGGTCATCCACATTTTTTTTTCTTGTTATCTATTTTTTTTTTTTCTTCCTTAGCTTATTCCACATTACTTCTTCCACAGAATCCTTTGCAATCCACATATTCATTCGCTTCCTCTTGCTTTCTTTCTTTCTCTCTCTCTCTCTCTCTCTCTCTCTCTCTCTCTCTCTCTCTCTCTCTCTCTCTCTCTCTCTCTCTCTCTCTTGCTCTCTCTCTCTCTCCCTCTTTTTTTCTAAGCTCCTTCTCTCTACCTATTTTTTCCCCTTTTGTCCCTCACTCCTCTTCCCCACCCCCCACTATCCTTTTGATTAGCATGTTCAAACGTACACCAATCATAGACATGCACACACACACACACATATATAAACACATACATATACTTTTACGATCATGAAAAAAGCGATATTCACTTTTTTTTTTTTTTTTTTTTTTTGGGGGGGGGGGTAAATTCATTGGAGATCAAAGTCCACAAAAATGCAAGAATCCGTCGCATTTTTATTCTTTTTTTCTTTTTCTTTTTTTGATAATCTGGTAAAAAGAATAAAAAAAGAAGGAAAAATTCCAATTCATGATTCAGACTTTTTTGCATACCTTTTGCAATGTTGAAATCAAAAACATGGGAGCTTACTATTCTTTATTTCTTTTCGAATTTACATGGGAATGTCTATCGACCCAACTGTCTATCTACCTGTCTGTCTATATCATTCTCTCTATCTTTTTATCTATTTGCTTGCTTACTGTTTATCTATTTATCAATCCGTCTATTTACATTCATTTATTTATCTATCTATCTAACCATCTATATAAACATATCCGCCCCCTAGACTCCGTCTCTGTCTCAGTAAATGTCTCTCTGTTTCTCTGTCTCTCTCTCTCTCTCTCTCTCTCTCTCTCTCTCTCTCTCTCTCTCTCTCTCTCTCTCTCTCTCTCTCTCTCTCTCTCTCTCTCTCTCTCTCTCTCTATCTATCTATCTATATCTTTCTATCTATATCTATCTATCTATATCTATCTATCCATATATATATATATATATATATATATATATATATATATATATATATATATTCATATATGTATATGTATATATATACGTACATATGTACATACATACATATATACATATAAACCTACATACACACATACCCCCCTGACCGTGATCCAGAGGAGAGATTCATGCAACTCGCTTATAACAGCACAAGGTGAACACGCTGCACGTTCCACTCCTCTCAATGTGATTTATATCGCAAAATTATACGCCAAAAGCGCACTGAACGCGCTTACGACAACGCTCCTCGCCTCCCACCCCCTCTCTCCCCTCTCCCCTCTCGTCTCTCTCCATAACTATCGCATTGCATGTTTTTCTGGGTCTAATTGCATGGACACGGATCATGAGAATATTTGCTTAAGCCCCCCCCCACCCCCCACCCCTAAGATTCGTGGTGCTGTTTAATGAGGTACGCGAGAGAATTGTATCAGGATTACTTATGAGTGTTTATAAGTCTATGTATTTATAATTTCCATGATAATGATCTGTTATTGATTGAGGGGGTGTTTGAAATAAGGGGGGGTTATGAGAAAAAATCATTTGATCATATGATCAATCAGGAATTATCTTCCTATTTGACTAGATGTCTTTCCTTTCTCCTTCCGTCTAATTCTCCTCTTAATGTGTGCTGCAAAACGCAACGTTGCATGAATACCAAGAGTGAAGTTGTAAGTTCACACTCTCACTTGTCTGGTTCTCATTTTCTCTAAAAAAAATTCTTCTGAGCCAGTGTTCTCTTTCTCTCTCTTGCTCTCTCTCTCTTTCTCTCTCTCTTTCTTTCTCTGTCTCTCTCTCTGTTTCCTCTCACTTTCTCTCTCTTGTTAAAGTCTCTCTCTTTCTCTTTCTCTTTCTCTCACTTCCCCTTCTCCTCCCCACTACCTCCCCTCACTTCCCCACTCCTTCCTTTTTCTCCTCCCCACTCCCCCTTTCTCCTTTCCACCCCTCCCCATCATTTCCTCTTCTCTCCTCACTATTTATTTTCCTTCCTTTCACTTTTCCACTCCCTCCCCTTTCCTCCTTTCCCCTTTCCAGGCTAACTCCATCCCCTCTCCCTACCCTCTCCACCCCTCCCCACTCTACTCCCCACTCCCTCCCTTCTCCACTCCTCCCCCTCCCCACTCCCCTCTCCCCTTTCCAGGCTAAGGAACTGCCTGTAAGATAAAAAGATTTTGGTCCCGGGATCTTCAAAGGCAGACGCCGGGTTAGACTTTTTAGTTGTATATATTCTGGCCGAGAAGTATTACTTTTCATCATTATATTTTCCTAACAACTGCAAGGTATTACAAACCGTGGGGGGGAGGGGGGAGGGGGGGAGGAGTCTCTGGTCAAAAGGCGTTGTGTCTTTATGTCTAGAATGCTTGTTAAATTCAGCTGAGACTTTCACGTTGGAAAGATCTTTTGAGAATTAAAGGATAAGAGGAGGGAAAAAAAAAGTTGTTCTGGAGAGCTCAAATAGTGTGAAAAACTGTGTATAATATAAAAAGAAAGAAAAAAAAGGAAAAAAAAAAGAGTAAAAGCAACGGATTTCTTTCGATTCAAATGCTGATGTAACTTCAGACAAGTACCTGCTTTAATTATCTGTCATGGTTGAGAATTTATTTTCTTACGTGGGTCACGCTTGTATAATTATTTTTTCATGCTAAACTATCAGGCGACATGAAAATGCTGCCGGATATACGAAGGTAAAAAATAGGTGTGTGTGTGTGTGTGTGTGTGTGTGTGTGTGTGTGTGTGTGTGTGTGTGTGTGTGTGTGTGTGTGTGTGTGTGTGTGTGCGTGTGTTGCTAATCTATCTTTCCTTTCATTTTTTTTTTTCTTTCACTTCTCCTGTTGCTGATTGTGTTATGATTTTCCTCTTCTACTACTTCTTCTTTTTCTTCTACTTCTACTTCTTCTACTTCTTCTTCTTCTTTCTCCTCCTCCCCCTTCTCTTCCTCCTCCTCCCAGAGCCATATCCTCCCCTCCCCATCCCCACCCTACACCCCACTCCCTCGCGACGAAGTACAACAGGGTGCTCGTGCGCGATATGTGAAGAAGGAACCGTGACCATCGGCCGCGTGGCAGTAGCATCGCCGTGAACATGCCCCCCCCCCAAAAAAAAAAAAAAAAAAACTTGATCCACCCCCCACTCCCACTCCCTTGATTGACTCCTTCTTCCACCCCACTCCCCCTATCCCCTCTTTCTTCCACTTCCCACTCCCTCTATCCAAACCCCTCCTTCACCCCCTATCCACCTCCCTACACCCTCCCCTCTACCCCCATCCCCAATCACCCTATCCACCCCCTCCTCTTCTCCCTCCCATCCCCCAACCACCCTCCTACTCTCCTCCCCCCAACCACCTTCCCTCTATCCCCCTATCCCCCCAACCACCCACCCTCTACCCACCATCCCCCCAACCACCCCTTCTATCCATCCCCCCTCCCCCAACCGCCATCCCTCCATCCATCCCCCCATCCCCCTAACCACCCTCCCTCTACCCCCCCATCCCCCCAACCACCCATCCTCTACCCACCATCCCCCCCAACCATCCCTTCTATCCATCCCCCTCCCCCCAACCGCCATCCATCCATCCCTCCAACCACCCTCCTTCTACCCCCCATCTCCCCAACCACCCTTTCTATCCATCCCCCCAACCACCCTTTCTATCCATCCCCCCAACCACCCTTTCTATCCATCCCCCCATCCCCACAACCATCCTCCTACACTCCTCCCCCCTCCCCCCAACCGCCATCTCAACCCCCATCCCTCCATCCATCCCCCATCCCCCAACCACCCCTTCTATCCATCCCCCCTCCCCCCAACCGCCATCCCTCCATCCATCCCCCCCATCCCCCACACCACTCTCCCTCCATCCATCCCCCCATCCCCCCAACCACCCTCCCTCCATCCATCCCCCCTCCTCCCAGCATCCCCCAGTGTAACGT
>NW_028234436.1:14254219-14256719 GCF_977035675.1 Penaeus japonicus
GGAGGAGGAGGACGTGAGCAAGGAATGGGGTGGGGGGAGAGGAAGGAGGTGAGGTAGGATTATGAAGGATAAGGGGAAAGAAGGAAGGAGAATATGGAGAAGGGGTAAGAAAGGAGATGGGGGGAGAGGAGGGAAATGGGAGGAAGGAAGAGAGAGGAGAGAGGAAAGACTGACGGGGGGGGAGGGGAGGACGACATGGAAAAGGTAGAGGATAGAGAATGAATGGGAGAAGAAGGAGAGGGAGGGAAGGGAGAGAGGAAAAAGGAGAAGATAGAAGGATAGAGGAAGAGAAGAGAAGGTAAAAGAACAAAGAGGGAGAAGAAGGAGGGAAAGGAAGGTAAAAGGAAAAAAGAGAAAGAGAAAGAGAAAGAGGAATAAGAAAAATCAAACGAAAGAAAACGAACAAACACAAATCAACAGAAAACCAAACGAAAATCAAAGAAAAACAAACCGAAAAACAACAGACAAAAGAACACCACCACCAAAAGACCCAATAGTAGCCAAGGGAAAAGACTGAAGAAGAGGAAATAAAGACTTCTTCATGCTAGATTATTTTTTTTTATGTCCTTTTGTTTTGTTTTTTTGCATTGTTGTCCCCTCTTCTTTCGTGACGTCGATGCGTACGAAGCGAGTTTATATATGTTTATTTTTTCGTATTTTTATTTCTACATTTTTCTTAGTATTATATCTTCCTGTTTGTATTGTTTTTTTTTCTTGTTTATTTTCTATATTTTTCGCTTATAGTTAGGACGCGGGATTTTTTTTTTCTAATTCTTCTGTATACATTTTTCGTATTTTTTTCTTGTTCCTTTTCTTTTTTCATTTTTGTTTATTATTTCTCCCTCACACCTCTCTCAACTCTTACTCTTACTCTCATTTCTCCATCTCTTCCTCTTCTTTTCCTTTCCTCTTTTTCATTTCCTTCCGTCCCTTCCTTCCCCTTCCTCTCCTTCCCTCCCTTCACCTACCTCCTCCCTCCTTCCCTCCCTCCTCCCTCCCTTCCTCCCGCGTAAACAACTCCCTTACTTCGTCCCCCAAACAAACATCACCTACAGCTACGTTACACTGGCAAGCCTTCGCGCCGACTCCCCTTCGTTATATCTCGTTCTATCTCGCTCCCTTCCTCCCGTCCTCACGTATTTGCTTGAGCCACCTACCTCCTTATACACCCTGGGAGGGGGGGGGGAGGAAGGGGAAGCGGTAAGGAGGGGGGGGGGGGGGGGGGGGGGTGGGGGGGGGGGGGGGGGGGGGGGGGGGTGGGGGGGGGTGTGGGGGGGGGAGGGGGGGGAGGGGGGGGGGGGGGGGGGTGTGAAGGGGAAGCGGTAAGGAGGGGGGGTGATGGGAAGTGGTAAGGAGGGGAAGTGGGAGGGGGGAGAGGGGGGGGGGAGGGGAAGAGCAAGGAGGACGGTGGGGGGGAGTGGGGAGGTGAGTAGGAAGGAGAAGGATAAGGGGAAAGAAGGATGGAGAATATGGAGAAGGGGTAAGAGAGAAGATGGGGGGGGAAGAGGGAAAAGGGAGGAAGGAAGAGAGAGGAGAGAGGAAAGACTGACGGGGGGGGGGGGGGCGACAGGGAAAAGGGAGAGGATAGAGAATGAATGGGAGAAGAAGGAGAGGGAGGGAAGGGAGAGAGGAAAAAGGAGAAGATAGATGGAGAAGGAGGGAGGATAGAGGAAAGGTAGAGAAACAAAGAGGGGAGTAGAAGGGAGGGGAGGAAGGAAGTTAAAAGGAAAAAAGAGAAAGAGAAAGAGAAAGAGGAATAGGAAAAATCAAACGAAAGAAAAACGACGAACAACAATCAAAGAAAACCAAAAACGAATCAACGATAAAAAACAAACCGAAAAACAACAGACAAAAGAACACCGCCAACAGACCCAAGAGTAGCCAAGGGGAAAGACCGAAGAAGAGGAAATAAAGACTGCAATAATGCAACGCAAGGACAACCGGAAGGGAGGAGGCGAGGGGCGGAAATGAGGGCAAACGGCCAGTGAGGATGAGGGGCGTAGGAGGATGAATGACCCAAGGAGAGGTAGATGAGGCTTATGAATGCGAGGCGCTGATGAACGACAAAAGGAATTCCTTAACTCTTTGGAATTTATTTGCTTGTTTGTCTGCTTGTTTATCTATCTACCCATCTGTCTCTTTTTTTATTTTTTACGTACATGTTTGTGTATTTGTCTATCTGTTTATCTATATATATATATATCTCCATATATGCATATGTATATATATGTATATGTATATGTATATATATATATATATATATATATATATATATATATATATATATCAATACACGCAAATATACATACATACACACACACAGACACAAACTCACACACACACACACACACACACACACACACACACACACACACACATACATACACACGCACATACACACACACACATATATATATAAATATATATATACGTCTGTCTTTATGTCCTTCTCTCTGTCTCAGACTCTTACTATCTTTAGTCTATCCATGCATCTATCAAC
>NW_028234436.1:14261719-14269219 GCF_977035675.1 Penaeus japonicus
TCTCAGGTGACAATCCGCTCTCGATTCGGGCGTTTGGTGCCACGCGTCGGGAATGCTCATTGAAGGAGTGATGGGGGGGGGGGGGCGGCTTGATGAAGGGGGTGGGGGATAGGGGGTGAGGTGGGGGAAGGTGGGGTGGGGTGGGGGAGAGGGGGTGAGGTGGGGTGATGAGGGGAGTGGGATGTGGGGTGATGAGGGGAGTGGGGTGTGGGAGGTGGGTTGGGGTGGGGTGATGAGGGGTAGGGATGTTTTGTGTGTGTGTGTGTGTGTGTGTGTGTGTGTGTGTGTGTGTGTGTGTGAGTGTGTGAGGTTGGTCGTATATCCACACACACACACAAAAAAATAATAATAATAAATAAATATATACAATAAAACTCTCAAAACAAACAAACAAAAACACATCTAAACGAAGCCTTAATCCCTCGTTCCTTCGCATCACGAATCCAGAATCCCGCGTTTCGTAAGGGGCACGAAGATCCGGGACATTTGCGTGAAATTGCATCTGCAAGCAGTGAAGCATCCCCTTTTGTGGTCTTCGGGTCCCACTCCCTCCCTTGGGCGCCGTAACTCGGACGGTGTACTTTGTTACGTCGTCGCTACAGAAGTACAGAAGTACAGTACTACTCGAAAAGTGATACGTAGATTTTATTTATATATAAATATATATATATATATCTATATTATTTATATATACTATTTAATATATATGTATATATGTATTTTTCTATACATATATATATATATATATATATGTATATATTTTTTTATATTTTATTATGCGATATATAATATCATATATTATTTATTAATATATATATATATATAATTTTCGTTTTCTCTTCTTCAGCTAGTTTGGTTTTTCTTTTCCTTTTTCTTTTCTTTTTTAATATTGCAGACATGAAAGTTTCCCTGACCTCTCATTTCTTGGATACGTCAACTTGCACAAGGAAAATGTTGAAATAGATAAATGGATAAATATATACCTCAGCTTGCTCGGTATCATTTTTTTTTTTTCTTTTTTGCAAGTGGGAAAGTTTATTTTCATTTCATTGTTTATTTCCACGAATATCAAAGCTGATAAACAGATCAATAAGTACACTTTAAGTCCATCATGCAATTTTTTTTTTCTTTTGGCAATATTGCAAATGAGAAATTTATTTTATTCTTTTAATTCCTTGACAGTCTACTTTAATATATATCTACTTACATAAGAAAAATGTTTAAAAAAATAAATAGATAAATAAATAAATCTACTTCAGCTTGCTCAATTTTATCTTACAGTTACGTAATATTACGTAAGTGTTTTTTTTGCTTTGATCCCCCAACAGTACATGTCTCGTATATATCTACTCGCACAAGAAAACAACACTTTAATATATAAATAAATAAGAAAAATAAAATGTAAACACACATTTTTAAATGAAGGTCAAGCAACCCCGACCCCTGCAATGCAATTCACAATCAACGTAGACCTATAAACAACAAAACACCAAAGGAAATCTAAATTGTTTGTTTATTCTTGCATTTACACCCCCCCCCCCATACCTACCTACCTCTCGTATCCTTCCATTCTTATTGTGTTGCTATATTATCCTTTATTCTCCCTCTCACCTCTCCCACTTCCCTCCCACCTTCCCCTCTCACCTCTCCCACCTCCACCCCCACTCCTACACCCCCTCCCACCTCCCCTTCCCTCCCCCTCCCCTTCATTCCCCTCCCACCTCCCCATTCATCCCCCTCCACCCCCACCCACACCATCTCCCCTCCTCTCCCCTTCATCCACCTCCCACCTCCCACCTCCCACCTCCCTTCCCATCCACACACCCACCTTCAGCCACCTCCCTTCCCCTCTTCCCCGACCAGAGAAAAACAATAGCTCCTCAGAGAAGCATAAATAACTTGCTCTCTACCTAATGCTATGGCATTACCTCCCCGCAGCACTGCACAAACAGCATCGATTCATCTTGACTCGCAGCTAATGGTACATATCTATCTCTGTTTTAGCAAAATACCCTTGTTCCGTATAATCGTCTCGTAATCCTTTGGAGAATTTTATTTTCTTCTCTTTTTATCTTTATCTTTTTATATTTTTTTTCTATATTTTTTTAATATTTTGGAGATTTTTTTCTTATTTTTAAATTATCTTTTCTATTTTTTTTTTTTTTTGTATTCTGCTTGTGTGGTTTTCTTTTCTTTTCTGAATCTTCTTATTTCTATCTCTTTGTCTCATCCAGTGTTTTTGTCTCTCCTGCTCTTACTCCTGCCCCTGCTCTTCCACTCCCAACTCTCACTCCAAAACCCAATCCCTCTCTCCCTATCCAACTGCCAACCCCATTCCATCTCCCTCTCCCTTTCTCTTTCCCCCTCCCTTTTCCACTCCCACTCCCACTCTCACTCCCCCTCCCACTCACTCCCTCTCTCTTTCCCCCTCCCACTCACTCCCTCTCTCTTTCCCCCTCCCACTCACAATCATACCTCCCTGCCCCACCCCACCTTCCCCATCCCACCTCCCCTTCCCTCTCCCCTCCCTCTCCCCTTCCCTCTCCTACATGCGGTTCTTCCATCTCTTGTTTCCATCCTTCCTTAATAGGCCTCGGGCAATCTTGTCTGTTGGATCGTATTTGATGATTGTTTCTTTGAAGTTAATAATGACAATCCTAATCGTTTTAGGATTTTTTTTTAAATAAAAGTTTAAAGTTGTATGACTGTTCCTGGACTCTGAGATATGTCATGACTCATGTACTTGTTTTATTATGCCGCTTCATCCAGGTTTGTTGTATAAATGGTTTATGAAAAGTTTAAAGTTGTATGACTGTTCCTGGACTCTGAGATATGTCATGACTCATGTACTTGTTTTATTATGCCGCTTCATCCAGGTTTGTTGTATAAATGGTTTATGAAAGAAAAAGAAATACGAAAAGGGAGCAGACGGAGAAAATTAGATTTAAAAAGTCGAAACGGTTCGTGAAAAAGGAAAAATAAATGAAAAACAGGAAAAAAAATCTTAAACACTTTATGGAAAAGGTAAACAAGTTTAAATATTTCTCGAAGAAGAAAAAAAATCGAAATGCTTTAACATAAATGAATTACTTAATGAAAACAAAAATCCTTCAAGGAAGAGAACGACCAAATTATCTTCCACAAATCAATAAACAAAACAAAAATAAAATTAAAAATCCCGTGACGTCATTCCTTCTGCAATGACAACACCCGTTTCCCCGAACATGCCATAGCTTTTGTTGCAACTTCCTGTATACTCGTAAAAGAAGACATTTCCTAGCGCGACATTACTTTAATTGGATCCTCAATTAAAAGGAAAACTTATCGAAAGAAGTTCTATATAAAAAGAAGTTTACCAGAAGACCGCAACATCTGTGAGGTAACTTGGAGCCGAGCTTATTACGACTTAGAAAGTTCGCAATTAAAAAAAAAAGAAAAAAGGAAAAAAAAGGAAATATGCACTTTTTTTCTTACTATTCTCATTGTACAAAATAATCACCGAGGACTGAAAAATATAAATTAAAAATAAAGTTTGGGAAAGCGCTTGTGTTTTCTGAACCTCATTTCGGTATGTCGTATTGTCCAGGTTGCATCACATACACACATACACACACACACACACAAACACACAGGCACACACACACACACAGGCACACACAAACAAACACACGTCTCCCAGATAGCACACGTGACCACACACACACACACACACACACACACACACACACACACACACACAGGCACACACAAACACACACGTCTCCCAGATAACACAACATGTGACCACCTGTTGTGATTAAAGCATCTACCTCACTCTGCCATTTTCCTTAGTGAATTTGCCGCAGGCTGAGCTGGCACAAAAGGGGCTCGTGTGTTCAACTTTCCTTAAGTGTACGTGTGGGGAAGAGGATAGGGGGGGGGGGACGTGTTTTTGTTTGTGCGTGAGAGAGAGAGAGAGAGAGGGAGGGGGAGGGGGCGGGGAGGGTGTGCATGTGCGTGTCTTTGTGTCTCCTTGTGTGCGTTTGTTCTTTTCTCTCTTTCTGTTTCTCCCTTTCTCTCTCTTCTCTCTCTCTCTCTCTCTCTCTCTCTCTCTCTCTCTCTCTCTCTCTCTCTCTCTTTCTCATTACTCACAAAGACCTTTTAGAGTCTAAGCTACCAAGAGGATGCCGAGTGCCTTAAGTATATTGTTATTTCTACGAATGCCGACTTTAGTAAGACTTTGTAGTTTCATTCTTGAAACCAAAACAAGTGACATTCAGACCTTAGGAACATTCTTATCAACAGGAAAGCGTGCAAGGGAAACTTCACAAGTCCGGCATTCACTAGTCCGGTAACTTCGATGGTTCGGGACAGTGATTTGAATATGGCGGATAATCCGCTCGTTCGGCGCTTATCTGATCCCAAACTAACCGGATTAATGAGGTTCTACTGAGTCAAAAATAACTCAAAGTGTAAATGAGACGTCCATTATCACTAGCAACTAACTGTCTGATTGGCCACTTAATGTAAACAATATAATTAGGTGGTGGTGGAAGAAGAAGAGGAAGAGGAAGAGGAAGAGGAGGAGGAGGAGGACTGGGAATAAGGTGGAAGAGGAGGTGGAGGTGGTGCTGGTGGTAATGATGATGATGATGATGATGATGATGATGATGATAACAATGATAACGATATTATTGTTATCACCATCACTAACACTGATCATAAACCCTATCTACAACCCCACAACCCAACCATAACACCAAATCGACGACTTTCTGTTACAACTGCAGTTCTCGCCACCCCCCTCCCTCCCCATCACAATTCTCCAACAGCTGTTCCGAGCGAGAGAAATTCCGTAACAGCCGCAATTCCGCGCAGTTACCAACCCCCCCACCATCTACCCCTCCCTCAACCCTAAACCCCACACCCCCTCTTCCCCCCTCCCATAGTTATGGTGCTTAGTCACAGCAGCAGTCGAAACCGCAGTTAGAACAGCCGTAACAGCGCCGGACTTGGAATGGAGTTGGCGGAAACGGCCGAAGTTCAAGACGGAAGTAGGAACCAGAGTGATCGGGCGTGGGGGAGGGGAGGGGAGGGGGAGGGTGGGGGTATTAGAAAGGGGGAGCTAGGGGGGAAAGAATGAAGGGTGGGGGGGAGTAGGGGGAGGGGGAAACCAGAGCGATCGGGCGTGGAGGGGAGAGGAGAGGGTATTGGAGAGAGGGAAGTAGGGGGGAAAGAATGAAGGGTGGGGGAGTAGGGGGAGGGGGAAACCAAAGCGATCGGGCGTGGAGGGGAGGGGAGGGGGTATTAGAGAGAGGGAGGTAGGGGGGAAAGATGAAGGAGGGGGAGAACGGGGAGGGGGGAGAACTAGTGATCGGGAGGGGAGGGGAGGGGGGTATAAGAGAAAGGGAGGCAGGGGGAAAGATAAAGGGGAACTAGAGTGATTGGGCGTAGTGGAGGAGGGGTGGGGTGGGGGAAGTGGGAGTACTAGAGGGGGGAGGCGGGGTAGGGTAGAGGAGGAAGGATATGAAGGGAGTGAATAAGAACAGGATAGGGATGTGCATGTGCTTGTCCGTGTGCTTGTACGCATGATCCTGATTGCGTGCCTCTACCTATGCAAGCGTGTGTACGTGTGTGCGTGTGCCCTCAATAGGCAGAGAGGGTTGTGGCACCGGGGCAGACGGCTTTAAGTGCCACGGTACCAGGGGAGGGCCACGGGAATCTCGCCTCTCCTGGCCTATGTGGGATGACTCCTTCTTGCGCCGGTGTGAGGAGATTACCGAATTTTCTCGACAAGTGGCGGATTATGGCAAGGGCCGACCAGAAAGAAAGAAAGAGAGAGAGAGAGAGAAAGAGAGACAGAGACAGAGAGAGAGAATGAAAAATTAAGAGACAGACAAAGAGAGAGAGAGAGAGAGAGAGAGAGAGAGAGAGAGAGAGAGAGAGAGAGAGAGAGAGAGAGAGAGAGAGAGAGAGAGAGAGAGAGAGAGAGAGAGAGAGAGAGAGAGAGAGAGAGAGAGAGAGAGAGAAGAGAAGAGAGAGAGAGAGAGAAGAGAGAGAAGAGAGAGAGAGAGAGAGAGAGAGAAAGAGAGAGAGAGAGAGAGAGAGAGAGAGAGAGAGAGAGAGAGAGAGAGAGAGAGAGAGAGAGAGAGAGAGAACCTATAGCCCTTGGATTCTCGGTGTAATGAGCTTTACAGTTTACCCAAACTTTTAGCCTCACTCAAAAAGTACAGTTCTTGAAATCACCTGGAGGAGAATGAGCGTACATGTGTTTATAAAACATTCAGAGACATAATATTACATAATATTACAGAAATAATTTACCATGCGTGCGTTTTATATGAATTTGTAACCGGCATTTAGTTTTTTTTTTTTTTTTAGTAACCGAACTTCCACGTAAAAAGATAAATTACAACGAACATAAGCCTTTAACTGCACAACGCAATATATATATATATATATATATATATATATATATATATATATATATATATATATATATATATATATATATATAAAGACACAAATAAACACACACACACAAACACACACAAGCGGAAACTAAATATTCTATCGTACCAAATCGTCACACATCCATCCATCCATACATACACACATACATACAGCCCTACATACACACACACAAACAACCTACGCATACGAACAAACACCCACACAAAACAAACAAAACAAAAACATCACCGCACATCCAATCCGTTTTAACCCCCCCAACCAACCCCCACCACCCCCACCCCTCCACCCTTCCAAACGCGAACCTAAAAGCTCTATCGCCTCAAAGAGATAAGAGATAAGACGCTCCTCCCCCCCCCCTTACCCCTCCCCCCTTCAGTCTATCCTCCGAGGGTCGTCTCTTAAACTAGCAGAAAACGGCCGGACTAAAGGGACTAATTCTTCCCAGCTTCCGTCGGAGAGCGGACGGGATAGTAGCCTGTTATCTTATATTACATCCGCCATTTTTCAGTTCGCCAAAATGCTGCGAACTTACGGCTTCTCTTCCCACTCTCGCATTCTGGCGTTTTTCCCTCGCGCTTCCTCGTCTCTCGCTCTCTCTCTCTCTCTCTTTCTCTCTCTCTTTCTCTTTCTCTCTCTTTCTTTTTCGCTCACTCTGTCTCTCTGTCTTTGTATGTTTAGTTGTCTGTCTATCTGCTTCGCAATCTCTCTCTCTCTCTCTCTCTCTCTCTCTCTCTCTCTCTCTCTCTCTCTCTCTCTCTCTCTCTCTCTCTCTCTCTCTCCCTCTCCTTTGCCACCCTCTCGCACACACTCAGTCTCTCTCCTCCATCACCCACTCTCCCTTATCTCCCCCTTTCTCAGTCCCTCTTCTCTGCCATGGCACAGCAGCAGAAGGGAGAAGAGCGAAAAGAAGGAAGAGGAAGGAGCTATAACAGAGAAGGAGAAAAGAGAGAAGAGAAAGGAGAAATGGAGCAGAAAAAGAGAAGGAGAAAGAGGCCACGTTTACGAATAAGACAAAAGAAGGAAACAAAAGAAACCGAGAGAGATTAA
>NW_028234436.1:14276719-14286719 GCF_977035675.1 Penaeus japonicus
GGGGGGAGGGGGCAAAAGAGTAATAGGGATAGGGAGGAGAGGGAAAGCGGGAAGGGGTGGGAAGTGAACAAGTAGGGGGAAGGGGAGGGGAGGGGGTTAGAGGGAGGGGGACGATGCATGAGTGGTAATGCAATACCTACTTTTGTATCGGAAAGTTGGCTTCTTGGATAAATATTTGCCAAAGGGAGGGAGAGGGGAAGATGGGAGAAAGAGGTAGGGGGGAAAGGGAGGAGGGGAGATATATTTATCTTTCCGGTAGGCCTATGCGATACTCGGCCTTGAGTTTGCGTTCTTTGTTTTCGGACACGCGCGCGCGCGCGCGTGTATGTGTGTGTGTGTGTGTGTGTGCACAAGCGCGTGTTTCCTCTTCCTGTTAGTTCACGGTTTGGAATAAGATATATAAATAAACAAGACATTAAATCAATAGATTTCTATAAGAATAACCAATGAAAACACGACGCAAACCTTTTCAAAAAGAGAATCGTGAATTTTTGATACCGGCCGCCGCGAGGTCTGTAGGCCTACCCATTCCAAATACACGCGTCTTTCGCAAGCATGAGCGGAAAAGATAGATAGAAATGCGAAATACAATATCGTATATATTGCCTCCAGAAACTTTTCCTACAAGGTCCT
Organism: Penaeus japonicus; assembly: GCF_977035675.1. Classification (NCBI taxonomy): domain Eukaryota; kingdom Metazoa; phylum Arthropoda; class Malacostraca; order Decapoda; family Penaeidae; genus Penaeus; species Penaeus japonicus. Next base: position 14,277,353 of record NW_028234436.1, read on the forward strand.
CCTCCACCTTCTCCACATTCCCCTACCCCCTTCCACCACCTCCCCTACCCCCTCCTCCAGGTTCCCTTACTCCCTCCTCCTCCTCCTCTTCCTCCTCCTCCCCCTACCCCCTTCTCCCCTTCCCCCTGTTCAACCTTCCCAACCCCCTCCTCTACCACCCCCACCTCCACCTCCACTTTCCCTACCCCCTTCTCTACCTTCCCCTACCCCCTCCTCCACCTTCCCCTACCCCCTTCCACCACCTCCCTAACCCTTCCACCACCTCCCATACCCTTCCCCTACCCCTCCCCTTCCCCTTAACCTACTCCCCCCTCCCCCACTCGCCACAGCTGTTCCCTCAGTCTCAGGCACCGGGGAAAAAAACGAAAGACAATACAATGAATAAATGAATAAAGAGGAGAAGGAAAGACGACGAGAATAAACACACGAAAAGACGGGAGGTTGATTCAAAGACAAAATAAAAAAAAATCCGATAAATGAATACATGAATAAATAAATAAAAATGAGAACGAAGGGAAAGAAAACAAATGATGGAAGAAGCGGAACAGGAAAAAGAAAAAGAAAAAAAATACGTAAAAAAAAAACAAGACCAAAAATACGAACAAAAAAGAAGAACAAGAATACGAACAAAAAAGAAAAACGAAAAAAACAAAAACTAAAATACGAAAAAAAGACTAAAATAAGAAAAAAAAAAAGAACAAGACAAAAATACGCACAAATAATACGTAAAAATACACCAATAAACAACAAACAACGACATCACCACCACTTGCAACAACAACAGCAACAAGAAAAAGATACAGAGGATTAACCCATCCATGGCTTTGTCGAGGTTGGTTCGCGCAGCCGCAAGGACAAGCCAGCGAGGGAATAAGACACACACACACACACACACACACACACACACACACACACACACACACACACACACACACACAGTCACATCTCTCTCTCTCTCTCTCTCTCTCTCTCTCTCTCTCTCTCTCTCTCTCACACACACACACACACACAGTCACATTCTCTCTCTCTCTCTCTCTCTCTCTCTCTCACACACACACACACACACACAGTCACATTCTCTCTCTCTCTCTCTCTCTCTCTCTCTCTCTCTCTCTCTCTCTCTCTCTCTCTCTCTCTCTCTCTCTCTCCCACACACACACACACACACACACAACCTGCACCTTTAGTTCTGCAGGTCGCGGGGGAGGGGAGGGGAGTGGAGGGGGGGTCATGGCATCATCTGTGCATTGGGAAGGTCGTGGCTTTGAAGGGGTGGTTCTACTTTGAAGGGGGGGAGGTGTGGGGGAGGGGGAAGGGAAGGTGTGGGGTGAGGAGGGGAGGGGAGATGTGTGGAGGGGTGTAGGGGGGGGGCGTGTAAGTGTGTGGAGGAGTCTGGAGGGGAAGGGAGGGGGTGTATGTGTGTGTGGGGAAGGGGTGTATGTGATAATGTGATAAGTATGTATGTGCGTAAGTGGGAAGGTGGGTGACATTCCTCATTTCTTTCTTTCTCTTTTCCTTCTATTTCTACCATATAATGATAATAGTATCAACAATAACAATGATGATGAAGATAATAATAATAATAATAATCATTATCATTACCATTATTATAGTTATAATAGTTCATAATAATAATTATCATTATTAGTATTATTATTATAGTAATAATGGTAATAATAACAAAACAACAGTAATAATAATAATAATAATAATAATATAATCAACAAAAAATAACAACAATAACAATAACAACAACAACAAATTCAATACCACCAAAAGATATAACAACAACAATGATAACAAAAACTGCAACAAAGACCACGGTGGAAACAACTAGCTGACTCGAGTTGCCACCTAGCACTTTCCGCCTCGCAATAAAGAGCAATTATATCGAAACGACATATCAAACACAGACCCTTCTTGCTCGCACTCATATAATTCACGTATATACATTATTGCGAAGAGATGGGAGGTGGGAGATAGAGGGAGGGGTAAAGGGGGGGGGGAGGAAATGGGGTGGGGTGAGAGGGAGAGGGAAATGGGAGGGGTGAGGGAGGGAGAGGGAGAGGGAGGGGAAAATGGGGGTGAGAGGAAGAAGGAGGGAGAAATGGGGGTGAGAGGGAGGGGGAAATAGGGGGGCGAGAGGGAGGGGGAAATGGGCGGGGTGAGGGAGAGAGGGAGGGAGAAAGATGGTGGGTAGGAAGTGAGATGGAGGCAGGAAGAAATGGAAGAAGGCAGTAAAGGCGAGGGGGAAAGAGAGAGAGAATGAGAAAGAGAAACAGAAAGAAGCAGAAAGACAAACAAACCCACATAAACCTAAAAATAGCCAACGAAAACAAAATTAAAAATCAACCGCACATTCCGCACCAATGAACAAACAAGCAACATAATCCCACAGTAATATATAAATACTTCAGGTGTGAAAACCATCAGCCATTAATATTATAAGGTCGAGAAACCGTTTTCGTTAGAAAAAACAAACAAAAAAAACAGGAAGATGCTTTATTCATGGAAAGATTTTTTTTATAGGCAACTTGTGTACATACCCCCCTACCCCTACCCCCCCACCCAAGTTAGGCCCATCCCCATAAAACTTCACCGTGGTGGCCTGGAGCGCCGGAGTACCGTGGTCGCCATGTCAGTTTAGAGATTTAAGATTGTTTCCTTCCCCGAAATTTCTGAGAATTCTCTGTCTCTGTCTGTATGTCTGTCTGTCTGTCCTTCTCCCTCTTCCTCTCCCTCTCCCTCTTCATCTTCCTTTTCATCTTTATCTTCCTCTCTCTCTTCGTTTTCCTTTTCTTCTTCTTCCTTTTCCACTTCCTCTCCCACTCCTTCCCCTCCTCCATCCTCTTCTTCCTTCTTCTCTTCCTTCTCCCTTCTTCCTTCTTCTTCTTCTTCCTCCTCCTCTCTCTTTCCCCAAGTCTACATTCCGATTATATCATACGTTTCCTTCGTCAGTTGTTGTTGATGTTTTTTTCTTCGTTTTTTCTTTATACCCAAATTCTTTCCGTAACATCACATAATCGCGGATTTATAAAGGCTTGTGAATTACGTTTTTCTTTTTTCTTTTTTTCCTCCCAGCATTGAAAAAGCTTGCCTTCATCATAATGTCCACCCTGATTGGCTGTTTGACCTGGGCTGGCATTTGCTTTACATTCCCCCCGAGGTCATATGTTCTGGTTTTAGGATTTTTTTCTCGCTTTTTCTTTCTCCGTCTGTCTGTCAGTCTGTGTGTCTGTCTGTCTGTGTGTCTGTCTGTCTTTGTGTCTGTCTGTCTGTCTGTCTATTTATCTGTCTGTCTCTCACTCACTGTCACTTCATTCATTTATTCCTTAAATCACCCAAGCAAATCACGTGCTTTTGGGAGTCGCTCGCCTACCTACTGTGACGTCATCAAACCAGTAGGCACGCCGGCGAGAGAGAAATCAATCACTTCACATGACCGAATATATTAGAAACAAAAACACACGAAAACAACATAATCAGTACCAAAATGATTAATCCTTCGCCTTTCCGCCCCAGTGTGGCTTACAGCTGTAAACAAAGATAATCTCGTACACAGCATCTGTATTGAGCGGCTCCGGTGTAAGCTTGACTACTTGACGCTAGACCTCTCCTGCTCCTGCTTCTGCTCCTGCTCCTGCTCCTGCTCCTGTTTCTGCTTCTGCTGCTTCTTCGTCTTCTTCTTCCTCCTATTTTTTATTTTTCCGTATTCCTGTTTTACTTTTTTTTTTTTTTCTTCTTCTTGTCCTTCTCTTTCTTTTTCTTCTTCTTTATCCTCTTACTTTTACTCCACTTCCTCCTCCTTCACTTCTTTTCTCTTCTCTTCTCTTCTCTTCTTCCTCTTTCAACCCCTTCCTACTATCCGGCTTAGCCCCAGTAATCCCCCCACTTCCCTACCCCCCTCGTCCCTTTCTCTTTGCACCTGTTTTCTCTTTCTCTCTCTCTCTCTCTCTCTCTCTCTCTCTCTCTCTCTCTCTATATATATATATATATATATATATATATATATATATATATATATATATATATATATATATCCCCTTCTTCTCCTCCTTCTCCTTCTCCTTCTCCTTCTCTTCCTACCTCCTACCACCACCACCACCACCACCTCCTCCTCCTCCTCCTTCTACCTCCTCCTCCCCTTCCTTTGTTCCTTCCTCCCACTGCCTTCATCACCGCTTCCTCTTCTTCTCGATTTACCATTCTCTCTGACTTCCTATTACTCTGTTAATCTCCTTTCATGTCGAATTAATTATTAATCCTCGTTCTTATCCGCGTCTGGCTTTCCATCCCGCCCGCCCTTCCCTCTTCTACCCAGCTGATTATCCCATCCCGTGGCTGGTATGCCTTTCGTTTACTCTCTCTTTCTCTTTCTTTTTCTTTCTGTCTTTTTCTTTCTTTTTCTTTCTTTTTCTCGCCCTCTTTCTCTTTCTTTTTCTCGCTCTTACTCTTGTTCTTGTTCTTGTTCTCGTTCTCTCTCTCTCTCTCTCTCCATCTCTCGCTTTCGCTCCTGCCATCTCTCGCTAGCGCTTTCGATCTCTCGCTAATCGCCTTTCTCTTTCTCGTTTTCGCTCTGGCTATCTCCAGCTATCTCTCGCTATCTCTCTCCTTCTCCTTCTCCTTCTCCTTCTCCCTCCCCCACCCACCCACCCACCCCCACCCCCCGCGGCTTTTATCCCTCGCCCGGGTGGATCATCCTCCCACTAAGCGGTTTCAAGAGGCACAATACCCGTAGAAGCCACAGCTAACCCTCACCCCCCCCCCCACGCACCCCCAGACAGTCCTCGCCTCGCCCCCTTCCTGGGACCTCCTACCGAGAAGGAAGAAAGAGAGAGAGAGAGAGAGAGAGAGAGAGAGAGAGAGAGAGAGAGAGAGAGAGAGAGAGAGAGAGAGAGAGAGAGAAAGGGAGAGAGAGAGAGTCGTGGTCTCTTCAAAATATGTTGTGGATCCAACAATAGACGTTCGCAAAACAAGGACATAATTCAGATCGGTTGGAAGACTTACCCCCCTCCCCCCTCCCCCACCTCTCTCTCTCTCTCTCTCTCTCTCTCTTTCTCTCTCTCCCTCTCTCTCTCTCTCTCTCTCTCTCTCTCTCTCTCTCTCTCTCTCCCTCTCCCTCTCCCTCTCCCTCTCCCTCTCCCTCTCCCTCTCCCTCCCCCTCCCTCTCCCCCGCTCCCTCCCCCTCCCTCCCTCCCTCCCTCCCTCCCTCCCTCCCTCCTTTTCTCTCTCCCTCCCTCCCTCCTTTTCTCCCTCCCTCCCTCTCTCTCTCCCTCCCTCCCTCCCTCGAGTATTAGCAACAGGACACGGAGCATGTATATTAATCTGCCAAACAACCCACTCATTTATCTATCCAACCTAAGAGATGGATAAAGGGTGGATCACTGGATCACAAACAAACCTCTTAATCCATGGATTTGGAGGACAGAACACTCTCCCGTGTTTATAAAAGGGCAGTAAATACCCACTCTCCAGGATTTATTTTGTTTAGAGTAAGTTTGTTTCTTTCTCCTGCCGCCTATGGATTTACATGGATTATACGTCGTTTCCGGATAGCTGAGACTCTTTATCCTTAATCCCTGCGCCCCCTATCACTCAGGGAACATCTGTTAATCCTTCTTTATCATAAATGTCAAACATATGATTTCCCGGAATATTGGAGCATCCTATCTTCAATGTTTCTGGATTGTGAATGCGCACGTGCGATGCTCCGATACTGCGGTTAGAAGGTCTTTGAACACTCGCCGATCTGTTTTGAAGGCTCTTGAACACTCGCCAATCCGTTACGGTCTCTGAGCACTCGCCAATCTGTTTTGAAGGTTCTTGAACACTCGCCAATCCGTTACGGTCTCTGAACACTCGCCGATCTGTTTTGAAGGTCTTTGAACACCTCGATCATTCCTCCAGAGGCATTTCCCTCAGATACGTCATCATCTTCCCTCCCGCCCCGGCATCTAGCCTTCCACACCCCCAACCCCCTCTTCTCCCTCCTCCCCAATCCTCTCTGCTAGTTATCCCTCTTTTCATCCCCATATTTTCCTTTCCCTATACACCTATTTTCCATTTCCCTCCCTCCTCCCTACCCTTCGCTCCTTCCTCTCCCCTCCCTCCCTCCTTTCAACCCATCCACACCCCTCCTCTTCTCATTCCCAGCTCTCATCCTTTCCCTTCCTCCTCTCTCCATCCATCCATCCCTTTCCCCTAATTCCCCTTTACTCTTCACCAAAACCCTCCCATCTCCCCCTCTCTACACCCCTACCTCCTACCTCTCCCCTCCCTCCATCCACCCCTAGTCTCCCCCTACCCTCCCTCTCCTCTTATCTTCACCCCCCACCCACCCCTCTCCTCCCTCTCTCCCTCCATTTCCCCTCCCCCTCTCCTCCTGTATTCTTCCCCTCCCACCCCTCCCTACCTCTTCCTTTCCCCCTCCCTTCCCCTCCCCCTCCCTTCCCCTCTCCCACTTCCTTCCCCCTCCCTTCCTTTCCCTCTCCTCCTCCCCTCTCCCTCTCCTCCTCTCCTCCCCCCTTCCCCAAAGAAAAAGCCTCCCCTCCCAACAACCTGACACCATCTGTTTCCCTTGTGTTTCCATCAACTACCTTTCCGTTTTCCGAAGGGCAGCTCGCTCGCCTCGCCCGGCTATAGTTTAGGGTCTCAAGTCATCCAACTATTGGCTTCTCGAACGCAGTGGAAGGCTTCGATTTGAAAACTTCGATACCAAACTTCGAAGTTTATTGAGATGGTGTCGTCGTAACCCCCCCCTCTCTCTCTCTCTCTCTCTCTCTCTCTCTCTCTCTCTCTCTCTCTCTCTCTTTCTCTCTCTCTCTCTCTCTCCCTGCCATCACCCTTCTTTCACCCCCTACCCCCCTTCTTTGTTTGGGAATCTCCATACGCATACGGGAAAAAGGAAGAGAAAAGAAAGAGAGAGAGGGGGGGGAAAAGAGTGAGAAAGAAAGAAGAGAAAATAAAAGAGAGAGAGAGAGAGAGGAGGAAATGCGAAGTAAAAAAAAGGGAGAAAAAAAAGAATGGAGGGAAGAGGATAAGAAAAGAGATGGGAAAAAGTACGAAGAAAATAAGAAAATACGAGAAAAAAAAATAGAAATACGAAAGCAAAATTCACCTATCAGAGATCGGAGCTCCGAAACTCCGGCACTCAAACTCTCTTCAGAACAGACACACAGGTTCTCCAATACACACAAGCTAGTCATCGAACCTTCCTTCACCTTATGACCCAAAAAACAAGAAAAAAAAAGGAGAAAAACGTCGTCCTAGCGATGATGGAGAAGCCGTGATGACCAACTGCAGGGGGGCTTCGAAGCGGCACGAGTTCGAAGCTGATATGCATAATCTTATTTTGCATAATAAGTCTTGCCATAAAGTCTAATGAATTCTTTGCGCCTCGGTAGCGATTCGGTCTCCTGGGGATGGGGAGAGGTGGGGGGGGAGTTGGGGGGGTCTTAGTAGACGATCGATAGTGTAATGGATAATCTTCGTTGTAAAAATAAACGAATAAACTTAATTAAAATGGCATTAGCAATTGGCGTTGAGAAAGTGCTCGCCACAGTCTCCCTTTATCAATCAATCAATCAACAGCAATTTCAACCCCTGAATAGCTCTCTGACGATTTAGATACACACAAAAAAAATAAAAAATAAAAAAATAAATAAAAAAATAAATAAATAAATAAATAAATAAAAAATAATAATCGCAACAACATAATCGCAACAACCCGACTGCACCAAGAGCCAGAGAGCGATCAACGCAGTACCCACACTCACTCATCCAGAACCGAATACCTCCATTAACATTCTAAATACATATCAGACGCCGCTACAACACCGGGCTTTTGGGTCTATTCCGATGCAGCAAATCGTACCGCGGAACTCCGGAACTTCGAGATCAAAACGTAAATCCAAATGCAATTACCTTCACTCACATACGAGGTGTTAACGCCACTGCAATCAGCAACCTTGAAACGCCATCCAGAGGTGGAATTCATACGCTCATATCGGCAAAATTAAATAACAAAAACGTCCGAGTAAAAAACGCGATACTACATGAATTTCGGCATAACAATTTTGTTTTGTAAACTGTCCGAAAATAGACAGTCGCTCCCAAAAGTCACGCGGGGGGGAAAAAAAGGGCAAAGTTCGGGCTGTATGTAGGAGATTCCGGCAAACTGACCTCTCTGTCGATGGGACATAAAGGTGAAAAGAGGGAAACGGTGTGCTCTTTGGCCGCGCTCCTGCAACATTATTTCCACGCTTCGTTCATTTAGCCAACTATGTCAAACTTCTAGAGATATAAGGTTCTCATCGCCGTGGTACAGACCCTGATTTCAACCTTTATCGCCTGTCACGCTGGTAATGCCACTGTGACACGATACCATACACACAAACAATTTTACAATGATAGTGTGTGTGTGTGCTTCTGTCTGTCTGTCTGTCTGTCTGTCTGTCTGTCTGTCTGTCTGTCTGTCTGTCTGTCTGTCTGTCTACCTACCTGCCTGCATGCCCGTCTACCTACCTGCCTGCATGCCCGCCTATCTACCTACCTGCCTGCCTGCCTATCTACCTGCCAGCCTGCCTGCCCGCCTATCTACCTACCTGCCTGCCTGCCTATCTACCTGCCAGCCTGCCCGCCCGCCTATCTACCTACCTCCCTGCCTGCTAGCCTGCCTGACCACGCACCCACCCACCCACCTATCTCCACCAGACTAGGGAGTCTCCAGCCATCCCATCCTTAGCGCCCGCACCTGCCCCTGTCCGCCTCGCAAAGCCTCCACCACATAGAACACATTAACCCCCTTTCTCAAAGTGGACAACCCAATAACCCCCTTTCTCAAAGTGGGGGAACGAAGGGGGGAACCCACACTCACTCGCATCCTACATACAAATTCTCCAAGAAGCCCAAACGCGATCCACAGAACGATAAAAAGAACAAAATACCATCCCTCTTCCCCCTCCCCTCCCACCCCCGACCCCCACCCCACCCCCGTTCCTTAGGCCAATGCCACCAACATCCACTCCCACACACACGAAACAACAACACAGGAAGGACCTCGCTTTTCCTTCAGCAAAGCCGGAACTTCCCTTCCTTCGCCACAACAATATATCTATATCATCTTGATCTTGAGGAAGTACGAGCGATTAGGAGTTCTTTTTGTGTTTGCTTAATGGTGGGATGTCTTTTTTTTCTTGTAGGGGGGCAGGGGGAGGGAGGAGGGAGAGAGGGGGGAGGGTTCGTGTCAGAGAGATTATGTCTTCTGTAGGGATCTATCCGGATTGATATCATTGGCCTAATAATTGTTTAATAAATTATATACGCATACACGCATACACGCACACGCACGCACACAGACACACAGACA
>NW_028234436.1:14311719-14321719 GCF_977035675.1 Penaeus japonicus
ATAAAAGTCAATTACACATCAACAAAATGATCGAATAAAGCTTTCATCTCAACGGTATCTATCTATTTATCTATCTATCTATCTCTCTATATATATATGTATACACACACACACACACACACACACACACACACACACACACACACACATATATATATATATATATATATATATATATATATATATATATATATATATATATATATATAAAAGATAATACAATAAGATTTTTTATCCTCCTTTTTTTTTCTTCGATTTTTTTTTTCTCTCTCTCTCTTTCTTATCGTATTCTGAGCCCCGCGGTGATACTAGAGATTCCGTTGGATTACCTGCTAAAATATGGGTTGTGTCTGGATTGCGACTGTCAACTGTACAGCTGGAGACGTGACCTGGGTGAGGAAGGTACAGGTGAAGGTGTAAAAGCAGGGGGGGGGGGTGACAGCAGGTAGGTAAAGATGGAGGTGGAGGAAGGTAGTATGAGGGGTGGTGGAGGAAGGTAGTGTGAGGGGTGGTAGAGGTGGAGAAAGGTAGAAGTAGAAGTAATTGTAAAAGTTTGAGGTGGAGGTATTCGTGAAAGGTGAAGGGGGAGGTGGAAGTGGGAGGAAAAGGTAGAGAGAAGCAGAAGTAGATATGGTGGTAGTGGAATAGGTGGAGCTGGAAGCACAAGTGGAGGAAAAGGTAAAAACGGCGGTGGAGGTGTTAGTGGAGGAAAAGAGCAGAGGTGGAGGTGAAATTAGAGGTAGGGGTAGTGGATATAGAAGTGTAGGGCGGAAAAAAAAACTGTAAAATTGCCAGTGGAGATGGACGTGTTGGGAAAAAAACAGATAGGTAAAGGTGGAGTAGCAAGAAGCAGTGGAACCAAATGAGACAAAAGAGGCTCACACACAGATGCACAGGCAGAACAAAAAGTGGAGGAAGGAGCAAGTGCAGGTTCGAGCTATACATGAAGATGGAGGACGTAATGCAGGTCAACAAAATGCAAGCAAAGAAAACAAAAATACAATTGTGGATAAAGGTACAAGCAGAAGTGGAGACGGAGGCAGAGACACTGGCTATGTATGCAGACCAGGAGACGGACCGGGAAAGAGAGGGGGGAGGGGGGGGGGAGAGGGATGGGGAGGGGGGAAGAGGGAAGAGGGAGGGGGAGGAGGAGGGGGATAAGGTCGTGAAAGAGAACACAAAGAGAGTCTGAGATGCATTGCAAGTAGAGGGAATGAAGATGGACAGATGAAGATGGAGACGAGAGGGAAGACGATGCAACGAAATCGTCTGATGCAAGATGGATGGAAGATACATTGATAGAATTCACAAGTACATCTTATTCATGCCAAAAGAGAGAGAGAGAGAGAGAGAGAGAGAGAGAGAGAGAGTGAGAGAAAGAGAGAGAGAGAGTGAGAGAGAGAGATAGAGAGAAATAGATAGATAGATAGATAGATAGATAGATAGAGAAATAGAAAGATAGATAGAGAGAGAGTGAGGGGGGGAGGGAAAGGGAAAGGGAGAGGAAGTAGGAGAGGGAGAGAGGTGAAGTAAAGGAATGTACTAGTTATGACGTAAGACCCAGTTAACGAGAAATAGCTTATGTTCATGAAATTTCCAATAAACTTCATATCTAAAATCTAAACCATGACAAACGCATTGTGCAATATTTCATTAATCCTTATTTTCTCAGTCCATCTAATAAATGATGTTCTTCATGTAGTTAGTAGGCTTACAAATATTTTTTTCGATATAGAAATGTTCAATATTAGAATAATACTTTTTGTTAAACCACTTAGCATAGAACTCCAGTTATTATCATTATTATCATTATCATCATCATCACTATTATTATTATTATCAATATCATTATCACCATCAATATTATCATTACAAGTATCATCATTATGATTATTCTCTTCCTTTTCGTCCTCCACCTCCAACCTTACAGACACACACACACACAGACAGACAGACAGACACAGACACACACACACACACACACACACACACAAACACCCCCCACACACATACATACACACAACCCCCCCCCCCACACACACACAAACACCCCCCACACACATACATACACAAAAACACCCCCCCCACACACACACACAACACCCCCCAAACACACACACACACACACACACGCGCGGGCGCTTATAACCGTGCTTGCATTCATCATAATTTTGGTATTACCTTCTAATAAAAACAACATCTATCATCACCCTAAGGCAGACGCGTTCCCAACAACATACACTGTAACGAAAATAACCTGGGGCGAGATAACATATGCCCGTATTACCCAACTCGGTGTGCGAGTGGTAGACATCGCTTTTTCGGGAAAAAAAAGAAAAAATGAAAAAAAGAAAGAAAGAAAAAAAGAAAAAAGAAAAAGAAAAAGAAAAAAGAAAAAAAAAAAGAGACTCAGAGGGACAAACATTCTCATGAAGTTATAAAACGGCAGATATGCACCTGTGAATTTGCAAGCCTGCCGTCCTCGTGTGCAACAATCGTCGCTATTATTGCTAGTTGTTCGAGGGAAAAAATAACAGCAGAGCTTGGACAAAAAAAAAAGAAAAAAAAAAAAAAAAGTTCATCGTCCGCCTTTGCAATTGCATGGATGAAAAACAGCTTAAATTGACTCCCCGGTGGCTTTTTAAGCGGCCGTGCCAACACTATGTTAAAATATCCGAAGTGTGAATGATGCAGCTACTAAATTTAGGGGAATTTGAGAGTTGAAAAATAAAATATTCTTAACAAGTGAACACTGGGCCGACATGTTTATTTTTGCTGGGATTAACACGTCGTGCCTGTAATGTATATATGCCTCGTTGCAATGAACAATTTACAAGCTGTTATTGTCAGCGTATGTTGCAAATGAACAATCCATTCTTGTGTAATTGAACAGTCTGGGTAACTATATATTGCACTTGATATAATTGTGCAAATGTAGTAAAAACGCTTGAAGTTTACTTAATACAAATTCATTAGTAAACATACATTGCTGATGAGAAGGAGAAGCATTACCCGGAATAAACTCTAACTCAGTCTCTCTCCCTCTACTCCTCCCGCATTCATTTATCTCTCTTATTCCCTCTTCCTCTCTTCCTCGTCTTACGCTGGCTCTTCCTTCTCTTTCCTCCTCCCCATCTGTAGCTCTCCTTCTCCCTCCTCCCTCCTCCTTCCCCTCCCCAACTCTCCTTCTCCCCCCTCCTTCCCCTCTACAGCTGACCTTCTCCCTCCTCCTTCCCTTATCCAGGCTCTCCTTCTCCATCTTCCTTCCCCTCTACAGCTCTCCTTCTCCCTCCTCCTCCTCTCCAGTTTTCCTCCTACCTCATCCCTCCTCCTTCCCTTTTCCAGCTCTCCATCTCTTTCCTCTTTCTCCTCTCCAGCTCTCCTTCTCCCTCCTCTCTCCCCTCCTCCTTCCCCTCTCCAGCTCTCCATCTCCCTCCTCCTTCCCTTCTCCCTCTTCTCTCCCCTCCTCCTTCCCCTCTCCAGCTCTCCATCTCCCTCCTCCCTCACAGTACTGCAGAAATAGGCTCCCGACAAAGTCCCGCCACCCAGATCGTTACGGCGCAAACACACACACACTTTTCTGCACTCCACAATTAGTCTCCACCTCCACCCCCCCGCCCCCTTCCTTCCCGATTCACCGTCATTCTCACCATACCCTGTCCTAAACTTCGCCCATCATACCCTGTCCTAAACTTCCTCCCACCATACCCTGTCCTAAACTTCCCCCACCATACCCTGTCCTCAACTTCCCCCCACCATACCCTGTCCTCAACTTCCCCCACCATACCCTGTCCTCAATTTCCCCCACCATACCCTGTCCTCAACTTCCCCCCTCCATACCCTGTCCTCAACTTCCCCCACCATACCCTGTCCTAAACTACGCCCCACCATACCCTGTCCTCAACTTCCCCCCACCATACCCTGTCCTCAACTTCCCCCACCATACCCTGTCCTCAATTTCCCCCACCATACCCTGTCCTCAACTTCCCTCACCATACCCTATCCTCAACTTCCCTCACCATACCCTGTCCTCAACTTCCCTCACCATACCCTGTCCTCAACTTCCCCCACCATACCCTGTCCTAAACTTCCCCCACCATACCCTGTCCTCAATTTCCCCCACCATACCCTGTCCTCAACTTCCCCCACCATACCCTGTCCTAAACTTCGCCCCACCATACCCTGTCCTCAATTTCCCCCACCATGCCCTGTCCTCAACTTCCTTCACCATACCCTGTCCTAAACTTCGCCCATCATACCCTGTCCTAAACTTCCTCCCACCATACCCTGTCCTCAACTTCCCCCACCATACCCTGTCCTCAACTTCCCCCACCATACCCTGTCCTCAACTTCGCCCCACCATACCCTGTCCTCAACTTCCCCCACCATACCCTGTCCTCAACTTCCCCCACCATACTTAGTCTTAAACTTCGCCCCACCATACCCTGCCCTCAACTTCCCCCACCATACCCTGCCCTCAACTTCGCCCCACCATACCCTGTCCTCAACTTCCCCCACCATACCCTGTCCTCAACTTCCCCCACCATACCCTGTCCTCAACATCCCCCACCATACCCTGTCCTCAACATCCCCCACCATACCCTGTCCTCAACTTCCCCCCACCATACCCTGTCCTCAACTTCCCCCACCATACCCTGTCCTCAACTTCCCCCACCATACCCTGTCCTCAACTTCCCCCACCATACCCTGTCCTCAACTTCCCCCACCATACCCTGTCCTCAACTTCCCCCCCCATACTTAGTCTTAAACTTCGCCCCACCATACCCTGCCCTCAACTTCCCCCACCATACCCTGCTCTCAACTTCGCCCTACCATACCCTGTCCTCAACTTCCCCCACCATATCCTGTCCTAAACTTCCCCCACCATACCCTGTCCTAAACTTCCCCCACCATACCCTGTCCTCAACTTCGCCCCACCATACCCTGCCCTCAACTTCCCCCACCATACCCTCCCTTTTGTAACACACACACCCCTCCAAAACTTCTCCCTTACACCCACCTCTCTGTCCTCTGTCCTCCATCCCCCCTTCCTCCCTCTCCTTCACCCTTCCTCTCTCCCCTTCCCCTCCGCAGTGCGCCACTACCCGCGGAAAATGCAACTGTGGAAGTTATGAGATATTCTCTGCAACTCCAGGGTGATGCTCTGCTGTCCGGGTCGCTCCCCCCCCCCCACCCCCTCCATATGACACCACATTACACACTTTTATGGGGGTGCTATTTTAGCGCGTCTCTCCTCCGTATCTCTCTGTGTCTTTTGCTTATTTCCGTTCTCTCTCTCTCTCTCTCTCTCTCTCTCTCTCTCTCTCTCTCTCTCTCTCTCTCTCTCTCTCTCTCTCTCTCTCTCTCTCTCTCTCTCTCTCTCTCTCTCTCTCTCTCTCTCTCTCTCTCTCTCTGTTCATCTGTGTTTGTTTTGTTCTTTTCCTTCTCTTTATGTCTGTCTGTATCTGTGTCTGTGTCTTGCTTTTTTTTCTTTTATCTGTATCTGTTTGTGCTTGTACCGTTGTCTGTCTGTCTGTCTGTCTGTCTGTCTGTCTGTCTGTCTGTCTCTCTACTTTCATCATAGCGAACCTAAATAACTAGAAAAAATTATGCCTTAAAAAAAATCAAAGAAACCTATTCACTAATTCTGTCCAACCTTAAATACTCAACGTCGCCCCTCAGGTCTTTGAGTTAGATAACTCCTATATGATTTTTTCTAATTATAATAAACACGATTTTTTTAAAAATATAAATAATGTAAGGCCATATCAAGGACTGAAATGAACACGCCCCTGTCCTGCGCTGTGGCTTCTATTCATCCATCACGCAACGGGGTACACAGACACACACACACATACATAACGCAGCACCGTACCGTAGCGACTCTCCTACGATAAAAAGTTTCCTGCACCTTCGCCGTCGTATTTTTTCCCACCTTCTCCTCCTCTTCCTTATCGCCTTCCACCTCGTTTTTTTTCCCGCACTCCCTTCGTCTCTCTCTCTTCTCTTCCTCCTTTTCCTCTGCTGCTGCTTTTGCTGAAACTTCTTTTCATTATCTTTCTTTCTTCCTTCCACTCTTTACTCTTTTCCCCTCATTCTTCCATTACCATCCTCTTTTTTTCCCTATCTCCCTTCCCTTTCCCTTCCCTCCCTCCCTTCTCTTTCCCTTCCCTTCTCTTCCTTCTTCCCTTTCCTTCCTCCTTCCCTTCCCCCCTTCCTTCCTTCCTCCTTCCCTTCCCCTCTTCCTCCTTCCCTTCCCCCCTTCCTTCCTTGCTTCCTTCCTCCTTCCCCTCCTCCCTCCCTCTCCCCCTCTCTCCTCCCTCCCTTCCTCCCTCCCTCTCCCTCTCCCCCTTCCTCCTCCAACCCCACAGGTCTCCTCCCTCTCCCCCTCCTCCTCCTCCTCCTCTTCCAACCCCACAGGTCACCCTCTTCCCATCTTCCCTCCTCTTGCCTCGCGTTTCCGAGTTCATTCCCGCTTCCCGGACAGGTCGGGGCTGACAACAACAGCATGCCATAAGTCAAGGTGACACACACTAACACCCCGTCAAGACCTCCTAGTCTTTATTCGGGGGAAGGAAGGTCGGAAGGTGCAGGTCGCGGTATTCCGGAGGTTATTTTTCCTTTTGTTTCGATTTTGTGGTGTTTTTTTGGGTCTGTTTTCGTATCTCTTTATCAATTATTGATTTGGGTACGATATAATTTTTTTGTCCTGATATGTTTTTTTTTGTTGTTGTTGTTGTTGTTGATTAGGTGGTTTATGGCCTTTTCTTAGAAAGCACTTACGTGTAAAATCTGGATGTCTGATCTACCCAAGCAACGAAACATTGTGAAACGAGAAAATGTCTTCTGGAATCCTCGAAGTTGGCGACGCATTTTAAACCCATTAAAGCCATTTACTCATTCGAGTGGATGAGTCAAAAGCCATTTTCATAAACAGTATCTCAAGACAAAGCAGAGAACAAATAAACACAAAAAAATGAAAAAACAAAAAAACTGAGCGATCTCAAATCCTAATCCAAATATCTAATCATTAATTCAAATATCTCATCATTAATTCAACTTCTAAAAGCTGTATGATGTTTACAAAGAGAAAACGCAACAATAATTATAGTAACATTAAACCGGCTATTAAGCAGTCGCCTGATGTGAGATAGATGGAAGAGAGAGAGAGAGAGAGAGAGAGAGAGAGAGAGAGAGAGAGAGAGAGAGAGAGAGAGAGAGAGAGAGAGAGAGAGAGAGAGAGAAAGAGAGGGGGGGGAGGGAGGGAGAGAGAGAGAGAGAGAGAGAGAGAGAGAGAGAGAGAGAGAGAGAGAGAGAGAGAGAGAGAGAGAGAGAGAGAGAGAGAGAGAGAGAGAGAGAGAAAGAAAGAGAGACGATAATGAAATAAAGGAAAGTGCCAGTAATGACAATAATTCGTAATGTTTCAGCGCAGACTCATTCCTCATCAGGCTATTTCGCCTCCTATAACCACGTATTTCAAAACATGCTATTATCAGATGACGTAAGATGAAAAACGGAACATCACGTAGCGGTCGAGGTACATTTGTCATCCTGATCAAGATCTGAACAAAGAAATTTCAGAGCTTCCTTCATTGCATTCGAGGGAGCACTTGCAAGAAGGAATATATCCCATTAAATCGTGAGTTGATACTTCAACTTACTCTTAGACATAAACATAAAACTATAATAATAATAAAATATACATGATAGAATACTTCGCCCAGGATCTAGATTGCACATGGAATCGTTGATACAAAAAGCATTTGATCATATTTTTATTCCTCGTCTGTATGTGAACGCGTGTGTCTTTAAAAAATATATATAATCTTGTATATATAACATGCATACATAAACACACACATATATTCATATATACATACATACATACATACATACATACACACACACACACACACACACACACACACACACACACACACACACACACACATATATATATATATATATATATATATATATATATATATATATATATATATATATGCATATATACATATATATAATAGTATATATAAACACACACATATATATACACACTACAACACACACAATATATATATATATATATATATATATATATAATATATATATATATATATATATATATATATATATATAATATATATATACACACACACACATGCACGGTGCACAGCAATACGCCGTTGAATTCAATAAATCCCCTTTGAAGCCCCGCTTTGAAGTCGGGGATGAGTGGAAATATTCGCGCTGTAGCTCCATTTCAATTTATAGCATAGCGGGAGCGAAATTTAATATGCAAATGCAGATCAAGATGAGACGTAAGGCCGTTTCTATTCATCAGAAACTGCGTATATACATTTCTTCGCCCACAGGTGAGTAATTATTGTTCCTGAAAACTAGATATATATTTTTTTTTTCCTTTCTTTTTTTAAAACCTGGACCCGATAAGCGATTATTAACATTTCAATTACCGGGCATAATGGACAAGGCTGGAGTGGGATAGTTTCTCTTCCGGAAAATTAAAGCAATCCATTTAATGCCATGACACTAGGGTCCCCGCCCGCGCTGTGACATAAATTATGAAAATGACCCCACCAACCAAACGCCTCCAGAAGATCCCCCCCTCCCCCTTTCCCCTCCCCCTCATCCCCCACCCCGGTCTCCTACTCCCAAGGGCCTCCGCCTACTCATTCTGCTTCTGCTTCTGCTGCTCCTCCTCCTGCTTCTCTTCTCAGTCTCTCTTCTTCTTCTTCTTCTTCTTCTTCTTCTTCTTCTTTTTCTTCTTCTATCGAGTCACCTCTCCCTCCCCTTCCTCCCATCCACCAAATCCACACACTGCGTCCACCCTGCGTCTCACTCCTCCCCTACGCCCTCCCCCCTTCCCCCCCCTCCCCTACTCCCTCCTCACCCTTCACGGCCGCAGCAGGATTATTTCTTCTTCCCTTCCCCCCCTCCACGTTCCCCCCCACCCTCTCTATCTCCCCCCCTCCCCCCTACCCCACCTCCTCCATCCACTACTGCAGTCAATGTGAATACGATTGTGCCCTCACTGTGTCCATGATTATTACTGTCTTCTGTGCCACTGTTGAATCGAGTGTTTAGGTGTTTATTCTTCTTTTCTTTCTCCCTTGCTTTCGCTTTCTCTTTACTTCTTACTTCCTTCCTTTCTTTCTTTCTTTCTTTCTTTCTCTCTCTACCTGTATATCGTCGTTCTCCCTATCCTTCTCTATTCTGTCTCCCTCAGTCTCTCCTTTTACCCTCCCCTTCCCTCCTTCTCTCCTCTTCGCTCCGCCCCCTCCTCCTTCCCCTGCCCCCATCCTCCTTCCCCCGCCTCCCTCCTTCTTCCCCTGCCTCTGCCCCTATCCTCCTTCCCCCGCCCCCCTCCTCCTTCCTCCGCCCCCTCATCTCCTTCTCCTGCCCCCATCCTCCTTCCCCCGCCCCCTTCCTCCTTCCCCCGCCCCCTCATCTCCTTCCCCCGCCCCCTCATCTCCTTCCCCCGCCCCCCTCCTCCTTCCCCCTCTCCTACAAGTGCATCCCCGGCCATTTTTCACATGCAAATGTTTTCTGGAAATAAATATCCTCGCTCTGCATCCTCTGCCCTCCTGGACACCCGAACGAAAATTTACCAGCCCAAATTGCCTATGGTTTCCGGCTGTTGCAAATTTCCTGCAATTTATGGCGAAAGGAAAGAAAAGGTGCGGAGTTCCCTATACAGCTATTTCAATTTGTTGCTCCTGTACCTCTAGGCCCTCTTCCTCTTCCCCTTCCCCCTCCCCCTCCCCTCCCCCCTACTCTCCTGCCCAATAAACGTCACTTTGTGAACTGTTTTGATATGATGAAAAATTGGACGGGGTTATGAAGTGCTTTTTCTTCTTATATTTATAAACGCTTATACACATACATACACACACACACACATACATATATGTATATGTAATGTATATATATATATACATATATATATATATATATAAATATATATATACATATATATATA
>NW_028234436.1:14329219-14334219 GCF_977035675.1 Penaeus japonicus
ATCCCCACTTAGGTGGCTTCGCTCTTTGCCTTTAAAAGCAGGAAGAGAGCCGATAAAATCTCAGCGTTCTAGATAGTATCTGGGGTTATTAGGGAGAGAATAGCTGTACGTGTGTGTACGTGTACGTATACGTGTGTGTACGTGTACGTGTGTGTGCCTGTGTGTGTGCGTGCGTGCGTGCGTGCGTGCGTATGTGTGTGTGCGTGTGTGCGCATGTCTGTGCGGGCGCCCACGCGTGCGTTTGTGTCTGTGCACGTATGCTTGTGTAAACTTTCTACATGAGTATCAACTCTAATATTCACATTATTTTTTATCAACAGAAATTCCATTCACAACAGATTGCTATTCTCACTTCAATATCGTAAGGGGAAATCCATACAAATATATTTTTTATTCCCTTGAAATCACTTCGATCTATAAAGATGTATGTAAATGAATCTGGTAGAATAACTGCATTTTCTTGTCTCATAAAAGGGTATAATAGTATCTGGAAATTACCCAATTATCTTTAATCGCTTCGTTGCTAATGAAACTAATCCCGATGTTTGGCAATTAAGCCAGGCAATTAAGAAAGTATAACAAGTGATCAGCGTTTTTGCTTCTATGTTTTTCCACTTTACTTCATGCGAAATGAAAACAGTATACAGCGTATATCAGTATACACAAGCCAGTATTATATACACACATTATAAACATATAGTCTTACCAGCATAGTGACTTATCATTCTAAAAATAGTATCATGAGCACCATAGTCCTTCGTAAAAGTAATTCAATCAAAAATTAGTTAGTTTATCAATTGGCAAATGTAAAAGAAACCCATTAGATTAAAAATAGGGTTCATCATATGAATACGTTTTCCTCCACCTTTCCCAAAGTCACACCTATATCACATTCAGCTGTTATCAAGTAGTTTGAACAACTGCGTGGTTCTGAGACTAATCAAACATTGATTAACATTCGGTTGGTTGCCAAGCGGCAGAGTGACACGGGTGGCTATTGTGTAAATGACAGAAGAGGCCAGCGTTTGTGTGTAGGACTAAGTTAAATAAGGCGTGCTGTCACCGCAGACTTTAAACGGACTCGCAAAGGGACAATAGGCCGTACATATTTATTTTCCACAACTTCATTTCGTTATCGATTCTTTTTTTTTTTAACTAAAGATAAAAAAAAATACCTTGTTGTAAATCCAATAATCAACAAGCGAAGAAAGAAAAAAAAAATCAGAAATCGCATCGTTCAGAAGTGCTAGCACCACCGTACGTGCTTCTGTTACCAGACCTACCAAAAGTATTTTTAGTTCAATATAGCATGTTCAAATCCATCCTTGACTGCAACAATAGCTGGACTCATGTGGCAAAAAGCATTCGGAAAGTTGCAGGCAGTCACGCAACCTATTACTGTGTCAGTTAGCCCGAGGTATCTATTATACTATTTATCCCGTTTAGATATCAACCGAAAACAATCATCATTTGTCTTCGGAGTTTCTCATTATATGTTTGCATTATAAGCATTGCATTATGTGTGTGTTCGTTTGCGTATGTGTGTATGTGGTTATATGTGTTTGGCTTTGTGTCTTTGTGTGTGCGTGTGTGTGTGTGTGTGTGTGTGTGTGTGTGTGTGTGTGTGTGTGTGTGTGTGTGTGTGTGTGTGTGTGTGTGTGTGTGTGTGTGTATGTGTGTGCGTGCGTGTGTGTGTGTGTGTGTGTGTGTGTGTGTGTGTGTGTGTGTGTGTGTGTGTGTGTGTGTGTGTGTGTGTGTGTGTGTGTGTGTGTGTGTGTGTGTGTGTGTATGTGTGTGCGTGCGTGTGTGTGTGTGTGTGTGTGTGTGTGTGTGTGTGTGTGTATGTGTGTGTGTGTGTGTGTGTGTGTGTGTGTGTGTGTGTGTGTGTGTGTGTGTGTGTGTGTGTGTGTGTGTGTGTGTGTCTGCGTGTGCGTGTGCGTGCGTGCGTGTATGCGTGCGCACGTATCTACGTCTGTAAGTATGTATGTTTACAGCTCTCTATGCCCAATGACAAAAGAATGGCCAGCATTGTGGTTAATATTTTTCTTTTTTTTACTACTGATACATGAGTAAACTAGCATCATAATTCATCTGTTACTTCGCATTCAAAGGGTCTCTCTACCACCGTATATTTCACCAGTAGAAACCCCCCAACACTCAGTGAGCACGTAATTTGTATAAAAGAATTGAAAGAAAGTTGCATTGCACCCTGAACTTAAATTTTAGACCCTCATGATATACGATATATAACATCCTTTGATAGCTTTACAATCAGAGTTTCGGTCATATCAAAACCTTGATGAAATAAAAAAAGGATCTGTTTAGAAGCTATTGTTACATTTCATTGTGTGAGACAAAGGGACCTGCAACTGCAAATGCAACTGGAGCCCAGGAAAGGTAAGGGTGATTACTGACTTAATCAATAGTAAGTATTAGATTCCCTAGAGTAGTGTTTCTTTTTTATCGCAACTGTTTAGTTTTATGTATAACCCTCACAACATCATTATTGAACGCCTTTCTAGTTGTATGCTAGTCAGGATACTAGCACTGTATTCTCTATCCTCTCATTCAACTCTCTTTCCTAATCTCTCTCTCTCTCTCTCTCTCTCTCTCTCTCTCTCTCTCTCTCTCTCTCTCTCTCTCTCTCTCTCTCTCTCTCTCTCTCCTCTCTCTCTCTCTCTCTCCATCTCCTCTTTTCTTCTCTCTCTCTCTCTCTCTCTCTCTCTCTCTCTCTCTCTCTCTCCCTCTCTCTCTCTCTTCTCTACCCTCCCTCTCTCTCTCCCTCCCTCTCTCCCTCCCTCCCTCCCTCCCTCCCTCTCCCTCTCCCTCTCCCTCTCCCACTCCTTCTCTCTCTCTCTCTCTTTCCCTCTCTCTCTCTGACGGTAACACAGCACCAGTTCATCAAAGAAATTCATCAATTGCCAAGGTTAATTGTTATCAACATATTAAATGAAGAACAATCCACTGATAAAATTACGCTTCCATTTTATTACAATTACGAATTTATCATCAATTAATCTAACAGTATTTTCACTAGCTTGTGACTCCTACTTGGATTAACCTTGGTGCATACGTCAACCATCATGCAATAAGTCATCTCATTATATTAAAAAAACAACATAATAATAACAATAAAAATGGCAATATGAATGAAAATGACAATAACAACTTAGTCAATAATACAAAGAGAACAGCACATCCCGTTAAAACAAAATCGAGAAAAGAGTCACGGTTTCCATCCAAATTACTCTCATAGCATCGACGCACCGGCGGCTCGTAATTCTTCACCCTCCCTTCAACACAAACAGCTTTCCACTGATACACCTGACCCCTTCCCCTCCCTCCCATCCCTTCCCCTCCATTTCCACCTCCTCCCCTTCCCTCCCATCCCTTCCCCTCCACTTCCACCTCCTCCCCTTCCCTCCCATCCCTTCCCTTCCACTTCCACCTCCTCCCCTTCCCTCCCATCCCTTCCCCTTCACTCCCATCCCTTCCCCTCCACTTCCACCTCCTCCCCTTCCCTCCCATCCCTTCCCCTCCACTTCCACCTCCTCCCCTTCCCTCCCATCCCTTCCCCTCCACTTCCACCTCCTCCCCTTCCCTCCCATCCCTTCCCCTCCACTTCCACCTCCTCCCCTTCCCTCCTACCTCCTCCCCTTTCCTCCACCTCCACCTCCTCCCCTTCCCTCCCATCCCTTCCCTCCACTTCCACCTCCTCCCCTTCCCTCCCACACCTTCCCCTTCCCTCCCACACCTTCCCCTCCCCTCCCACACCTTCCCCTTCCCTCCCATCCCTTCCCCTCCACTTCCACCTCCTCCCCTTCCCTCCCATCCCTTCCCCTCCACTTCCACCTCCTCCCCTTCCCTCCCATCCCTTCCCCTTCCCTCCCATCCCCTCCCCTTCCCTCCCACCTCCTCCCCTTCCCTCCCACCTCCTCCCCTTCCCTCCCACCTCCTCCCCTTTCCTCCTATCCCTTCCCCTTCCCTCCCACCTCCTCCCCTTTCCTCCTATCCCTTCCCCTTCCCTCCCACCTCCTCCCCTTTCCTCCTATCCCTTCCCCATCCCTCCCATCCCTTCCCCTTCCCTCCCACCTATCCAAAACCACCATAGCTCGTTCCAAATTGTGATTCCCTGCTCCTAAATTCTCCACGATGTGTGTGTGTGTGTGTGTGTGTGTGTGTGTGTGTGTGTGTGTGTGTGTGTGTGTGTGTGTGTGTGTGTGTGTGTGTGTGTGTGTGTGTGTGCGTATCCGTGTCCGTGTGTGCGTGCGTGCGTGCGTGCGTGCGTGCGTGTGCATGTGCGAGAGCGAGTGTGTGTGCATGGCCATATATAAGCAAGAAGGTATGTTTACATCCGTACACCCATGCAAGTATGAACGTAAACATGTACGTAGGTATCCCTAGGTGTACGCGCGTGTGTATCCGTGTCTCTGAAACCCATATTGGAATTCCGGGGGGGCGACCGAGGGGGCAGGTGAGTCTCGGAGACAATAAAGATGATATATTGGCTCATAAGCTTCAGTTACTACGCGAGCCGTCGGGAACAAGGACTGCACAGTTAATGAGTAACAGCGCCTGCAACATCCTAGTATACAGGAGTGTGAGTGAGAGAAAGAATGAGAGAGAGAGAGAGAGAGAGAGAGAGAGAGAGAGAGAGAGAGAGAGAGAGAGAGAGAGAGAGAGAGAGAGGGAGAGAGGGAGGGAGGGAGAGAGAGAGGAGAGCAATGACTGTGTGAGAGAGAAGATTTAGAGAGAGAGAGAGAGAGAGAAGGAGAGAGAGAGAGAGAGAGAGAGAGAGAGAGAGAGATGAGAGAGAGAGAGATGAGAGAGGGAGAGAGAGAGGGGAGAGAGAGAAAGATGCGGATGAGGGGCGAGGAGGAGAGAATGAGAGAGAGAGAGGAGATGAGGAGAGAATGAGAAGCGGAGTGAACGAGAGAGAGAGGAGAGAGAGAGGAGAGAGAGCGAGGAGAGAGAGAGCGCAGAGGGAGAAGGAGAGAGGA
>NW_028234436.1:14341719-14359219 GCF_977035675.1 Penaeus japonicus
CCACCTCAATCTCCACCTTCTGCTCCTTCCTCCACCTCAATCTCCACCTTCTGCTCCTTCCTCCACCTCAATCTCCACCTTCTGCTCCTTCCTCCACCTCAATCTCCACCTTCTGTTCCTTCCTCCACCTCAATCTCCACCTTCTGTTCCTTCCTCCACCTCAATCTCCACCTTCTGCTCCTTCCTCCACCTCAATCTCCACCTTCTGCTCCTTCCTCCACCTCAATCTCCACCTTCTGCTCCTTCCTCCACCTCAATCTCCACCTTCTGCTCCTTCCTCCACCTCAATCTCCACCTTCTGCTCCTTCCTCCACCTCAACCTCCACCTTCTGCTCCTTCCTCCACCTCAATCTCCACCTTCTGTTCCTTCCTCCACCTCAATCTCCACCTTCTGCTCCTATCTCCACCTCAATCTCCACCTTCTGTTCCTTCCTCCACCTCAATCTCCACCTTCTGTTCCTTCCTCCACCTCAATCTCCACCTTCTGTTCCTTCCTCCACCTCAATCTCCACCTTCTGCTCCTTCCTCCACCTCAATCTCCACCTTCTGCTCCTTCCTCCACCTCAATCTCCACCTTCTGCTCCTTCCTCCACCTCAATCTCCACCTTCTGCTCCTTCCTCCACCTCAACCTCCACCTTCTGCTCCTTCCTCCACCTCAATCTCCACCTTCTGCTCCTTCCTCCACCTCAATCTCCACCTTCTGCTCCTTCCTCCACCTCAATCTCCACCTTCTGCTCCTTCCTCCACCTCAATCTCCACCTTCTGTTCCTTCCTCCACCTCAATCTCCACCTTCTGTTCCTTCCTCCACCTCAATCTCCACCTTCTGTTCCTTCCTCCACCTCAATCTCCACCTTCTGCTCCTTCCTCCACCTCAATCTCCACCTTCTGCTCCTTCCTCCACCTCAATCTCCACCTTCTGTTCCTTCCTCCACCTCAATCTCCACCTTCTGCTCCTTCCTCCACCTCAATCTCCACCTTCTGTTCCTTCCTCCACCTCAATCTCCACCTTCTGTTCCTTCCTCCACCTCAATCTCCACCTTCTGCTCCTTCCTCCACCTCAATCTCCACCTTCTGCTCCTTCCTCCACCTCAATCTCCACCATCTGTTCCTTCCTCCACCTCAATCTCCACCTTCTGCTCCTTCCTCCACCTCAATCTCCACCTTCTGCTCCTTCCTCCACCTCAATCTCCACCTTCTGCTCCTTCCTCCACCTCAATCTCCACCTTCTGCTCCTTCCTCCACCTCAATCTCCACCTTCTGCTCCTTCCTCCATCTCAACCTCCAGCATCATCACCACCACCTTTTCCAACACTTCCACCACCATCAACTACCATCATCATCACCTACTACCATCACCACCGAGAACTACCACCACAGCCACCACTATCGTAACCTGCCACCACCACTTACCACCTACTTCCACTTATCCAACACCACTTACCACCTACTACCACTTCCCTTACCTCCACTTACCACTTATTGACATCTACCATTACAACCATCACATCCCCCGGCAAGGAAAAGTGGAGGTAGAGGAAGAGGAAGAGGAAGAGCAAGAGGAGGAGGAGGAGGAAGAAGAGGAGGAGGAATAAAAGGAGAAGGAGGAAGAGAACGAGGAGGAATAAAAGGAGGAAAAGGAGGAAGAGAAGGAGGAATAGAAAGAGAAAAAAGAGGAGAAGGAATAGAAGAAGAAGAAGAAGAAGAAGAAGAAGAAGGAGGAGGAGAAGGAATAGAAGAAGAAGAAGAAGAAGGAGAAGGAGGAGGAGGAGGAGGAGGATCCCTTTAAAGACGATGTTGCAGGCACGAAGGCGCTGCCATTAGCGAAGAGCCAGGGAGAAGATAGCAACACTTGTTATATGATCCTTGCAAATGCAGGTGGAGCGAGAGTTGAAGACGCGAACTTTTAGCGAAGATTAAAACCAAGTCAAATTCTACTTCTTTTATTTCATTTATATATATATATATATATATATATATATATATATATATATATATATATATATTTATATGTATATATATACGTATATATATACATACATATATACATATATATATATATATATATATATATATATATATATATATATACACATATATTTGATTACTTTGGGGACGTTGAAAAATTATTTACAGGACATATTCTATTTTTACTTTTCTATATATAAACTCTATTGCTTGTGAGATATTTGGCGAATTCTTTTAATTTTCTTCGATATACTTTTGACTGCTTGGGTAATTTTGGTAAACTACTTATAAGCCAAATTCAAACATCCTTTTTAAATATATTGAATTGATGGGGAGATCTTGTAAACTATTCATATTTATCACTGGTTATATTCATACTGGCAGCCATATTCGAATGTCTATATAAAAGGGGATTTTGGTATATAATTGCTTGTTTGGAGAATTTTGGGAATAAATACCAATGGTTATGCAATACACTAATAACCTAAAGCAACCATGGATAATTATGATATATATATATTGGGGAATTTTGGATAATATTCAGTACTGGGTACGGAAGGATCAATAGCATTATACGAACATCATAAGGTAAACATTTAATCTTCTGAAATAGGCTTGTTTATGTGGGAAAATTCACCAATATTTATTACCCGTTACACGCACGAATGTCCTAAATAAATGTATGAGATTATGATATATGAGAGAAGAATGTTGGAAGTATTTATGACTGGCTAACATACTTATCAATAGTCATGCATGAACGTCTAAAACCACAAAATTCGGATGAAGGCACTTACTTTCGCCACGAGTTTATTCACATCTATTATAGGGTGAATAGACATCAATGATAAGACGATTCTGATAGATTACCTGTAAAAGAAAAAAAGGGGAAAAAACATTAGCGGAGAACACGGATTTATCACTTGTGATACAAATATTAATGACATTTCACTAACATCTAATTAAAGGTAGAAGATTTTCATATGTTTGTTTGTACAGGGAATATGTATCTATATTTATGACCAGTTGTGAACTCATTTTACAAAACTCTACGGAGTTCATACGGAGAAAAATAAATTGTATGAATGATTAGTCATACAAATAAAAAAATAAAAAAAACATATAAGAACAATCACATATAAAAACGTATAGGTAAAAAACAGAAGATAATATGATATCTATCGTTACATGAAGAAGAAGA
The DNA here is from genome assembly GCF_977035675.1 of Penaeus japonicus. NCBI lineage: Eukaryota > Metazoa > Arthropoda > Malacostraca > Decapoda > Penaeidae > Penaeus > Penaeus japonicus. Next base: position 14,344,888 of record NW_028234436.1, read on the forward strand.
AGAAAAGAAGATTCACGATAACTAACTCAAACATCACCTTACAAACTTCTTAACAAAGGGAAAAAAAGGACGCGTCAACGCAAAGTGGCAGCATCTTCCTAGATGGATTGACTTCCATACGATAACATCCATTAGAGAAATCAAATAGGGCAGAATGAAAAATAAATTTAAAAAAAAAGGAAAGAAGGGATGGGGAGAGGGGAGGGGAGGGAGGGGGGGGGCGGCGAGGAAGATCCGTGCTTTTCAATCTCCGAAGATCTGCTCGAGACTTTAAAAGCTCAGTTCAAGAATAATAGGATTGGTAAAATGGGAGAAAAAATAAGGGGGGGGGGTCGGGGGTGTCGGGGGATGATCTTGTCTCTCAGGCGTTGGGAATAAGATGATAACGCGTTCTTCATAATTTGATATAAATATGGATCATACCGATTTATCGTCTTCATAAGTTACACACACGCACGTACGTATGGACAGATATATATATATATACATATATATATATATATATATATATATATATATATATATATATATATATATATAAATTTAAATAGATAAATAGATAGATAGATAGATAAAAAGAAAGAGATAGATAGATAGATAGATAGAGAAATAGAGAAAGAGAAAGAGAAAGAGAAAGAGAAAGAGGGAGACAGAGAGAGACAGAGAGAGAGACCAACAGACACATACACAGGCAAGTTCACGATGACCAGATACCACTTGCAACCTTCACAACCAGCCAACCAAACTAACCAAAACAACGAACAGAAAAAGCTACCTCTACCTACCCATTTCCCTCCCTACTCACCTAACCCCCACCTCACCCCCACCTCACCCCCACCCACCCACACCCACCCACCAGAAAGAAAGACCCCACAACACGCGCACCCGAACACAAACACCACAACTACAAGTGTAAGAAAAACATTTCCCAGAATGATCATCGCCGCGGCCCCATTAATTGAATCCATTGTGAGGGGTCTGGCAGAGGGGGGGGAGACACCATTAATAACAGCGAGATCTTACATCCAGGCCGCCCCTCCCCTGCTACTGTATCACAGTCACAGACAACAATAATGGGATAAATGTTCTCATATAGACTATGGCAGTGAGGGGAAGTGGGAATGGGGGGAGAGGGGAGGAGGGGAAGAGGGGAGGTGAGGAGGAGAGGAGAGGAGGAGAGGGGGAGGAAGGTAAGAGGAGGAGAGGGGTGGTGAGGGGTAGTGAAGGGAGAGAAGAGGAGGAGAGGGAGGGGAAGGTAAGAGGGGGGAGAGGGGAGAGGAGAGGAGGAGATGGAGGGGAAGGAAAGAGGGAGAGAGAGGAGGAGAGGGAGGGGGATGGGCAGGGAAAGTAGGAGAGACGAGGAGGAGAGAGGAAGAATGATGAGGAGAAAGGAACACAGGGGAACAGAGAGATAGAGAAAAGGCAATAGGGCGTGAGAGGAGAGAGGGGGGAAGGGAGGGAAAGAAAAGATGTGAAGAAGGGAGGGGAGGAGGGGATAGAAGAGAAAGGTGAGGGGAGAGGGGGGGTCCTCTTGGCCCTACCTTCCGGCTTCTTGACGCGCACTCACTTTAAGTGGTAAGTGGCTAGGGATGTACTTTTTTACAGTGCAGTATGGCAATCTTTATGATACCGTGTTATGTATGCATGTGCGTATGAGTGAGTGAGTGAGTGTGTGTGTGTGTGTGTGTGTGTGTGTGTGTGTGTGTGTGTGTGTGTGTGAGTGAGAGAGAGAGAGAGAGAGAGAGAGAGAGAGAGAGAGAGAGAGAGAGAGAGAGAGAGAGAGAGAGAGAGAGAGAGAGAGAGAGGTGTGTGTGTGTGTGTGTGTGTGTGTGAGTGAGAGAGAGAGAGAGAGAGAGAGAGAGAGAGAGAGAGAGAGAGAGAGAGAGAGAGAGAGAGAGAGAGAGAGAGTGTGTGTGTGTGTGTGTGTGTGTGTGTGTGTGTGTGTGTGTGTGTGTGTGTGTGTGTGTGTGTGTGTGTGTGTGTGTGTGTGTGTGCGCGCGCGTGCGTGTGTACGCGTGCGTGTGTACGTGTGCGTGCGCGCGCGTGTTACAGATCACAGCAACAAAGTCAAAAGACAAGATACTAAGGAAATAGATAAAACAGAGAGATGGACAGATAGACAAAAGAACAAAGCCTCAAAAAGCATTGTGATACTGCAGCTCATATCATGCACTCAAACCATGCACGAATTTGCACGCGAGCCACCAGCCGGCTGACCGAACACCCAACATATACCAGACAAAAGCATGTAAATCTAAGGCAGTGGAATTTTGTAATGCAATGACAGCTTATGTTCAAATGCATTCACAGTTTTGCATGATGCACGGATGACACAACCATCATCATGACACATCCTGAATAGTTGATATGCGTCGCGCGCCCGCTTGATAATCATTGCTCATGCACAGCATCACTTTAATTTCAACATCATCGTTGACATTTCATTTGGAAAGGCTTTTAAAGTGCATACAGCCGAGAGACTGCATGTGCAAGCCAACATCCTGCCTGCAACATATAATTCCTGCAATAAAAGCAACCGACGTAGATACAAACAACAAATAAACAACAAATCACCAGCAACAAACAAATGGAATAAATCGCAAGTTGCAAGGTCTTAAACGGACGACGATTTTCTCACTCGTCGGCGCTTCGACAGTGGGTTGGTTGCAAGATTCGAAATTCTTGGCTTGGGCGCCCGGCGTACTCCCTCTCTCTGCTCTCTCTGCAACGGCATATCTGCAACGGATGATGATGTTTCGCCCTATCATTACCATCAAAGAGCGATTTGCGTTGTTGATGGGCGTTGAATTCCGAGTTGCAATCGCATCGATGCTTAGCATTACCATACATTATCGTTAGCAACGTGCAATTATGACGCAGCTTCATTTCACAGATGAGCAATAGCAACGGAACGCCGGTTGATGTCGGATTTTGTTCTTTTATTTTCGCCCTTTTATTTATCTGTTTATGATTTTTTTCTTTTTTATCGTTTTCTTATTTGCTATGGATTTGATCTTCTTATCTCGGTTTTATTATGAACCATTTATTTATTTATATTTTTTTCACATTTTCACTGGTGTTTTTCTGGCTTTGGAGGGAGGGAGGGAAGGAGGGAGGGAGAGAGAGGGAGAGAGAGAGAGAGAGAGAGGGAGAGAGAGAGATAGAGAGAGATAGATAGATGTAGATAGATAAATAGATAGAGAGAGAGAGGAGGAAAGGGAAATGTGAGGGAGTTGGTGAGGGGAAGAGGATGAAGGGGAAGTGGGCAAGAGCAGAGAAGGAGGAAAAGGGAGAGGGAGGAACAAGAGAAGAGAGAATGAAGGGAGAGACAGAGAGAGAGAGAGAGAGAGAGAGAGAGAGAGAGAGAGAGAGAGAGAGAGAGAGAGAGAGAGAGAGAGAGAGAGAGAGAGAGAGAGAGAGAGAGAGAGGAGCGTAGGAAGAAAACAAGGCCGAAGGAATGAATAAAAAATAAAATAAAATCAAAAGTGAGCAAGAGAAGGGTAGAATAAAGAGAGAAACAGAGGGTGAAGGAGAAAGGGAAAGAGACAACCTTTGAAGCACGGGAGTTACCAATCCACGCTGGACACGGGCTGTGTACACGCCACACACACCAACCCGGAGAACCACGAACCGCAGTCAACAAAAACTGCTACGAGTCATGTACGTGCCAATGCACAAATGCATGATATGTCCCGCGATTAAACGAAATGAAATATCCGCACAAATACGCCCACCGGATCGATGGCGGGGGCAAAAAGGGGTTAAATGAAATTCGCCCCTAACTGTACCCTTAACTGTACCGTAACTGTTTCCCCAGGGCCGCGTACGGGGTTTCAAAGAGGGAGGGGGGAGAGGGGGGTTTAGGGGATGTAAAAATATATATATATTTACATATATTTTCACTAATAGTATAGTGTCATTCTTTTTTTAACTTTATCATTATCATTACTATCATTATTCTTAGAACATAGGGTTTGACATAGGGGTGTGGGGGGTGTGGGGGATGTAAAAAAAAAAAAAAGATGAAATAAAATAAAATAAAATTATATATATATATATATATATATATATATATATATATATATATATATATATATATATATATATATATATATATATATATATATATATATACATACATATTTTTATGAATAGTGTATCATCATTTTTATTTTTCATTACCATAATCACTATTAGTACCCTTCTTTTTACATTATAGTATTTAAAGCAGAGTATTTGATAAGGGACTTTATTTTCCTTTGCATTTCTTAATCTATGTTTTTCGCACTTTGCTCAAATTATAGCAATGTTGCATCTAAGCCCAAAGAAAACATTCAGATTATATGCACTAATGATGCCGATGATCATGATGATAATAATAACAATAATTACTTTTATTATAGTTATGGTAATAACAATAATTGTGATGATGAATAAAAAATTATAACATCAATGATGGTAGTAACTATAATCATCATCATTATTATAATGATAATAATTACAATAATAACAAAATGAAATAACAAATCATCATAACCATTACCATGCTTATTGATTTTTTTTTTCATAGTCATCATTAATACCATTCTTTAATCATCAAAATCCCAATCATTCTGATTAATGTTATAATCATCATCATTTTAATCAATACCTTTCATCACTAATCAATCATCATCACCAATCCGTCATCATCACCTCCATATCATCACAACAAACATGAGATTACAATAGTAACAGCTGGAAAAATACAACACTTAGATACTAACAACGATATATACCCCCCTTCCCTGCACCCTCCTCCCCACACCCTACCCCCAATAATAACAACATATATATACCCTCCTTCCCCTTCTCCCCCACCCCCTCCCCCATCCCACCCCAACCCCTGATAACAACAATATATACCCCCTCTCCCTTCCCCCTTCCCCTTTCCTCTCCCATCCCCAACCCCCAACAATAACAAAACCCCTGATAATAACAATATATACCCCCTACCCCCTCCCCCACCCCCGATAATAACAATATATACCCCCCTTCCCCTCCCCCTTCCTCCCCCATTCCCTGATAATAACAATATATACCCCCTCTCCCTTCCCCCTTCTCCCTTCTCCCTCCCCCTTTCCTCTCCCATCCCCAACCCCCAACAATAACAAAAATAAATACCCCCTTCCCCTCCCCCTTCCTCCCCCAACCCCTGATAATAACAATATATACCCCCTCTCCCTTCCCCCTTTTCCCTTCTCCCTCCCCCTTTCCTCTCCCATCCCCAACCCCCAACAATAACAAAAATAAATACCCCCCTTCCCCTCCCCCTTCCTCCCCCAACCCCTGATAATAACAATATATACCCCCTCTCCCTTCCCCTCTCCCTCCCCCTTTCCTCTCCCATCCCCAACCCCCAACAATAACAAAAATAAATACCCCCCTTCCCCTCCCCTTCCTCTCCTCCTCCCTCACCCAACCCCTGATAATAACAATATATACCCCCTCTCCTTCCCCCTTCACCCTTCTCCTCCCCCTATCCCTCTCCCATCCCCAACCCCCAACAATAACAAAAATAAATCCCCCCTTCCCCTCCCCCTTCCTCCCCCATTCCCTGATAATAACAATATATACCCCCTCTCCCTTCCCCCTTTTCCCTTCTCCCTCCCCCTTTCCTCTCCCGTACCCAACCCCCAACAATAACAAAAATAAATACCCCCTTTCCCCTCCCCCTTTCCTCTCCCATCCCCAACCCCCAACAATAACAAAAATAAATACCCCCTTTCCCCTCCCCTTCCCCTTCCCTCCCCTCTTCCCACTCCCACTCCCCCCCTCCCATCCTGCAAGAAGCTATAAATCTATCACACACTTTTTACCCAGTGCCATATATTAAACACACGCGAATGGCACTCGCCTCCAGTGGGGGCAATAAAGCAGATGTAACAGAAAAAAGAGGTAATAAATTGGTGAAATAAAAATAATGGTAGAAGTAGTAGTGGTTGTAGTTGTGGTAGTCATGGTAGCAGTAGTGGTAGTAGTTGCAGTAGTAGTGGTAGTAGTAGTAGTAATAGTAGTAGAAATAATAGTAGTAATAGTGTTAGTACTAGTAGTAATGGTAGTAGTAGTAATGATAGTAGTAGTAGTAGTACTAGTTGCAGTAGTAGTAGTAGTAGTAGTAATGGTAGTAGTTGCAGTAGTAGTAGTAGTAGTAGTAGTAGTAGTAGTAGTAATAGTAGTAGAAATAGTAGTAGTAATAATGTTAGTAGTAGTAGTAGTAGCAGAAGTAGTTGCAGTAGTAGTAGAAGTAGTAGTAGGAATAGAAATAGCAGTAGTAGAATTAAATAGAGGAAATAAAATAGCAGAAGTAGTACTTTTAGTAGCAGGAGTGAAATCCACGGTCCTTCGAAAGAGGGCATAGTAGTAGAAGTACCAGTAGCTGTGATTGTAATGTTAGTAGTTGTGATGATGATGAAGGTGACAATGATGATAATAATGGTGATAGTAATAACAGCGACAAAGGCAAAAACAACAGCAATAATAATGATGATATTGATAACAATAATAATAATATAAAAAATAACAATAATAATAACAATAACAATATAAAGAATAACAATAATAATAATAATGATAATAATAATAATAATATAAAAAATAACACTAATAATAATATTAATAATAATAATAATCATGATAACAATAACAACAAAAATAACGATGATAATAAAAGAAGTAATATGAAATAGGGACAGCAATAACAAAACAATGATGCCAAATTAGAGTCGCCAGACAAAAACATACAGATGATCGCCTACATGAGATAATAATAATAACACTGATGAAGATGACGAAAAAAATAAACAATAACAAATATGATAATAATAATCCCAAATACATCAACAATAATGATAAAATAAACAATCTAAAAATAAGAAGAAAAAAACATGAAGCAAAAAAAAAAAAAAAAAGCAGAATAAGCGATACATTTTGATAAAATAAATAATCTTAAAAAAAATAAAAAAATGAAACACGAAGCAGAAAAATCCAAGAAACAGTAGAATAAGCGATACATTTTGATAATTGTTTGTCCCGGCAATCTCTAACAGCCATGGCGGAACAGACGGCGCCTCCCCATGGGTGTTGTGACGTCGGGGGGGCGCCATTTACGACGAAACTTCTCTCGTTCTTATTGATACTCTTGCTTACTTTCTTACTTTCTTATTGCTGTAATCGTTATGATGATTGCTGTTGTTGTTTCTTGTTGTTGTTGTTTCCTGTTGTTTGTGTCTAATTTCATGTCCGTTTCTCTCTTCTCTGGAGTTCTGAGAGAGGCTTGGGTTAAAACGTGTTCTTGTTTTCAACCTTTTCTTTAGCTTCCTTTGAAGAATAAAAAAATAAAAAAAAATGTCATACAATACAGCGTAACAACAAAATTAATACCATAACAAGTGCAGGGGGATTAAAATACTCATCCTGTACCTAACATCCCAAATACCAAAACTACAATCGTGCACAAATAACAATACAAACGAAACAAAACCAAAGAAAAAAAAAACGAGAAAAAAAAACGAACAGAAAACATCAAAAGGATCTTTAAACCCAGTGAAAAGAATCTTCCCGCAGCCTTTTAAAACGCGCATTATCTGAACAAAACAATCTTAATACACCATTGAAGCATTCAAGCCAGTATTTCTCCCGGCTGCAAAGGAGGACGTGAGGAAGTGAGAGAGAGAGAGAGAGAGAGAGAGAAAGAGAGAGAGAGAGAGAGAGAGAGAGAGAGAGAGAGAGAGAGAGAGAGAGAGAGAGAGAGAGAGAGTGTGTGTGTTCATCCGTTTTTATTCATCATTTTATTGACTTTATTTACTAATTGTCTCTCTCTCTTTCTCTCTCTCTCTCTCTCTCTCTCTCTCTCTCTCTCTCTCTCTCTCTCTCTCTCTCTCTCTCTCTCTCTCTCTCTCTCCTTACATTTTTTCCCTATCCCTCGCCCTAGCGTCCCCTCCATACTCCCTCCCTCACTAGCCTTCTTCCCATCCCCCTCCCTCTCCCTTTCCCCATTCCCTTCCCTCTCCCTCTCCCTCTCCCTCTCCCCATCCCCTTCCCTCTCCCTCTCCCCATCCCCTTCCCTCTCCCTATCCCCATCTCCTCTCTCCCTCCCTCCCCTTCCCTCTCCCTATCCCCATCTCCTCTCTCCCTCTCCCTCTCCCCATCCCTCTCCCTCTCCCTCTCCTTTATCTCAACCTTTATTGCATTTTGGTGTCCATATTATTATTTACGATCACTAAACGCCGCGACAGATAAACGGGAGAGATAGTAAGTAATTAGTCATGTCATTATCACTGGTGTGGGTGAGGGGGAGGAGGTAAGAGATGGAAAGGGGGGGAGGGCTGGTGTAGGGGGCTAGGGGTGAGGGGTTTTTTTTTATTGAGGGGGGGGAGGGGAGGAGGGGGAGGAAAAATGGTAGGGGGTGGATGGTGGGGAGAGAGAGAAAGAGAGACGGATGGGGTAGGGGGTTCGGGCTATGGGAGAGGGAGGAGGTGGGGAGGAGAGAGATAGAGGGATGAAGGAGAGAAACGGGAACGAAGAGAGGAGATAGAGGAAAGAAAGAGAGAAGCGGGAACGAAGAGAGAGATAGAGGAATGAAGGAGAGGAGATAGAGGAATGAAGGAGAGAAGCGGGAGCAAAGAGAGAGATAGAGGAATGAAGGAGATAAGCGGGGACGAAGAGAGGAGATAGAGGAATGAAGGAGAGAAGCGGGAACGAAGAGAGAGATAGAGGAAAGAAGGAGAGAAGCGGGAACAAAGAGAGGAGATTGGGGAATGAAGGAGAGAAGCGAAGGAGGGAAACTAGAGGCGTTGAAAGGAAAAAAAAAAAAAAAAAAAAAAAAAAATAAAAAAAGAAAAAAAAACAAAAAAAAAAAAAAAAAAAAAAAAAACAGTGATATAGGTCAAGCGAGCGAGTGTCCGTCTGCGTGTGCGTGTATGTATATGTGTGTGTGTGTGTGTGTGTGTGTGTGTGTGTGTGTGTGTGTGTGTGTGTGTGTGTGTGTGTGTGTGTGTGTGTGTGTGTGTGTGTGTGTTTGTGTAGGCGTGTGTGTGTGTTTGTGTAGGCGTGTGTGTGTGTGTGTAGGTGCATGTGTAGGTGTGTGTGTACGTATGTGTGTAAGTGTGTGTGAAGGCGTGTGTGCGTGGATCCATAACTCACTGCCTGGTCATCTGAGGCTATTTTTGTCTCTATCAATCTATTCAATATCTAATCTCCCTTCCCTGTTTCTGTTCTTGTTTAAAAGGGGAAGCCATGGAACTGCAAACGATATTTTCCCCTCTTTTGGTTCCCCATTTTTTTCTCTATTCTTTTTTTTTCCTTCTCCCTTCCCTTTTCCTCTGGCTTGTTGCCCACCCTCTCCCCACCCACCTCCTTCTTTTCCATGTTATTCCCCCCCCCCCCCCTTTAAGCTCCTCTTCGACTTACACTCCCTCCTTACCCCCTTACCCCCCCCCCCAACCCTCTTTATGCTCTCCTTCTCCCTCTTTTCTTTATCCTAGTCTCTTCCCGTCCCTCTCCCTCTACATATCTTTTCTCTATCGTCTCCCTGTATCCCTCTCACTTTCCAGGCCTCTCTTCCCTTTCGTTTCCACTATCTCTCCCTTTCTCCCTCCCTCTTCCTTATACTTTCTCCTTCCCTCTTCCCTTTCCTCTCCCTCTATTTCTCTCTGTCCTCCTATCAGACCAACCTTAACTCTCCCTCTACCCTCCCTCCATCTCCCCCACCCTACTCCCCAACCCCCCTTATCCCTCCCTTTCCCCTCACCCTTTCTCCCTCTCCTTCTACCCTCCATCTCCTCCTCTACCCCCTCTACCCCATCTACCCCTCCATCAACCCCCTCTACCCTCCCTACCCCTCCATCAACCCCCTCTACCCTCCCTACCCCTCCATCAACCCCCTCTACCCTTCCCTTTCACCCCCCCACCTCCACTCCACTCCCTCCACTCCCTTCCTCCTTCCTCGGGGGAATCCACTGTTTCGTAATCCACCGACTCGGGGCGAGGAGGCGCGTTCCGGAATTCAATCATGTAAGTCTTTTTTTTTTTTTCTTTTTTTTTTTTTTCTTCGAAGTTCCAGTGCATTAAGAAGTGAGGGATGAGGACGAGCAATCTTATTTGACGTTTGTATCTCGTCGGAATGGTTTGAGGGGGGGGTGGGGGGAGGGGGAGAGGGGAGGGGAGTTGGGGAGAGGGGAGGGGGGAGGTTGGGGAGAGGGGAGAGGGGAGGGGGGAGGTTGGGGAGAGGGGAGGGGGAGAGGGGAGAGGGGAGGGATAAGGTTGGGGAGAGGGGAGGAGGGAGGTTGGGGGGAGATGGAGCGAGTGAGTGAGTGACTGAGTGAGTGAGTGAGTGAGTGAGTGAGGAAGGAGGAAGGATGGATAGGTGGGTGGAGGGGTGGAGGGAGGGAGGTGGAATTTATCGTCATTCCATATTTTGAAAACGGAAAAGGATACAAAAAAAAAGAAAAGAAAAAAAAATCACCCATATTTTACCATTCTTAAAACGTACCGATCTATCACATAAACACACGCCCAACCCTCACGCCCAACCCATCAACAAAATCCAAACGCACTTCTAACATCTAACATCTAACACCGAACCCCCTCGCACTGCGCATCAACTCTTTTGCAACGGCTAAAACTGCAGAGATAAAAATGGTTCAAAACCACTTAGTTCCAGGCATGTCATATACGGAGGCACACTGGTTGATGGACGGTCATTTGTGTACTTACACACTCGCTGCTTTTAATGCTCGTCCCAGCCACGGAAAAATGTTCCATGGATTCCCAGCACTCATGCTAGCGTTTCTGCAATTCATGACGACTACCCAAAAAAAAAAGGGAAAAAAATTATGATAAATTCTGACTTGTAAGTTACTTTTTTTTTTTTTTTCTTTTTTTTTTTTTACTGGTCATGTGAATACAATGGACAGTTCGGGTTCTGTTAATGTTTGCGTTTTTTTTTTCTTTTTTATGTAAAATCATTATTGTTCGTTTTACCCACGCGCTTTTGCTCTCCTCACCATAACATTTCCAAAACCCTAAACTCCTCTTCTGATAATTTCCATCACTATACTTCTCTTCACTATACCAACATAATACTTCCCATAACACTGAACCAACCAACAACACCATATCAACTTCATCACCACACTTCTCTCCCAACATATTCCAACATCATCACCACACTACCCTCCACCCTATACCTTAATTCATCACTATACTTCCCTTTACACTATACCATATCCCAGCACCATACTTTCCCTCGCAATCAAGCTAATCCCACTTTACACTCACAATCCCTTTACAGAACGTACTGCTTCATCTTTGAGTAATGCAACTGCAAAACGGGTGAATGTCAAAGGGTTGCAATTGCAAAGCAACATACTCTAGTACTTCCTGGGAAAATGCAATCCGAGAAGAGTCGTGTCCTGTTGTTGTCATTGCTTGTGTCTTTGCGTTAATGAATAAAGGAAAATCTTCTTTGAAATTCAGAGTTCAAAGGATGGTTAATCGTTGGCATAAGGGGTGGAGGAGGTGGTGGAGGAAGGGGAGGTGGATGGTGGAGGAGGAGGAGGTGGAGGAGGAGGAGGAGAAAGGGGTGATGGATGGTGGAGGAGGTGGAGGTGATGGTGGTGGAGGAGGAGGAGGAGGAGGAGGTGATGGTGGAGGAGGAGGAGAAAGGGGAGGTGGATGGTGGAGGAAGAGGAGGAGGTGGATGGTGGAGGAAGAGGAGGAGGTGGATGGTGAAGGAAGAGGAGGTGATGGTGGTGGGGGGGGTGGTGGTGGTGGTGGTGGTGGAGGAGGTGAAGGAGGAGGAGGAGGAGGTGGAGGAGGAGGTGGAGGAGGAGGAGGAGGAAGAGGAGGTGGCTGAGGAGAAAGAAGATAAGGAAAATGAAGAAGAGAATAGAGAAGATGAAGAATAAGAAGGCGGTGGTAAAGAAAAAAGATAGAATAGAATGTAAAGAGAGAAAGAATGAGGAAGATAAAGAAAGAAGAAAAAAGTAGAGAGCGAGAAGAAAAAGTAAATAAAAAGGAAAGAAAAAAAGGTGGGAAGTAAAAAAAAAGAAAAGAAGAGAAAGGAAAGAGAAAAGTAGAAAAGAAGAGAAAGAGAAAAGAGAAGAAAGATAAGAGAAAAGAAAAGAAAGTAAATAGAAGAAAAGAAACATACAGGGCAGAGAACATACAAAACGTACAGCTTATACGAAGAGTAACAAAAAAAAAAAAAAAAAAAAAACACTATCTTCAACAGTGTCACCATCAAGTACTCGCCGATACAGTATACAGTACAACCCCCCACCCCCCACCCCCCAACCCCACCCCCCGACCGATATCCATTCGCCTGAGCTTCTATTACACACAAGGAAGGCATTCAGCCGTGGAGGACAACGTACCCAAATATTTTTCCTCTTCTTCCACGATCTTTTTTTTTTTTCATTATTCCCTACACGACGAATATCTTTAGAGCAAGGCGTCTTTTTTCGCATCGTATCTATCTGTCTATTTGTCTATCCTCCCCTCCTGCCCCCCCCCCCCCAACTCCCTGGTCCTCGAGTGTCTAAAAACCCTACTATTGCTAATGGCTACATTGTTTGCATCTATAAATTCCCTCGTTTATGTAACCAATAATCTCCCATAACCTCTGATCGACCGTGATAAGAAGAAAAAGAAGAAGAAGAAGAAAACGAAATGAAACGACAAATCAAAATATAAAAAAACGAAGCGAAAAGAAGAAAAAACAAATAAATCGACGGATAAAAACTGATACTCAATCTGAACAAAAGGCAAACGTGAAATCGAGTCTGTGTTTGTTTTCCGCCGTCGCCAAAGAGTTCGCAAATATGTTACTTTAATATGAGGAATTAAAAAGACCCTTGAAAAAAGGCTAAGATTGACGAAAAAAAGGCTGAGATTAAGGAAAAAAGGGCTAACATTAACGAAGAAGGCTAATATTAACGGAAAAAATATGATTAACGAAAAAAAATATGATTAACGAAAAAAAATATGATTAACGAAAAAAAGGTAACATTAACGAAAAAAATATGTAACTAAAAAAGGGTATTACCGAAAAAAGCTAATATTAGCAAAAAAGGCTAACATTAACGAAAAAAGGCTAACATTAACGAAATGTTTCCTCCAGAGTGATCCCACTTTATATATGCATTTGGCAAGATAATCCGCTCGGTCTGATATGATAAAGATAAATCATAATTTATGATAAATTGTGTTATTGATCAACATGGCGGCGGAGGTAATTAAAGCGTTGATGATTGAGCTATTTGATTGAAGGCGAAGGTATGAAATTAAATACAATGATTAAATGAACAGATCAAATTATGAAGGTGTAGCGGGGAGGGGGAGGGGGAGGGAAATGCGGTGGGAGGGTGGAAGGGAGAGGGGGAGAGGGGGAGTGGAGGTGTTGGGGAGAGGGAGAGAGAGAGAGAGAGAGAGAGAGAGAGAGAGAGAGAGAGAGAGAGAGAGAGAGAGAAAGAGAAAGATAAAGCCAAGGCAGAGAGAGAGAGAGATAAAGCAAAGACAGAGAGAAAGATAAAGCCAAAACAGACATAAAGCCAAAAAGTCAAACAAAGAGAAAGAAAGAACAAACACAAACACATCACTACTAAATCTCCATAAAAGTTTTAACATCCAAGCAAGCAGGACACTTCCGGCTACAAGCAGGATATTTCCGGCCGCAAGCAAGTCACTTCCGGCCGCAAGCAAGTCACTTCCGGCCGCAAGCAAGACACTTCCAGCCGCAAGCAAGACACTTCCAGCCGCAGCAGGATCCGGCAAAGACACTCATTTCGTAAGCAAACGCAAGCAAGACACTTCCAACCGCAAGCAAGACACTTCCAGCCGCAAGCAGGGCATTTCCGGCCGCAAGCAAGACACTTCCAGCCGCAAGCAAGACACTTCCGGCCGCAAGCAAGACATTTCCGGCCGTAAGCAAACGCACATCCGGCCGCAAGCAAGACACTTCCAGCCGCAAGCAAGACACTTCCAGCCGCAAGCAGGATATTTCCGGCCGCAAGCAAGACACTTCCAACCGCAAGCAGGGCACTTCCGGCCGCAAGCAGGACAAATCCGGCCGCAAGCAGGACATTTCCGGCCGCAAGCAAACGCAGATCCGGCCGCAAGCAAGACACTTCCAACCGCAAGCAAGACACTTCCGGCCGTAAGCAAGACATTTCCGGCCGTAAGCAAGACACTTCCAGCCGCAAGCAAGACACTTCCAGCCGCAAGCAGGACATTTCCCGCCGCAAGCAAACGCACATCCGGCCGCAAGCAAGACACTTCCAACCGCAAGCAG
>NW_028234436.1:14371719-14379219 GCF_977035675.1 Penaeus japonicus
CTCTGAGATAAACTCCCAACCTCCCTTCCCCCTCCCCTTCCCCCTCCTTTTCCTTTTTTTCCCTCACCCCAAACCTCTCTCAGACGAACTCCCAGCTTCCCTCCTTCCTCCCTCCCTGCCTCCCCTTCCTTCGGTCCTCTTCTCCCTCCTTCCTTTTCATCTTTCTAAACCTCTCTGAGATGAACTCCTTCCCTCTCTCCTACCCTCCCTCCATCCTTCCTTTTCCTTTTTTTCCCCTCATCCCAAACCTCTCTGAGATAAACTCCCTCCCTCCCTCCATCCCTCCCTTTCCCTCCCTCCCCTTCCCCCTCCCTCCTTTTCCTTTTTTTCTCCTCATCCCAAACCTCTCTGAGATAAACTCCCAACCTCCTCGTCTAAAACCTCACAGCGCGGAACCCTGAATCCGAATGGGGTTTTGGGGCGTGAATCCAACCTACTTTATCTTATTGTTATTAAACTCGCGCGGGAATAATAATATTACTTTTTTGGAAGAGGGGGCGGGGGTGGGGGGAGAGGGAGAGGGGTGGGAGGTGTTAGTTGGGGTTGGGGTAGGGTTAGGGGTAGGGGTAGGGGGTGTTAGGTGAGGAAAAGAGTGGAGATAGTGCGGGAGGAGGAGGAGGGAGGGAAGATGTAGGGGGAGGGGGAGGGGGGAGTAGTGGTGACAATGACATGGAGAGGGGGGGGGGGGGGGGGAAGACATGGAGGGTTTGTGTAGGAAGACGTGGAGGGGAGGAGGAGGGAAGACATGGGGGGGATGAATTGAGAAGTGGAAGGGGGACCGGAGGCTTGGGAGGGGGGGGGGACGGAGAACATTACGTAACGTGTGTGTTTGTTTGTGTTTGTGTTTGAACATTTACGTCCGAATACCTGGACGTAAAGATGTCACGAACGAGCGGGCGATGCCGGTATAGAAAGACACGGACTGATCTTAAAGAGCATGAGAAATGGAAATAGAGTCGGAGAGAAAGAGAAAGAGATAGAGAGGGAGAGATAGAGAAAGAGAAGGATATCATTTTCTTTACATACACATACACACACACACACACACGTATGTATGCTTATATATATATATATATATATATATATATATATGCATATGTATACATATACATATACATATACATATACATATACATATATATATAATATTATATATATATACATATATATATATATAAATAGATAGATAGATAATACATACATATAAAATACATACCAATTTCCATATCCACATACCCATACACATACCCATACAAACACACACACACGCACACACACACACATCCCGCAACCACATAGCCATGTAGGTGAGCCCCACATCATCCCAGCGGCGTGGCATCACCCTCCCATGTCCAAAGCCACGATAACCGCAGTGCGGACGTAAGAATGCATCATATCGGACGCCCCATAACTTTAACCCTTATCCAACCCTTCCGTATGGGCGAAAGTCGAGAGAGGCCGAGCGACGCCGGGAATTGAATCGTTCCCGACATCCAGGCGAGGAAGTCGTAGGAATCAAGGAGTGGGGATGAAGTCGTAGGAATCAAGGGGTGGGAATCAAGGAGTGGGGATGAAGTCGTAGGAATCAAGGGGTGGGAATCAAGGAGTGGGGATGAAGTAGTGGGAATCAAGGAGTGAGGATGAAGTAGTGGGGATGAAGTAGTGGGAATCAAGGAGTGGGGATGAAGTCGTAGGAATCAAGGAGTGGGAATCAAGGAGTGGGGATGAAGTCGTAGGAATCAAGGGGTGGGAATCAAGGAGTGGGGATGAAGTAGTGGGAATCACGGAGTGGGGATCTAGGAGTGGGAATCAAGGAGTGGGGATGAAGTAGTGGGAATCAAGGGGTGGGAATCAAGGAGTGGGGATCTAGGAGTGGGAATCAAGGAGTGGGGATGAAGTAGTGGGAATCAAGGGGTGGGAATCAAGGAGTGGGGATGAAGTAGTGGGAATCAAGGAGTGGGGATGAAGTAGTGGGAATCAAGGAGTGGGGATCTAGGAGTGGGAATCAAGGAGTGAGGATGAAGTAGTGGGAATCAAGGAGTGGGGATCTAGGAGTGGGAATCAAGGAGTGGGAATCAAGGAGTGGGGATGAAGTAGTGGGGATCAAGGAGTGGGAATCAGGAAGTAGGAATCAAGTAATAGGAATTAAGAAGTAGGAATCAAATAGTAGAAACCAAGGAGTAGGAAGCGAGTAGTAGGAATCAAATAGTTGGAACCAAATAGTAGGAATCGCCAGCGCGTTTATCACCAGGGAATGATAATAATAAATCTATGGCGGATGAGGCATCGGGAATCGGGAATCGAAAGGGTTGGAATTTCCATTCCCAGTGAAGGATGGAGCTGTAAAATGGGGAAGATGGAGGGAGGTGAACTGAGAGGGAATAAAGGAGGGAAGGAGGGAAGAAGGGAGGGAGAGGGATAGAGAGGGAGAGAGAGAGAGAGGGAGAGAGGGAGAGAGAGAGGGAGAGAGAGAGAGAGAGAGAGAGAGAGAGAGAGAGAGAGAGAGAGAGAGAGAGAGAGAGAGAGAGAGAGAGAGAGAGAGAGAAAGAGAGAGAGAGAGAGAGAGAGAGAGAGAGAGAGAGAGAGAGAGAGAGAGAGAGAGAGAGAGAGAGAGAGAGAGAGAGAGAGAGAGAGAGAGAGAGAGAGAAAACACACACAAACAACAACAACAATAATAACAATAAAAAAAACACCTAAACCCTCCCATTCGCAACGAGGAACCAGGGCTCGCCTCTGTTTTCCACCCGCCATGTCAGAGGCAAGTCGTGTATGTCAGTCACGTAACGCAGCCCTCGCTGAGAGATACGTTAGCTCTGTGTGTGCGCGAGGAGGGGGGGTAGGGGGGATGGGGATGGGAGGGGGGGTTAAGTGGTAGTGAGAGCGGGGGGGTGGGTGTTGGGGGGGTTAAGGAGGAATGGGAGGGGGAGGGGGAGGGGGAGGGTGTAAGAGGGGATGAAGATGAAGATATCTGGAAGTAGGGGGGGGGGGTTGTGTGTGTGTGTGTGCTTGTGTGTTTTTGTGTGTTTATAAGAATGCATGTGAAAGAGAGAGAGAGAGAGAGAGAGAGAGAGAGAGAGAGAGACTACTCAGATGTGAGGTTATAGATGCTCAAACATAAACACACAAACACACATACGCCCACACAAAGGCTACTGAAAACAGAAAACCAAGACAACAAATAATCTTAAAAACAAACGAATAAAAAGCTCCTTTCAAAACTTCCCTACAAAGTTCTCCAGAAAAAAAAAAAAAAAAAAAAAAAACGCCTGAACGCAACTGTCTTCCATCAGTCAAATTTCAAAACTTTCTCCTAAAGCTTGAGTTTATAAAGAAGAGTTTATAAAGAGTAAGAGTTCACTCCTACTCTCCTGCTTATCGGGAGTAGGAATTTGAACAAAAGTAAGAGTTCATAAAGAGTAAAAAAAGATCACCATGAGTAACACTTCCTCACGTGTAACAAGCTCACCCAGAGGTCAACAGTTCAACCAGTTCAAGAATTCATAAAAAAAGAGTTTATCATGAGTAAGAGTTACCAAGAGTAAGAATACAACGAGAGTAAGCGTATCAAAAGAGAGAGATTTCATAAAGAGTAAATATCTACCAGGTTTCAAATTTACTCACGGCAACTAGTTCACCAAGAGTTACTCTAAAGAAAGAGTGAGAAAGAGTCCACCAAGGGTAAGAGCTTACCAAGAGCAAGAGATTAGCAAGAGTAGCAGAGCTGTAAGATGGCGTGCTTTTTCAACATCGTTAGCCAGACCGTGCTCTCACTTTTTAAATCTAAAAAAAATAAAAAAATGAATAAATAAAAAAGAAAAAAATCATATAAAATAGATTAATTAAGAAAAAATACATATGTTCACTTTCTTCTTTTTTCACGATTATTTTTTTTTTTTGTCTAAAATCACATATGAAAGCTAACAATACCAATATATGAAAAAGAATAAAAGATGAAAAAAATATCTTGTTTTGACGTCATTTTTAGTTTATACTAATAATCTCTCTCTCTCTCTCTCTCTCTCTCTCTCTCTCTCTCTCTCTCTCTCTCTCTCTCACTCTCTCTCTCTCTTTCTTCTCTCATTCTTTTCCTAAGACACCTCCCTCGCCTTAATCAACTCGATCACCCTCACCCTCCCTTGTTTTTATCCTACTTCGTCCACTCCCTTTCCCTCTCCTGCCCATCTTTCCCTTCGCCCACCCACCTCAATCCTCCACCACCTCCGTTTCCCTTCCCTTCACCCGCCCACCACTCCCCTCTCCCGCCCATCCATCCTTCCCCTCGCCCACTCACCCATCCTTCCCCTCGCCCGCCCACTCACCCATCCTTCCCCTCGCCCGCCCACTCACCCATCCTTCCCCTCGCCCACCCACCTACCCACCCACCCTCCACGAGGCGAGACAAATGATAACTGGCAATAGATATGGTGAAACTGGACAATTAGATCACACTCGGAAACTGTCATTGGATCATATTAGCGCGCGCGGTTGCCAAGTAGACAATAAATATCGGAAAACGGCGATATTTTACGAGGTGGGCGGAGGGGAGGGGAGAGGGGAGAGGGAGGAGAGAGGGGAGGAGGGTTGGAGGGAAGAGAGGGAGGAGAGGGGAGAGGGGTGAAAGGAGAAGGTTAAGAGACAGAGGAGGGAGGAAGGAAGGGAGGGAGGGAGAAGGGGTGGATGGATAGATGGATGGATGGAGGGGGATGGGAGGGAGGGGAGAAAAAGAGAGAGAAAGAGAGATCTTCCCAACCACCCCCTAATCCCCCCTCCCATCCCTTACTCCTACACCCTGCCCTTTGTTAGGAAATATAAATTGTATTTATATATATAGATATTTCCAAGATAATGAGGTTAATGTTCTGTTACTTTTTTGTGTGTGTAGGGTTGGGGGTTTGGGGTGGGGGTGGGGGTGGGGGGGTGGCGGGGAGGAGAATGGAACGATTTCATTCATATCAATTTTATTTGGTTTTGATTTTTATTTTTATTTTATTTTTTATTCTATCTTTTTATTATATATATATTTTTTTTTAATGGCGTGCAAAAAAAGATGGAATTTTCGACTGCATTTACAACATTTCCCCAAAAAGCAGACAAAAAAACAGTAAGAAAAAAAAAAAAATGAAGCTATGCATATTGCTCGAAATTACAAATATTTTTAACACATTGTATTTTTTTCTCTTTTTTCTATATAAACAAGAAGAAAAAACACACCCCTGTAACTCGTGTAACTTTTCCAACGAAGAGAAAATAAAGCTTCTATCCACCTGCCTCGCTTAAACATGCAACATGCAACATGCATACATAGACGTGTATACCTTACGTAAAAGTGAACACGATTTTTTTTTCTTTTTTGCTTTCTCTCTTTTCTTTTCGCTTCGTTTCGTTCAATTTGATCTTAATCTTCATCATTTTTTTCTCGTGCCAGATTAAACGCCAACAAATGTGAATGCCAACTCACAAGTTTTTTTCGTTTTTTTTTGTTGTTTTTTTTTGTCTGTCAAATATTCTTTAGTGAGAGGGGGGTGGAGGGAGGGTGGGAGGGGAGGAGGAAGGGAGGAAGAGAGAGAGAGAGAGAGACGAAGGGAGGGAGGGAGGAAGAGAGAGAGAGAGAGAGAGAGAGAGAGAGAGAGAGAGATCACTTACAAGAAATACGAAATACTTAAAAGGGAAAAAAAGAAAAAGAAAAAAAAGGAAAAAACAAACGTAACTTTGCCTTTCCCAGAAGTCCTTCAGATAAACACATTTCCCTTTTTTCTACTTTTTTTGTTGACCTTTTGATAGCATCTTAACTTTCGACCAAACTTAGATGGCGAGGGCAATCTATCACATTTACCCCCCCTCCCCCACCCCCACCCCCCACTCCTAACCCCTCAACCCTCATTCACAGGCTACGTAACGAGGCGACAGGACTGCCCCGTTTCCCTGCTTAGACAACTTACTTATGCTGCGTCCGCACGTGACTTTGTCTGTCTGTCTATTTCTCTTTCTGTGTGTGTGTGTGTTTGTGTGTGTGTGTGTGTGTGTGTGTGTGTGTGTGTGTGTGTGTGTGTGTGTGTGTGTGTGTGTGTGTGTGTGTGTGTGTGTGTGTGTGTGTGTGTGTGTGTGTGTGTGTTTGTGTGTGTGTGTGAGTCATTTTGTTTATCTGTTTCTCCGACTCAGTCAGTCAGTCAGTCTCTCTCTCTCTCTCTCTCTCTATCTCTCTCTCTATCTATCTATCTATCTCTCTCTCCCTCTCTCTCTCTCACTCTCTCTCTCTCTCTTTCCTTCCCTGTCTCAATCTCTCTTTTTCCCTCTCTCACCCTCTATCATTCCCTCCCTCTTCTTCCCCTCCCCTCCCCTCCTTCTCCTTCTCCTCCCTCCTCCACCTCCCCTCCCTTTCACCACCTCCACCTCCCTTTCCCCCTCCCCTTCCCTTCTCCCATATCCCTCTCCGTCCCACCTCCCCTTCCTCCTCCATTTCACCCTCCTTCCTACCTCCACCTCCCTCTCCCTCCCACCACCCTCTCCTTTTCACCCCTTCTCTCCCACCTCCCTTTCCCTCTTCCTCCCACCTCCCCTCCCCTGCCTCCCACCTCCCCCTCCCTTTCCCTCCCTCCCACCACCCTCTCCCTCTCCCTCTCCTCTCTCCCACCACCCTTCCCTCTCCCCTTCCCACCTCCCTTTCACCCCTCCCCTTCCCTCTCCCCCCTCCCACCACCCTCTCCCCTCCCCTCGCATCATATCGACGGCGAGTCAGCTTTACCAAGTTTATAAACCATTCTTGACGCTAGAGAGAAAAGTTAGGTCATGATTTACTCCGTAAGGTCATTCATTTTACTTCTTTTTCTTTCTTTCTTTCTTTCTTTCGTTATTCTCTTCTTCTTTTTCCTTTTATTTGGCGATGGTCCGTTGTTGTTGTTGTTGTTTTTTTGATGAAGAGTTTCCTGTTTACGCGTTTTGGGTATGAATAAGTACTGTATATATGAGGAAGACGGGGTTGGGATGGGGGGTGAGGGTGAAGGAGGGAGGGAGGGAGGGAGGGAGGGCCGAGGAGGATGGGACGAGAAGAGAGAGAGAGAGAGAGAGAGAGAGAGAGAGAGAGAGAGAGGAAGAAAAGAAATACAAAGATAATGTCATTGTTCTTTAGATGAAAACATGAAGGAAAAAAAATACATCTTCACAAACTCAGTAAAGCAACAAAAAGATGTAGAAAACAAGGCCAAGAAGAAAGAAAAAAAAAACATGAAAGAAAAATAAAACAAAAGAAGAAAAATGTAGAAGAAAAGGAAAAAAAGCCCCCCCCAAAAAAAAAAAAAAAAAAATATATATATATATATATATAATGAAATAGATAAATAAATAAACACAAAAACACCATCAACAACAACAACAACAACAAAGAAACTCCCCGAAGAAAGCGATTTCCTTGTCCCGACGATTGGATTACTTGTGAGCAGGACATTAATCTCCCCGTGGGCGTGGTCGGAGAGACACCCGAGTCTATTATGAGGGCGACGAGAG
>NW_028234436.1:14386719-14414219 GCF_977035675.1 Penaeus japonicus
AGGCTACGACGCCCGCTAAATTGCTTTATCAACCGCACCGAAATAGGAGTCTACGTGGGCGGCGACACATACAGTGTTCATGCTCGCCATCCTCATTTGTAGCCATTTTGTTTCCAGGAAAGAAGAAGAAGAGGAGGAAGAAGAAGAAGAGGAGGAGGAAGAAGAGGAGGAGGAGGAGGAGGGGGAGGATAATAAGGAGGGCGAGGTGAGGAGGAGGAGGAGGAGGGGGAGGAGGAGGAGGAGGGGAGAGGAGGAGGAGGAGGGGGAGGAGGAGGAGGAGGAGGGGGAGGTGAGTGTGGGAAGGAGAGTAGGGGGGGAAGGAGGAGGAGGAGAAGAGGAGGAGGAAGAGGAGGAGGAGGAGGAGGAGGGGGAGGAGAATGAGGAGGGGGAGGTGAGTGTGGGAAGGAGAGTAGGGGGAGGAGGAGGAGGAGGAGGAGGAGGAGGAGGAGGAGGAGGAGGGGGAGGAGAATGAGGAGGGGGAGGTGAGTGTGGGAAGGAGAGTAGGGGGGGGGAGGAGGAGGGAGAGGAGGAGGCGGAGGAGGAGGAGGAGGGGAAGCGAGGAGGAGGAGAGGGAGGAGGAGGAAGAGGAGGAAAAGGAAGACGAAGAATAGAAAATGAAGGAAGGAAGAAGTGGAAGAATTAAATAACAACAATAATAACAACAATAAAAAATAATAACGATAACATTATTAGCAACAACAAAACTATGCAAAAGAAAAAGAAGAAAAAGATTAAAAAAAGTAAAAAAAAAAGAAAAAAAAAAGAAAAAAAAAAAGACAAATTGAAAAATAACCAAATAACACGCCCGCGCCGCGCGCCCGCCCGCCCCTTGGAGAAGGAACCCAAGAAGAACGAAGAGAAATCACCCATGACCTCCCATGGGGATGGCAGACCCGCAGCCTCTGCTTGCTTCTCTTGCCACCGCGCCGACACCCTGCTTCGCCTTTCCTCACCCTGCCCGAAATATATACTCTACTCACACCCTGGTTCTTGCTTCGCCTTTCCTCACCCTGCCCGAAATATATACTTTACTCACACCTTGGTTCTTGCTTCGCCTTTCCTCACCCTGCCCGAAATATATACTTTACTCACACCCTGGTTCTTGCTTCGCCTTTCCTCACCCTGCCCGAAATATATACTTTACTCACACCCTGGTTCTTGCTTCGCCTTTCCTCATCCTGGCGGAAATATATACTTTACTCACACCCTGGTTCTTGCTTCACCTTTCCTCACCCTGCATAAAGAATATATGTACTCTACTCACACCTTGCTTTGTTTTTCCTCTCCCTGCCGGAAATATATACTTTATTCACGCCCTGGTTCTTGCTTCGCCTTTCCTCACCCTGTTGGAAATATATACTCTACTTACACCCTTATCCTCGCTTCACTTTTTTCCTTACTTCTCACTCGTCTCACACTCTGGTTCTCTCTTGTTATCCTTACTTATTCTTGCTTCGCTTTTCCTCACCCTGCTAGAAAGTATTCATCCGCAATGCTAACTCTTCTCACACCCTGTCGCTTGTCACTCCATTATCCCCCTGCCTCTCCCTTATTCACCCTTCCTCACCCCCCGCCCCCCCTCAGGCTACAGCACTTGACTAACGACCCTACACAAGCGACCCTGTTTATCGACTATGAGGGTGTGAGGCTGGAAGAGGCATGCGTGTGTGCGTGCGTGCGTGTGTCTGTGTGCTTGTATTTTTCCGCGTTCGCACGTACGTACGTACATACATACATACATACATACATACATACATGCATGCATACATACACACATACACACACACACACACACACACACACACACACACACACACACACACACAATATATATATATACATAAATATATATATATATATATATATATATATATATATATATATATATATATGTATATATATATACATATATAAAGCGTGGTCTTGGGCGAGTGCCTAGTCATATCCAGCTGCCACTCAAAGGCCTCAAACGCAACCATTACCTAATGACGTTGCCAGAAATGGGAACGGTTATGTCACTGCCATCCCCGATATTATAAATGTACTTCGGTAATGCTTTCCCCTTCATATTTTTCTCTTTTTTTATTTTTGTCTAATTTTATTCCGATTATTTTATTCTTATTCTTTTTTTTTGTGTCTATTCATATGTATTTGTTGCTGTTGTTTTTTCATTGATTTTTTTTTCTTCTTTCTGTTTTTTTTCTTTTCTTTTTCTTTTTCTTTTCTTCCCTCGTCGGTTTCTTTCTATGTACCGTCTTCTTCTGGTATTTTCCATTTTCCTCCTTCCTTCTATCTTTCGTCCTTCTTTTCTTCATCCCTTCTATCTATCTCTCCTTCCTTCCTTCCTTCAATCCATTTTCTCTCCCTCCCTCCACCTTCCTACTTTATCCCCCTTTCTCTCTTCCCACCTTCTATTCACCATCTATCCAATTTTCCATCTTACTACCATTCTCTTGGGATGTTGTTTTTCTCTCGTTTCTTCCTTCCTCTTTCTTTCTTTCTTTCACTCGTGTCTCTCCTTTCCATCTTTTCTTCCTTCCTTTCTTATCTAACTATCGGGAGAGTTGCAATGATTATCGTCTCAGATCTTTACGGCTCGGCCACGCCTACCCCCACATTTGCGGGCGGCTCAAAAAAGGAGAAAAAGAAAAAGAAAAAATAAATTAGATGGGTGGCTTTTTTTTCTCTCTTTTTTTTTTAGTGTGGGGGGGGGGGTGCTATTTACGGGCGTCTGGAGTTTTCCAGTAGCTAAAAGAAGAAGGAATCTATGGGGCAGCTATTTTTTTTTTAAAGTTAATAGGCGGTGAAGAAAACCAGGGCGGGCTAGAAAAAAAATCCGTTTATGGGCGTCAAAATGAATGAATAAATAATAATAATGGGCGGTTAATTTCTTCTATTTATGGGCGTCGAAGAAAAAGGGCCGACTCTTCCTTCTCTATATTCATGAGCCGCAAAAAATGGGCGGCATATTCCTTCCATTAATGTAACAAAAATGGGCGCCACTTATGTGCAGCCCAAAATAGATGACCGCCTATTTCTTTCACTTAAGGGAAAAAGAAAATATAGATGTATATATATCAATCGGGCGGCGAAATGCACATATTCACAAATAATCAAAATAAATAAGAAGAGCAAAGTCAGTCATCATTATAATCCTAATCCTCATCATTTTATTTCCCCCGTGTCATCACACCCGTTTTTTATTGTTTTTCTTCCCGTACGTGTATTACATTCTTAGTCATCACCAATATTCATCATTTTAATTATTGCTTCTAATGATCATTCTTAACCTCTCTTTTAATTCCACAAAATAACTGCAGTAACAGCAAGATCACAATATTAAAGACAGGTAACGATAATAAACGTAATTATAAGAACAGCAATAACCATATTACCATTAATAGATGATAACAATAACATGGGGGGCGAACCTTCTGTATCGTCCCTACCCCCTCTAGCCCCCATGGGATGCTCCTCACCCCCCACCCCCCAACCCCATCCCAAACTCCCAATACAGTACACCTCCCCCCACCCCCCACGCCTCCTGATCTTCCATCTCCCCCCCTTCTTCCTTTCCCCTCTAGTCACTTATCCCCCCTCCCCCTCCCCACGCTTCATTATTCCTCCTATACATCTAGTGTCTCCCATCTCCCCTCTCCTCTTTCCCCTCCCACCCCCACCATCCTCTGAAAGCCTCCCCCTTCCCCCCCTCCCCTTTTATATACCCCTTCCTACCCCCTCCCAAACACCTACCATCTCTTCCTCCCTCCCTCCCCCTACCTTTAAACCTAAAACTACCCCCTTACCCTCCCTTCACCCCCTCTCCCCCCTCCCTAACTTTGACGCAAGCCACGCCCACTCGCCGTCCCACTTCCCTTCAACCTCCAGACGCCTTGCAAATTATGCAAATGAACCCCTGGAACAAATTTCTAAATCAGGTTAATGAAGAATATGGCATCGTTCACCTACCAGGCACTTTCCTTTCCCTTCCCCTCCTCTCCCCTCTCTTCCTCTCCTCTCCCCTCTCTTCCCCTCTCCTCCCCTTCTCCTGCCTCCACACTCCTTCCTCTACCCTCCTCCCCTCCCCCTTCCCTTGCCCCCTGTCCCCTCCCCCCTCCCCTCTCTCCTCGCCCCCCTCCCCCTCTCCTCCTCCTCCTCCATCTCCTACACCCCCTCTACTCCCCCTTCCCCTCTCTCCTCGTCCCCCCCTCCCCCTCTCCTTCTCCTCCTCCATCTCTTACCTCCCCCCCCTCCCTTCTTCCTCTGATGGTGTGATAGCAGCGCCCCCTATTATCGGAAAGGGGGAGCAAGGGAAGGGATTTTATGGGGAAAGATAGAGCAGGAGAGAACAGAAGAGAGAGAGAGAGAGAGAGAGAGAGAGAGAGAGAGAGAGAGAGAGAGAGAGAGAGAGAGAGAGAGAGAGAGAGAGAGAGAGAGAGAGAGAGAGCGAGAGAGAGAGTGAGAGAGAGATGAGAGAGAGCGAGAGAGAGAATGGGAGAGAGAGAGAGAGAGAGAGGAGATAGAGAGCGAGAGAGAGGTCCTCTGGGATGGAACGAGAGAGACAGAAATCTCCTGGGAGAGAAAGGGAGGAAGCTTATGCAGGTTAGACGGCAGTGAGGGCGAGAGAGAGAGAGAGA
The DNA here is from genome assembly GCF_977035675.1 of Penaeus japonicus. Taxonomy (NCBI): domain Eukaryota; kingdom Metazoa; phylum Arthropoda; class Malacostraca; order Decapoda; family Penaeidae; genus Penaeus; species Penaeus japonicus. The sequence goes on from NW_028234436.1 coordinate 14,391,357, forward strand.
GAGAGAGAGAGAGAGAGAGAGAGAGAGAGAGAGAGAGAGAGAGAGAGAGAGAGAGAGAGAGAGAGAGAGAGAGAGAGAGAGAGAGAGAGAGGGGAGAGGAGAGAGAGGAGAGAGAGAGGGAGAGAGAGAGAGAGAGAGAGAGAGAGAGAGAGAGAGAGAGAGAGAGAGAGAGAGAGAGAGAGAGAGAGAGAAAGAGAGAGAGAACGAAAGAGAGAGAGAGAGAGAGAACGAAAAAGAGAGAGAGAGAGAGAGAGAGAGAGAGAGAGAGAGAGAGAGAGAGAGAGAGAGAGAGAGAGAGAGAGAGAGAGAGAGAGAGAGAGAGAGAGAGAGAGAGAGAGAGAGAATGAGAAAGAAACTCCCACGGGAGAGAACTAGAGAAGAAGGATGCAGTTAGGGGGAGAGGGGAGGCGGAAGAGAAGCAGAGAGGGAGAGGGAGAGGAAGACGAGGGGGGAGAGAAGGAGAGAAGGAGAGAAAGAGAGAAAGAGAAAGAGAGAGAAAGAGAGAAAAAGAGAATAACAAAACGAAAGGAAAAATGAAAAAGCAATGAAGATGAAAAACAGAAAATAAATAGAGACGAAGAGACTGCGAAACAAGGCAAATAAACATGAGACAGAGAGAATGAAGACGTAGAAGAAGAGAAAGGAGGAGGAGGAGGGAAGGAGGAGGAGGAGGAGGAGGAGGAGGAGGAGGATGAAGGAGGTAAAGGATAGCAAGAAGGAGGAGGAGGAGAAGAAAGAAGGAAATGAAGGAGAGCGAGGAAGGTTATAAGGAAGGGGGAAGGAAGGAGGGAAGGAAGGAAGGAAGGAAGGATAGTGGGAGGGAAAAGGGGAGATGATGGGAAAGGTTGAAATAGATACTGAGGGGACAGGAAGGGGTTATAAGATACGCGGATATGTAGGATGTGTGGGAGGGGTCGAGTAGAGGTCTTTGGATAAATGGGAGGAGGGAGGGAAGGAGGGGGGCAGGGGAGGGAGGGAGGGAGGGAAGGAGAAAGGGAGGGAGGGAGGGAGGGAGGGAAGGAGAAAGGGAGGGAGGGAGGGAGGGAGGGAGGAAGGGAGGGAGAGAGTGAAGGAAGGAAGGAGGGAAGGTGACATAGGAAAAGATAGATAGATAGATAGATAGATAGATAGATAAAGAGACAAAGATGGAGGGATAAGGAGAGAAGGATGACGGGAGAGGCAGGGAAAGACAGAGAGGGAGAAGAAGAGAGAGGAAGAGAGAGGAAGAGAGAGGGAGGGAGAGAGAGGGAGAAAGGGAAGGGGAGGGAAAGGGGGAATTAAGAGAAGGGGGGATGGATCACTGGCACTACTCAATTAGGGAAAGATAATTAACCTCCTGGGGTATGAGTAGGAGAGGGCAGGGGAGGGGAGGTGAGGGGAGGGAGAGGGGCAAAGTGAGGGGAAGGTGTCAAGAGAGGATGGGGTGAACGAGGGGAAGCAAAGGGGGAAGGAGGAGAGAAGATGAAAGAGGAAAGTGGGAAGATGAGAGAAAAGAGAGGGGGAAGAGAGGGGAGGGAAGGGGAGAGGAAGGTGGTGAGTGAAGGGAAAGCGAGAATAAGGTTTGCTGAGGTGAGTGAGAGGGGGGAGGGGAGAAAAAAAGTGGAAGGGTGGAAGAGCGAAGAGAGGTATGTGAGGAGGAAGGGAAGGGGTGAGAGAAAGACGAAAAGAGAGAAAGGGAAGTAAAGGGAGGAGAAGGGGTGAGAGTGGAAGAGAAGGAAAGACGTGAAGAAGTGAAGAGAAGAAAAGAGATGAGGGAAAGGCTAGAAGAGAGAAGGAGATATGAGGGGAAGGCAAAGGATGAGGGGGAGGGAGGCAGGTGTAAGAGGAAGGTCCAAGGGGGAGAGATAGCGAGATAATATTACAAAATTAGCATCCACAGTAAGGGTAAACACGCACAGAACCAGGATATTGACGTAATGCTAAAAATATGCGGTAATGTGGTGTTAACTGTTGCCAATTGCGGGTTTGTGCGGTTCAAAGTTGTCCTTTGATGTACTTTTATCAAAAATTATAATTGCTATGATTTTTTTATTATGATTATCATGATGATTATTAGTTTTATTATCATTATTGTTATTATTTTCATTATCTTTATTATCCTCATCATCTTCATTACTTTTATTTTCGTCATTATTATCAATACTAACATAATCTTCAAAATCATCGTTATCATCATTATCATCATTACCATCATCATAATCGTTATCTCTCTCTCTCTCTCTCTCTCTCTCTCTCTCTCTCTCTCTCTCTCTCTCTCTCTCTCTCTCTCTCTCTCTCTCTCTCTCTCTCTCTCTCCCTCTCCTTCTCCTCCTCCCTCTCCCTCCCCCCTGAACACCACCTCCAACACAACATCACATCACAGATTCAACAGTCAGCGCAGCCGCCGTTACATAACCTAACACCACATCTCACATCACAGCGTTATTAAGAGGCTGCCCATTCATCACACCTTTTAAGTGAATATCATCTCATCGTCACATCTCTCGTACGTCGCACTTGCGGGCCCCACTGGTGACGGGAATCTTTGCGTGTCTTAAACGTGTCATCATTTCATTTTGGACTTTGAACGCGTCTGTTGGGAAGCACCTTTGTTCTCTAGACATGACGAGGGTGTTTTCATGGCGGCGGGAGGGGGGGAGGGGAAGGGGTAGAAGGGGGGAGGGGGAATCAGGGAGGAGTGGAGGGGAAGGGTGGAGGGAGGGAGGGGGAGAAAGGGGGAGGGGAAGGGGGAAAGAGGGAGAGAAAGGGGGAGGGGAAGGGGGAAGGAGAGGAGAAAGAAAGGGGGGAGGGCTGGGGGAGGAGTGAGGGGTTGGAGGGTTGAGGGTGGGAGGGGGTGTAGGAGGGATAAGGAGGGAGGGTGAGGGGTTGGTGGGTGGTAAGAGAGAGAGATGAGAAAGAGAGGAGGGGAGGAAATGGGAGAGGGTGAGGGGTGGAGGGAGGGTTGGGGGGTGGTAGGAGGGTAAGGCGGCGGGTGAGGGTTGTGGGCGTAAGAGAGAGAGGAAAAAAGGAGTACAAGGAGAATAGGGATGGAATAAAGATGAAAAAGAAAGGGGGAGGGGAAGGGGGAAGGAGAGGAGAAAGGGGGAGGGTGAGGGGTGGAGGGAGGGTGGGAGGGGTGGTAGGAGGGATAAGGAGGGAGGGTGAGGGGTGGTGGGAGTAAGAGAGAGAGAGAGAAAGAGAGAGTACAAGGCGAGAATAAAGATGAAAAAAAGCGTCATTGCATGTCTCCTACACTTATTTGCATGCCTGGCTCAATCTTGCTGTAAGAAGGGACAAGTACGTGGCTTGGACAATGCGCCGCCTCGCTCCAGGGCCACAATTTAGTCCTTAAGATACTGGCATCAGCGCGTGGTGCCTCATTTTCCTCTCTTAGCCATTCTTTTCTTTCTTGTGTCTCTCTTTCTCTTATCCTTTTTTTTTATTTTCTGTCTCTCTCTTTCTCTTATCCTTTTTTTTTCTGTCTCTCTCTTTCCATTCATATATTTTTTTTTCACTTTCTCTATCTCTGTTTTGCGCTAGCTCGCTTGTTCGGTCTCTCTGTCTCTCTGTCTCTGTCTCTCGCTCTCTCTCTCTCTCTCTCTCTCTCTCTCTCTCTCTCTCTCTCTCTCTCTCTCTCTCTCGCACTCTTCTTTTTTCTCTCTCTCACTCGCACTCTTCCTTTCTCTCTTTCTTATTTCGTTGGCATATCTCTTGACATATATCTAATTTGTGCTTTGACTTATGTATGACTATGTGTCAAAAAGTGTCACGTTCCATATCCCCCTCCTTCCCCGACATGGGGGAGGGAGGGAGGGTGAGAGTAAGAGAGAGAGAGAGAGAACACAGAGAAGAAAGAGAAAAAGAAAAGAGAGAGAGAGAGAAACATAGAGACAAAAAGAAAGAGGTAAGAAATTAGGAAAAAAAAGAAAGAAAAAGAAATTAAGAAAAAAGGAAGCAAGGAAAGAAAGAACGAGAGAAAGCAGGAAATAGAGAAAATATATCTAAGCCTCTTCATGATAACTCCGCCAAGCACACTAAGCTGACACGTGCATGCAAGCGCCCGAGACAAGAGTGGACGGGTGAATGGCGCACGGGGAAAAATACTCAAGATTTAGGGGGAAAAAAGGGGGAAAATACTCAAGATTTAGGGGAAAAAAAGGGGGGGGAAATACTCAAGATTTAGGGGGAAAATGGGAAAAATACTCAAGATTTTTGGGGAAAAGGGGAAAAATACTCAAGATTTAGGGGGAAAAAAGGGGGGAAATACTCAAGATTTAGGGAGAAAAATGGGAAAAACAAAAACAAAATCAAGGGAACAAGGAGAAAACGAAAACAAATTCAGGGGAAAATGGGGGGGGGGATATGATAATAGAAAAAAAATAAAGAATAAAAACATTATTGGGAAAAATTACTGTAATGATCATCTTGATTATTATTTTGTGATGTTTTTTTCTTATACTCAACTACCAACAGCAGATGTATCATTGGTGTTATCATTGGTACTATTTTGCTGTCATTATAATGATAATAATGATGATAATCTTTATCATTATCCTTGCTATCATCCTCATCACTATTACTGTTATTATCAATAATAGAAAAAGAACTGTAACAGACATTGAATAAATAAATTAAATAATCATATTCATAATAATAATAAGGATAAGGATAATGATGATAATACTAATAATAACAATAATAATAATAATGATAAAGATAATAACAACAACAACAATAATTACGATACTGTGACGCAGTATAATCAAGATTATGCTTATTTGTTTGTTTCTTTCATCATGAACGCGCGCTTCAATTCGTGTATGATTAAAGTGCAACAACCTTCACACTCCTGCAACGAGAACCATCTTGTCCATATCATCATACTAATCTTGAAATCTGCAACATTTTCGTGTTCCATTGACGATACGAAAGTATGAAACCTATATCTATTTAGACAAAAGATTTCTGCATTTACTGGTAATATTTTTATACAGGTCAGAGGTGAGAGAGAGAGAGAGAAAAAGAGAAAGAGAGAAAGAGAGAGAGAGAATGAGAGAGAGAGAGAAAGAGCAAGAGAGAGAGAGAGAGAGAGAGAGAGAGAGAGAGAGAGAAAGAGCAAGAGAGAGAAAGAGGAAAGAGCGAGACCGAGAGAGAGAGAAAGATAAAGGGGAAAAAAGCAAAAGAAACGTAGAATTAGTTAGAGAAAAAAATAAAAATATTTATTGCTGACCTTCCGAAACAAAAGGTCAAAGGTGGACGCGCTGCAAGCATAAAGAGAACCATTTCTTCAATGCCAGTCAAAGAATAAAGTTATTTGAGGATTACGAATTGCAAATATTCCCAGTTGTCAGTCAAAGATTTTCCTGCTTTTCATTCACTTTTTTAATAGAGATTCATACCAAATACAAACACACACACACACACACACACACACACACATAGACACACACACACATACATACATACACACATACACACACACACACACACACACACACACACACACACACACACATAGACACACACACACATACATACATACACACATACATACACACACACACATACATACACACACATACATACATACATACACACACACACACACACACACACACACATAGACACACACACACATACATACATACACACATACATACACACACACGCACACACATACATACACACACACACACACACACACACATAGACACACACACACATACATACATACACACATACATACACACACACGCACACACACACACATACACACACACGCACACACACACATACACACACACACACACACGTACATACATACACACATACATACACACACACACACACACACAATAATAATAATAATAATACTCAACTAAATAATAACAAGCTAATAAAATACCATACAAACAAACAAACAAAGCAAACATAAACCTAAAATAAAAACCTCATTAAATATAAATAAAACACATAAACAAACAACCAACGCTAAAATAAATTCTCATGAAAAAAATCAGCCCGTAACGATAACACGGGCTTCAGGAGGGACATCAGCTGTAATTGTATTAATATCGTTCTTATTTTCGCGTTTAATCCAATCAAAGATGGTTACGGTAGGCTTTGTATTGCATTTACGGGTCTTGATTACAGTAAACAAAGGGGTTATTTGTTGTATCTTTCGTGATTCGTGTATTTTCTTTTTGTAGTTTTTATGTTCGTTTTTGCCCTTTTTTCCCCTCTGCCTCTTTACTTCGTTTGCTCTTCCTTTTTTTGCCTACTCCTTTTATTTATCTTCTTACTCTCTATTCACTCTCTTCCATCTCTCTACCATCTTTCTTCCCCTAACCCTCCTCCTTCTCTCTTTTCTTCCTTCCTCTTACCTCCTTATTCTTCCTCTCTCCTGTCCCACCTCCTACTTCCCCCCTCCCTCCCACCCACAGCACTTCCCCTCCCTCCTATCTCACTCCTCTTCAATCTCCTTTACTCATCCTCATCCCCCTCCCCCTCTCCCTCTCCCTCCTCCTACCCCTCCCCCTCCACCTATCCCAGTTCCCCCTCTCCCTCTCCCTCCCCCTCCTCCAACCTTCCCCCTCCGCCTATCCCAGTTCCCCCTCTCCCTCTCCTCCTATCCTACTCCCCCTCCTCATATCCCCCCCCCCCCCACCCGGCATTGCAGCCCAGCACCGCCACTTCACTAGCAAGTGTAGTACCTCAGTAAAACACTCGCGGTATTTCATAAACATGGGCCAAATATTTCCAGACGGTCCATAAGGAGGGACGGGAGAGGGGGAGAGAGAGAAGAGAGAGGGCAGGAGAGAATAGGGGAAGGAAGAAGGGAGAAGAGAATGGGAGAAGGGAAAGGGGATAGAGGGGGAGAATGGGAAAGGGGAGAGAGAGGAGAGGGAGGGAGAATGGGAAAGGGGAGAGAGGAGAGGGGGGGAGAATGGGAAAAGGGAGAGAGGAGAGGGGGGGAAATGGGAAAGGGGAGAAGGAAGAGAGGAGAAGGGAGAATGGATAAACAGAGGGGAGAAGGGAGAGAGGATAAAGGGGAGAAGGAGCAGATGAGAGGGGAGAATAGGAGAGATATACGGTAGAGAGGAGAGATGGAAGGGAAAAGGGATAGGGGGGAGAAAGGAAGGAAGAATAGGAGAGGGGAGGGGAAAAGGGTGTAAGAGAGAATAAGACAGGAGAGAAAAATAAGAGAGAGGAGGGGAGATATGTGAAAGAGAAGAAGCAATAAGGGAGGGGAGAAGGGGAAGAGGGAATAAGTTATTCAAGAGAGGGAGGAAAGAAAGAAGAATAAAACGGGGAATGAAGCTGGCCTCTCGCAAAATTTGCATCACCCCGGACACATCTCCCCCCTCCCCCTCCCCCCCTTCCTACCACCTTCCCCTACACCCGGGCCTAACGCAGTGTTATGAGGGCCACCCCTATTTCATCCTCCACTCCTTAAGACGCTAAAAAAAGATCTTGCACGCCCGCGTCTCGTGAGGAATTTCGTTGTAATATGCTACAGGTTATAACGCCCTACCCACCCACCCATCCCCCTCCCCTTCCCCCATACCCCATACTCCTTATCCTTCTTAATAACACCCCTTCCCCCCCTCCCTCCCCCTACGAAGAGCGGAGAGGGTAGCGCCCTGTATGTAATATCTATATCCACGAGGTCCGGCTCTTGTCTAAGCCTGGCACTTATCTCTGAAGCCTGGCACTTTTCTCTAAAGCCTGTTACTCACCACTTGATCTGTCACCTCTAGACCTCTTACCTATTACCTGTCAATTCGGAGCCTGTCACCTCTAAGGCTGTCACCATTAAACCGTCACCTGAATTTGTCACTAAGCCTGTCGATTCCGAGCCTGGCACCTCTCACCCTCTAAGCCAGTCACACCTGAGCATATCACCTCTAAGCCAGTCACCTCTAAAAACGTCATTTCTAAGCCCGAATTTGTCACTTCTAAGCCAGTCACCTCTAAAAAGTTATTTCTAAGCCCGAATTTGTCACTTCTAAGCCTGTCACCTCTAAAAAGTTATTTCAAAGCCCGAATTTGTCACTTCTAAGCCAGTCACCTCTAAAAAGTTATTTCAAAGCCCGAATTTGTCACTTCTAAGCCTGTCACCTTTAAACCATCACCACTCAGCGTGTCACCACTAAGCCTGACATCTCACCACTAAGCCTGTCATCTTTAAGACTTTAAGCCATTAAGCCCTTCACCTCCAAGCCTGGCACTTTGCAACAAAAGTCTTGCTAGGCGAGAAACTCGATGCCTGACACTTTGTAACTTGGCTGATCGGGCCTTGTCTGCAATATAAATGTGTGCGCGTGCGTGTGTGTGTGTGTGTGTGTGTGTGTGTGTGTGTGTGTGTGTGTGTGTGTGTGTGTGTGTGTGTGTGTGTGTGTGTGTGTGTGTGTATGTGTGTGTGTGTGTGAGAGAGAGAGAGAGAGAGAGAGAGAGGGAGAGAGAGAAAGAGAGAAAGAGAGTATGAGTATGAATATAAGTATGAGTATAAGTATCAATATCAAGTGTGAGTGAGAGTGAAAATATGAGCATTAAATATAAGTATGAAGATGAGCATACCCCCCACCCCCACCCTCCCAAACAAACACAAACACACAAACAACGCAAAAGACCCTAACAAACCCACAAAAAACAAACCAACCACCGGAATACAAAGCTACAGGCGAAGAGCAACTTTGTCAGAGCAAATTGCATCTTGACGGAGGAATCGCGGGTTGCAAATGGGGCCTCATTACAGATAAGTTGCTCTCGAGGTGGAAACATGTCAAAAGATGAGGGGGGGGGGGGTGAGGGGAGAGGGGAGAGGGGAAAGGGGAGGGGAGGGGAGATTACACGGGGAGGTACTGGATAATGAGGGAGGCGACATAGAGGTCGTGGAGGTCGTGGAGAAGGAGGAGGAGGAGGAGGAGGAACAAGAGGAGGAGGAGGAAAAGGAGGAGGAAGAGGAGGAGGAAAAGGAGGAGGAAGAAAAGGAGGAGGAGGAGGAGGAAGAAAAAGAGGAGGAGGGAGAAAAGGAGGACGAGGAAAAGGAAGAGGAGGAAGAGGAAAAGGAGGAAGAAAATGAGGAGGAAGAGGAGGAGGGATAAAAGGAGGAGAAGGAGGAGGAGGAAAAGGAGGAGGAAGAAAAGGAGGAGGAGGAGGGGGAGGAAGAAAAGGAGGAGGAGGAGAAGGAAGAAGAAAGGGAGGAGGAAGAGCAGGGAGGGAGGAGTAGAAGAAGAAAAAGAAGAAATAGGAAGAGAAAGCGGAGGAAGATGATGCTGACGAAGAGGAAGAGAAGGATGGACAGAAGGAAAAGGAGAAGTTGAAGATAGAAGAAATGAAAATAAAGTGAAGTAAGAGAAAGGGAGGAGGGGGGGGAGGTGTTGCAATAAATCAAGGTAATAATCTATGAGTAATACGGCAAGTCAAGAGAGAAACAAAGAAAGAAAGAAAAAAGAAGAGATAAAAACAAATAAAAACAAATGATGTAAGAAACCATAATATAAGCGCCCTGGCAAAGAAAAGAAAAAAGAAAAGAAAAGAAAAGAAAAGAAGAAGAAAAAAACACAATCAAACGAACAAACAATCTACCCCCCCCCCCCACACACACACAACCCCCTCCCTTCCCCTCCAAAGCACAAACACCCAATCAAAACAGCGGCGGGAATGATAGATGGGGGAAGGGGAGGAGGGGGGGAGGGGAACGAGGAGAGAGGGGGGGAGAAGGGAAGGAGGGAAACGAGGAGAGAGGGGGAGGGGGGAAGGGAAGAAAAATAATAAACCCCTTGTTCTTCGCGCGTGTGAAGAAGAAGAAGAAAAAAAAAATGCGAGCGCACTGTCCTAGACGATTCAATTCCATTCCCAGCTGAGAAGACGATTTCCAAACCCCATTGTCGAGAGGTTGGGATTTTGGCGGGAATCTCTCTTTTTTTTTCTCTTTTTTTTTTCTTTCCTTTTTTTTTTGGGGGGGGAGGGGGTAGGGGGGGGGGAGCGCGGCGTTTGAACTTATTGAATTTGCGTCTCGACAGCGTGTGCTTGCGCTACTTAAGTGGTTGGGAGGAGGAAGAAGGAGAGGGAGGTTGAGGATGAGGGAGGAAGGAGGTGGATAGGGGGGGTGGAGGTTTAGAGAAGGGAAGAGCAAAGAAATTGGGGAGAAGGGAGAAGGGAAAAGAGAAGAGTGAGATGGAGAGATAGAGAGATAGAGAGATAGAGAGAGAGAGAAAGAGAGATAGAACGAGAGAGAGAGAGAGAAAGAGAGAGAGAGAGAGATAGTGTGTGAAAGAAAGACAATGAGAAAGGAAGAGAGAGTGAGAGAGAGCGAGAGAGAGAGAGAGAGAGAGAGAGAGAGAGAGAGAGAGAGAGAGAGAGAGAGAGAGAGAGAGACGGAAAGTTGAGAAGATACGTTTAGGAGGGGAGGGCATAAAAAAACACCATTAAAAAACTATAAACGAAAGGAAAAGATAGTATAGGCATGATAAGAGATAACGATACGAACCCAAACAAACGAGACTTCTCCTCTTTCTCCTCCCTCCCCCCTCCTCCCTCCTCCCTCCTCCCTCCTCCCTCCTCTCTCCCCTCCCCCCTCCCTGCTCCATGCTTACCCCTTCCCTCCCTTCCCTCCTCCCTCCCCTATGCTTACCCCTTACATCCCTTACCCTCCCCTCCCCCCCTCCCCTATGCCTACCCCTTACATCTCATCCCTTCCCTCCCCCCCCTCCCCTATGCCTACCCCTTACATCTCATCCCTTCCCTCCCTTCCCCCCTCCCTCCTCCATGCTTACCCCTCACATCCTCTCCCTCCCCTCCCCCCTCCCTCCCCTATGCCTACCCCTCACATCCTCTCCCTCCCTTTCCCCTTCCCTCCCCTCCACTCTCGTGTAGTGGCACAAGGCGATGCCACGTCCCATGCCTCCTAATGCCACGTCGCATGAGTCCGTACGAGCCCTGGACAGTTGTTACCTCCCCTCCTAAACGACCCTAACGATTGTCGCCACCTCAACCTCGGCGATGAGGTACGGGGGTTCCTGACGCTCGCTCTCTCTGGGTAGCCACGACACACAACACACTTCCTGTGGTAGACGCCGGTTGCAGCCTGAGCTTGGGGGCCGCTGTGTGTTTTTCGGTGGATTTTGGGACACGTCGCCATGTATCCCGCCTGACGTGTGCCGTATGGTGGAGCCTGACGCCTCTCCTCCACAAGGTTATGTACCTGCCCTTTTCGTGACTCGTAAAACCTCGGCGTTTTGTGCTCCCGCGGTAAGCATAGCAACACTTCGTACGTGTATAGTGCCCGTGTAACGTCCCGTATAGTGTCCCAAGTACAGTGTTTCGTGTTTTAGTGTATTGTCCGTTTATTGTCCCGTGTACAGTGTTTCATGTTGTGTTTGTGTTTTTCCGTGTTTAGTTTCATGTTTAATGTAATTTGTATTGTTTTATGTTCAATGTAATTTGTGTTTTATGTTTAACATAATTCGCGTTTTGTTCTGTTTCGCATATGTAGTTTTAGTTTCGTGCTGTTTTGTTTGTTTAATATAATTTGAGTTCTGTTTTATTTTACGTAGTTTTAGTTTTGTTTCTTGTTTCATTGTATTTATTGTTTTAGTTAATTAATTAATTAATGAAGGCGTGTTTCTTTTTAAAACCTAAATGACTGATGCTACACAAAGCCTCCGAGACACCTACCAAACGAATATTAAAAGTTATTTGGGATAATATCCCGTGGTGGCAGCGACTACCTCAGGGTAAAGTTTTGCGAGTTGCTGAGTGACGAGAGTCGCTACACTCGTACTTACCCTTCCCTTCCCTTCCTTTCCCCTCCCCCTTCCCTCTCCACCTAACCCATTCCATCCCCCACTCCTCATTACACTAAAGCCCCTCCCTTCTCATCTACCCCCCCCCCCTTTCTTTCTAAGCTTTCTCCCTTCCCGTCCCCCTCCCCCTTCCCCATCCCTTCCCCTTCCCTTCCTCTTCCCCTCCCTTCCCCTCATCTCCCACACGACGCACCGATCCCCGATAAAAGATTTTTTTTTTATATATGATGATAATAAAATGATAATAATAAATAAATAAAGTTAAAAAAAAAATCATCATTCGAAAGATAGAAACACAAAAGCGAAGAGAAAAGATAAGACTTGATGATTGATGGGATGAAGACGCTCGATAGGGGGGGAGGAGGAGGAGAGGAGGAGGAGGAGGAGCAGGAGGAGCAGGAGGAGGAGGAGGAGGAGGAGCAGGAGGAGCAGGAGGAGGAGGAGGAGGAGGAGGAGGAGGAGCAGGGGGGGAGGAGGAGGAGGAAAAGGGGGAGGAGGAGGAGGAGGAGGAAGAGGAGGAGGAGCAGGGGGGGAGGAGCAGGAGGAGCAGGAGGAGGAGGAGGAGGAGCAGGAGGAGGAGGAGGAGGAGGAGGAGGAGGAGGAGCAGGGGGGGAGGAGGAGGAGGAAAAGGGGGAGGAGGAGGAGGAAGAGGAGCAGGGGGGGAGGTGGAGGAGGAGAAGTAGGAGTAGGGGAGGAGAAGGGAAGGGGACACCGCGAAGGGACATAAGAGGGATAGAATGTAAAATGAAGGAAGGGAGGAAGAGGATGGGGAGTGGATGGAGTGGGAAGAAGAAGGAGGAAAGGGAAAAGAAATGAAGAAAATAAATAGTAGAGGCAAAACGAAAAAAAGAAATATAGAAGAAAAAAGAGAAGCAGGCGAAGCAAAAGCAAGAGAGAAAAAGAAAAGAATAAGAAAACGAAAAAGAAGGAGAGAAGAAGAAAAGAAAAATAAGAAAAATAAGAAAAATAAGAAAAGAAGAAGAAGAAGAAGAAGAAGAAGAAGAGCAACGAAGGACGCAATGACCGGGGCAAGAACAGAGGCTCGGCAAGGGGACTGGAGGAAGGAAGACAAGCAAAAGGAAAAACAAAAATACGCAACAAAGATAAACAAAACTAAAGCCAAAAAAAAAAATAAAAACGATTAAGAAAGACACGGAAAAGAAAAGCAAAAGAAAAATGAATAAAAAAAAAGGAGAAAAGAACCCCTCCCCCCCAAAAAAAAAAGAAAAAAATGAAGAAAAAATAAGTAAGGTGCTAACAGAAGTTCTAAACAGACTTGAGAAGAGTACTTGAAACGGTGAGGTAATTGTTGTTCTAAGTTATTGGAAAAGTATTGATCAGCCGAGAAAACCAGCGAGCGTGGGGGGTTGGGTGGGGGTTGGGGGGTTTGGGGTGGGGGGGTACATGTTTCATTGTGAATATGTACTCGGGTGGAGGAGCACTCCAGGAGCCTCGTTGAGTAAGTAAGAAACTTGTTAATCTGGATTCAATATGTTCCATCATCGGTACCACATATGTATGTATATATGTATAAATGTGTGTGTGTGTGTGTGTGTGTGTGTGTGTGTGTGTGTGTGTGTGTGTGTGTGTGTGTGTGTGTGTGTGTGTGTGTGTGTGTGTGTGTGCGAGCGCGCGCGTGTGTATGTATATAATATTTTTTTTTTCTCCAAATTCAAATACATTTACTATTTCTATATTAAAAAACATACACAAACATATACACATACGCATACACTTACACACACACACACACACATACACACACACACACACACACACACACACACACGCACACACACACACCCGTCGCCACCGCATACAAAGGACGCTTCTGACACGCTAACAAATTATACAGGAAGCTGATCGACATCGGCTGTTGAAAGCGGCGCGGAGACGTGCACCGATAAGTTACTTCACCCCTCTCCCCTCCCCCCACCTCCTCCCCCACCCTCCCACCTCCTACCTGACCCTCCTCCTCTACTATCCCCCACCCTCCCTCCTCCTCTACCACCCCCCTCCCTCCCTCCTCCTCCTCCTCTACCATCCCCCTCCTTCCCTCCTCCTCCTCCTCCTCCTCCTCCTCCTACTACTACTACTACTACTACTCCCCCCCACCTCCTACCTGACCCCCCTCCTCTACCATCCCCCTTCTTACCTGCCCGTCTCCCCTTTCCCGTTATCCTCCGTGTTCTTTCCCCACCCCTCATCCTTTTCCGAACAAAGAGAGAGAGAGAGAGAGAGAGAGAGAGAGAGAGAGAGAGAGAGAGAGAGAGAGAGAGAGAGAGAGAGAGAGAGAGAGAGAGAGAGAATTAGAGAGAGAGAGTGAGACAGAAAGAGAGAGGAGATCGAAGAAGAAGAAGACCGAGAGAGAGAGAGAGAGAGAGAGAGAGAGAGAGAGAGAGAGAGAGAGAGAGAGAGAGAGAGAGAGAGAGAGAGAGAAGAGAGACAGACAAAGAGAGAGAGAGAGAAAGAGAAGAAAGAAAGAGAGAGAGAGAGAGAGAGAGAGAGAGAGAGAGAGAGAGAGTTAAGAGACTGACAAAGAGAGACAGACAAAGCGAGAGAGAGAGAAAGAGAGAGAGTCAAGAGCCAGACAAAGCGAGAGAGAAAGAGAGAGAGAGAGAGAGTTAAGAGACAGAGAAAGAGAGACAGACAAAGAGAAAGAGAGAGAGAGAGAGAGTCAAGAGCCAGACAAAGCGAGAGAGAGAAAGAGAGAGAGATAGAGAGCGCGCAAGCAAGATAAATGGAGGCGTATCACCGGAGCAGCACTTAGGTCGCATAAAGGCACTGACCCAATGATGGATAGAGACGCGTCATATATCCATCGGGCGATCGAGGCAGATACGAACCCCAGTATATCACCTTCCTTTGATCGTTAGATCTCCCGACACGAGTGACGTGCATCTATCGACTCCTGGGTGTGAAAAGGAGCATCTGTATGTCCTCGTCCTGATCAGTGCCAGAACAGTGCCCATCGGTGTCATAGTGGGGATTGGTGCCAAAGCAGCGGCAAGTGGCACCAAATGAAGTGATCGGTGCCAAAGCAGCGGCAAGTGGCACCAAATGAAGTGATCGGTGCCAAAGCAGTAGCAAGAGGCACCAAATGAAGTGATCGGTGCCAAATCATCGGCAAGTGTGTGTGTGTGTGTGTGTGTGTGTGTGTGTGTGTGTGTGTGTGTGTGTGTGTGTGTGTGTGTGTTGTGTGCGTGTGTGTGCGTGTGCGTGGGCGTGTGCAATTACGTATACATATACGTGTTCGTGTACGTACGCATAAGAGAGAGAAAGAAAGAACAAAAAAAAAAGACTGTTCACTCGCTCGCTCCCTCATTCCTCCACGTGTAATTGTGACATGTGACGCTCTCCCGCCCCCGTGAAGTGACACCGTGCGCCCCCCCCCCTCCCCCTCCCTTCCCCGCCGACCCCCCGAGGCACCTCCCGAGCGAAGGACCAATACACCGCCGTGTTTACATGATCAGATTAATCTCCGCATCGCACTCAACTCGTCTTTCTCTTCCACGCTACGAGTGCTGAAGGGCGTCGGGCTATCAATCAAGGAGTGTGTGGTGGGTGGGGGGCGAGTGAGTATGTTGGTGGGAAGGAGGGAAGGAGGGAAGGAGGGAGGGAGGAAGAAAGAAGGAAGAAGAAGCAAGTGAGTGAGTGAGTGAGAGAGAAAAGAGAAAGAGAATGAGGGTTCGAGTGAATGAGCAAGTGAACGTAACGCAAAGCAGAACTACTCTCTCTTCCTATCCTTGATCTTCCTTCTCCTCCTCTTCTTCTTCCTCTCCCTCCTCCTCCTCCCCCCTCCTTCACACCCTCCTCCCATCCCATTCCTTGCTCCTCCTACACCTCTCCCCCTCCCTCCCCTCCCTTCTTCCTTTCCTTTCCTTTTCTTTCCTTATAAGGTGACACTCTCAGTGATCGTGAGGTAGGGAGGGGGAGAGGGGGAGGAGGGGGGAGGAGGGGAGGAGGAGGAGGGGGGGAGGAGGGGGAGGGGGAGGAGGAGGAGGAGGAAGAGGAGGAGGAGGAGGAGGGGGAGGAGGAGGAGGAGGAGGAGGAGGAGGAGGAGGAGGAGGAGGAGGAGGGGGAGGAGGAGTTGGAGGCATAGAGTGAACGCCTTTGAACTAGAGATCCTCATAATGAGAGGAAAGGGATGAGGGAGGTGGGAAGGGAGTAAGAGAGGTGAGGAGGAGGAGGAGGGGGGAGGTGAGGAGGAAAGTGGGGAGAAGTAGGATGCTGGGGATGAGCGGGGAAGGTAAGGAGGTGGGGTGAGGGGGTGGGCAGGAGTGTGGAGGAAGGTGGGGAAGATGAGACGTACTTGGTAGGGGAAGGTTGGAGGGAGGGAAGGTGGGGTAGGTAGTAGTAGTAGTAGTAGTAGTAAGAAAGGTAGGGAGATGGATAGAGATGGGAGAAAGGCGTGGGGAGTGAAACAAAGCGACGTAGTAAAACCGGGGAAGAATCCAGTTGAAAATCACCACAAAATCCCTCGAGAAGTGCTTAAATTGCAAGCCGCCGAGCCTGCCCCGTGTTAGTTAGTGATCAATCTCATTTAATGCATGAGTCACTGGTCTTAGATCAGGGTTTGGCGGCGGCGGCGGCGTCCGCTGATAATTTTCTTGACATAATGACAAGCTCTTCTTCAACAGAGGATATTATTACCAAGGTCTCCCTGTACGAAAGTCATTCGTGATGCAAAACGAGTGAGACGAATATACAAACGCGAACGATAGCATTTGCATTTTTTTTCTTTCTTTTTTCTCTTTATAAATCGTTAACAATAAATAATACGCTTTTGACACATGAATATCCTTCATCACAAGTTAATATATCAACATCGCTAAATAAACAAATATCAATTCTAACTAGTCTGTATTAAAATATTATCTATAGATATAAAAAGTAACACTATTCCAGTTTAATTAATTCTTGCTAAAATAGATATCGTCCTCAGTAATGTATAAAAATCATCTAATTCTGTCTGCCCCCCCCCCCTCTTTCCCCAGAGAGAGAGAGAGAGAGAGAGAGAGAGAGAGAGAGAGAGAGAGAGAGAGAGAGAGAGAGAGAGAGAGAGAGAGAGAGAGAGAGAGAGAGAGAGAGAGAGAGAAGAAGAAAGAGAAGAAGAAGAAGAAGAGAGAGAGAGAGAGAGAGAGAGAGAGAGAGAGAGACAGAGAGAGAGACAGAGAGAGAGAGAGAGAGAGAGAGAGAGATAGGAGAGAGAGAGAAGAGAAGAAGAGAGAAGAGAGAGAGAGGAGAAGAGAGAGAGAGAGAGAGAGAGAGAGAGAGAGAGAGAGAGAGAGAGAAATAGAAAGAAAGAGAAATAGAAAGAAAGACAGAGAGAGAGAGAGAGAGAGATAGAAAGAAAGAGAAATAGAAAGAAAGACAAAGAGTTAGAGAGAGAGAGAGAGAGAGAGAGAGAGAGAACGACAAAGAGAAAGAGAGAGAAAGAAAAAGAAAGAGAAAGGGAGAGGTTCTAATCGAGTCATTAGTATGCCGGCGCCATGGCTCCCGAGGTACTGAGGCTTGCCCTCGATAAATTAGGCCAAGATGGGCGGCCGATGGACACAAGACGCGACGCGGCTCCTTGAGAAGGGGGTGGGGGGTTGGATGGATGGGAGGGTGGGAGGGGCGGGGTGGGGGGTGGGCATCTGTTAGTTGTCATAGGCACGGAGCCAGAGGTCTTTCTCGGGACCTCTGGCTCCTCTCTTACAGTTTATGGTCCTTGAGTGTGTCCCGCTGTTACGCCACGAAAGTACTTATGGCAAAAGGGTGACCTTAATTTAAGGATGACCTAAAGCTAATGGTAACCCTAACTTCACCGGGTTTTCTCTTTTTCCCCGGAAATGCAAGGCACGCACGCCCTCGGCACGTGCAACGTCGTGACCTTACGACCCGTGGCCGCGGTTGGTGATGCGGGGAAACAGCGCCTAAGTCAGGAGGATGATGTATACCAGGAGCCATTACAGGTCCGCTGGGACACCTTCCCCTCCTAGCCTTACGGTCACAGCCTGCACCTGCCTGCCTACCTGCCTCTCGCGACCATTATGCCGCAGCCACACGTAAAAAGAAGGTCCTTTGTGGCGGAGGGAATCGGCAATTTCAACCTCATATTTGAAACAGCTGAGGTTCCTTCTCCTCCCTGTGGGGGAAGTCAGCTGATCTCGGAACCCGGGCACGTGATGCACTTCTCCTCCCAGTCTCGCTCCCTTCTTCCTCTCGCCCTACCCTTCCTCTGCCATTCCTGGCCATAATTACCTCACTCTTTCGTCCTTTCCTCGTTTTCTTTCTCTTCTATTCCCTCTCCCTCTTTCTCTCTCCTACCCTCCCTTACCCACCCTCTCCTTCTCCTTCTCCCTCTCACCATCCCTCCTTCTCACCATCCCTCTCCTTCTCCCTCTCCCCCTCCCCCTGTAAGGTGGCCGAATTGTGCGGTCAGCAGGCGTTTCTTGACAGAGTCTCGTTCAGCAATCTCAGGTAAAGGGTGTCGGTGTGACACCGTGGTAGCGAGGAGAAGTCCAGACGAAGTTCAGGTTAACAGGGTTTATTCTTGGGCAGCAATGGTACAGTGGAGCTATGGTAACTCCCTCGGTGTCCCCTTGTCTGGTGAGACTCTCCGAGGGGAGCGTTTATATTCAGGCCCGTAGGCTTGTTACATGACGTCATATGAATTCCTACGTGACGTCAGTGTGAGGCCTGTTTCTCTCTATATGGTTTGGTTGAGTAGGGCCTCTGAGTACAGTGGATGTACTGTTTGGACACATAAAAGGTAAGGCGTGGGGCGCGCTTGGGCGGCCCGCGAGAAGCGTAGATATATATGTATAGAACAAAGACATTAAGACTAAAAGAATCAGTACAGCTATATGAATGCAAATACTATTATATATATTGGATAACAGAACTTAATCAGCTGTTCTCAGATACAGCGTTACGAGTAATGCAATGTACACAGTGCAGTGCTTTCACCCCCCCCTCCCCCTCCCTCTCCTTCTTCCTTCCTCCCTCCCTATCTAGCCTAGTGCTCTCCCTCTAACAGCTTTAAGAGGCCCCGTGACCAGTGGCACTGACACTCCTCTGACCTTGCTGGCGGCTCGTCACGCCAAGAGGAAATGCTGTTACTCTCCAACGCTAACAGGAAGAATGCGCTATCGTTATTTTTGTTTATCTCTCTTCCTTCTTCTTCTTCTTTTTAGTAATTGAGTGGGAGAGAGGGAGAGGGAGAGGGAGGGGGAGGGGGAGGAGGAGGAGGAGGGGGAGGGGGAGGGAGGCAGAGAGAAATATATGGAAGGAGAGAGAGAGAGAGAGAGAGAGAGAGAGAGAGAGAGAGAGAGAGAGAGAGAGAGAGAGAGAGAGAGAGAGAGAGAGAGAGAGAGAGAGAGAGAGAGAGAGAGAGAGGAAAAAATACGAAATGGAGATAGGTAGAGAGACAGAGACCGAGACAAAGATAAACAAACAGAAAACCCCACCTCAAAAAAATTAAAACAAATATATAAAAAATAAATCAAAACTAACAAAACTAAATCAGTAAATACGCCATCGCAGAACAGCTGACCAGCACAGGCCTCAGTCAGCACGGTGTAAGTAAGCCCTCACGACCACAAAGGAAACTACGATCACTACATTAATTGACTGAATTACATGGGCCGAGCTACGGTTGCCAACTACTCGCTTTTTTCACCGTTCGATAGATCTATTGAGGACGGAATGGTCTTTTTGTACTGTGACCGAGAATAATGGTTTATTTGCGATATATGATATAGGAGGGTTTTTTTCCTCTCTCTCTGCTCCACTCTTCTCTTCTCTTCTCTTCTCTGCTCTCTCTCGCTTTCTCTCTCTCTTCCTCCATCTTTCTTTCTTTCTTTCTCCTTTCTACTTTTTCTTAAACTTACACGGAATAAACAATGACAACTATTTCTCTTCGCGTGCCATTATTATTTCTTTTTCTTTTTCTTCGTCTTCTTTAATCTTCTTTTTTCTTCTTCATTATCATTCTTTTTCTTTCTCTTCATCCTCTTTTACCATGTTTCTTCTTTTTATGGCAATTCAAAGTCGTATTCTTACCAATGGCAAAGCGGGTTCGTATGTCACAATCCTACCTATGGCAACTCGCTATGAATCCCGATTGTGGATTCATGGAGGAGAAAGCAAAGGGAGAAGAAGGAAGATGAAGAAGAAGAAGAGGAGAAGGAGGAGGAGGAGGAGGAGGAGGAGGAGGAGAAGGAGGAGGAAAAGGAGAAGGAGGAGAAGAAAGATAATGAGATGGAGAAGGAAAAAGAGAAGAAAAAAAGGAAGAACAAGAAGAACAAAAACATTGAGAAGGAAAAAGAGGAGATTAAAAAAAAAAAAAAAAAAAAAAGGGACACGTAGAAGAAGAAGAAGAAAAAAAAAATCCTCATACCAGTTGTTGCAACCTGATACACAGGTCGTGGTGCAACATCAATCTCAACTCCCGAGAAGGAAATGGTAGTGATGCAACTCTCCCAGCAACATCTACAACTGCATGTTTTCATCTTCCGGGAACAATGCAAGACGTCGTGCATGTCGCATTGCGTGTGTTCATGAGTGGCAATAATGCACACTTGTTTTCCTCTGACCGGACGGAGGAGCCGGACGAGTGTGCGGCGGAATTTCCTTCTTTCGCTCCTTTTCGCCTTTGTTGCTTTTCGCGTTTGTTCCTTTTTAGCGTTTGTTACTTTTCGCGTTTGTTCCTTTTTAGCGTTTGTTACTTTCCGCGTTTGTTACTTTTTAGCGTTTGTTACTTTCCGCGTTTGTTACTTTTCGTGTTTGTTACTTTTTGTGTTTGTTACTTTTTTGCGTTTGTTACTTTTTGCGTTTGTTACTTTTTGTGTTTGTTCCTTTTTTGTGTTTGTTACTTTTTTGCGTTTGTAGCTTTTCGCGTTTGTTATTTTTTAGCGTTTGTTACTTTTCGCGTTTGTTACTTTTCGTGTTTGTTACTTTTTTGCGTTTGTTACTTTTCGCGTTTGTTACTTTTTCCGTTTGTTACTTTTCGCGTTTGTTACTTTTTGCGTTTGTTCCTTTTTGCGTTTGTTACTTTTAGGGTTTCTTTCTTTCTGACTTCCTCTTTCTATTCCTCTTCCTCTTTTCCTTACCTGCTTCCTTCCTTTCTTTCTTTGTTTTTATTTCTCTCCCTCTACTCTCTTCTCTTCTCCTCCCCATTACTCCCTCCCTTCCCTTCCCTTCTCTTCCCTTCCCTTCCCTTCCCTCCCCTCCCCACCCCTCCCACCACCTCCCCTCCCCTCTCCACCCTTCTCTCCTCTCCTATCCTCTCCTCCCCACCCTTCTCCTCCCCTCTCCTCTCCTCTCCTCTCCTTCCCTTCCCTTCCCTCCCCCCTCTCCTCTCCCTCCCCTCCCCCTCTCCTCTTCCTCCCCTCCCCTCCCCCCTCTCCTCTCCCTCCCCTTCCCTCCTCTCCTCCCACCTCCTCCTCTCCTCCCCTCCCCACCCTTCTCCTCTCCTATCCTCCCCTTCCCCCCCCCTCCCCTCCCCACCCAAACAACCCCAACACTTGTGACAAAACACCCTAAGCCCCACCACGTCATAACCCTTCAACACGTCATTGCGAACAGGTGTCACTCGGCGTCAACTATTTCTGAATGACAAGTGACAGAATCCGGCAACAAAATGTCTTAAGAAAAAAAAAAGAGTAAGAAGAACAAAAACGACTCTGAACTAAATTGCACGGCGCGACCCTGGCTCCGCCCTCGCCCCTGTCTGGCCGTTTGTCTGTCTGTGTCAGTGTGTGTGTGTCTGTGTCTCTCTGGAGGTCTACGTAAGTGTGTTTGTGTTTGTGTTTAGAAGTCCCTCTGTGTGTGTGTCTGTCTGTCTGTTTGTCTATATGTGTGTCTATCTATCTGTGTCGTCTTTGTCTCTCTGTGTCTCTACCTGTCTGTCTGTCTATCTATGTCGTCTTTGTCTCTATCTGTCTGTCTGTGTGTCTATCTATCTCTGTCGTCTTTGTCTCTCTGTGTCTGTCTGTGTGTCTGTATGTGTGTTTCCCTATCTCTGTCGTCTTTGTCTCTCTGTGTGTCTGTTTGTATGTCTGTATGTATGGGTCTGTCTATCTGTGTCGTCTATTTGCCTGCCTGCCCGCCCACCAACCAGCCAGTCTGCCTCGACGAAGGTGATTGAGGTTAACATGCGACTAGGAGATGAAGAACACGCCAAGGCACTGGTCGCCGGCTGCGCCCATTGAGAACACGCGTCGCAACGGCCGGTTTATACACATCTTTAAGAACTATATATGTATATTTTTATTTTACTTTTTGTCTCTCCCTCGAAAAAACTGTAAGAGTAGGAGGTAGTAGGGGGAGGGGGAGGGAAAGAGGGGAGGGGAGGGGAGAGAGGGAGAAGACGGGGAGGGGGAGGGAGAAGGGGGGATGAGAGGAATATCTCCAACGAACAAGTCTTCCAGAGGGGGAGGGAGAGGAAGGGGAAAGGGAGGGGAGAGGGAGAGGGAGAGGGAGAGGGAGAGGGAGAGGGAGAGGGAGAGGGAGAGGGAGAGGGAGAGGGAGAGGAAGGGGAGAGGGAGTGGGAGTGGGAGAGGGAGGGAGAACGGGGGATGAGAGGAATATCTCCAACGAATAAATCTCCCAGAACGCTCAGCATCAACACGTGCACAAAACCCCACTCTTCAAGCAGACCAGAATTCCTATAATTACTCTTAAAACAAACAAACAAACACACAAACAAAAACATGCCAGACATACTACAATCTAAACACAAACTGCCATATTCAAATACCATGTAAAACATAAGAGCAAGAAACGCAACGTACATGAAACTAGCGGCATGAAAGCACGCAAGCACATCCCCTCAAGAATACTAGCTATGCTTCACAAACACACAGCAGATGCTCGGCGCTGGGACTAAAAATGCTGTTACTAAACTATCGCTCATTTGATTAAAGAAAAAACAAAACAAACAAACAAACAAGAATTATACCACGGCTAAACTATATGTTTGGAACGGATACAGAGAGAGAGAGAGAGAGAGAGAGAGAGAGAGAGAGAGAGAGAGAGAGAGAGAGAGAGAGAGAGAGAGAGAGAGAGAGAGAGAGAGAGAGAGAGA
>NW_028234436.1:14421719-14426719 GCF_977035675.1 Penaeus japonicus
GCACCGCCAAAAGGACCCGTCAGAACCACAGTCTTTTATGTTCTGCTTGTGACTTCAAAATTCTGTTGGCCTCCAGCACAGTCTGATAGCCATTTCCCCCCCTTTTCCGCCTAATTTCTCTCTCTCTCTCTCTCTCTCTCTCTCTCTCTCTCTCTCTCTCTCTCTCTCTCTGTTTCTCCCCTTAATATTTTTTTCTCTACCTCCCTCTCTTCCCTCACTTTTGTTTCTCTCTTCTCTACCCTACTCTACTCTACTATATTTCTCTAATCTATTTTTACTCTCTCTCCCTCTCTCTATACCTGCATTTCTTTGATCTCCATATTCTTTTTGTCTCAATCTTCTTTTCGCCCATTCGCAGAAGTCTCTCTCCCTCCCTCCCTCTCTCCCATCCCCCTCCTCCCTCCCCACCCCCACCCTCCCACCTCCCTCCAACCCCCCCTCCAACCCACCCTCCCTCCATCCCATCCCCCACCTCCCTCCCACCCTCCCTCCTTCTCCCCCCTCTCTCTCTCCCTCCCTTTTCTTTTCGTTAAAGTCTAATCCATTTTCATCTTCCAGGCTCGTTAGCTCAATTCCATTACGTTCGCTTTAGGCAATTCTCTAATGCTTTTACCTTTGCTGTTAAGGGCATTATACTCTTATACAGTTTGTTTGCCTCTATTCCTCGTCGCCGCAGAAAGAAAAAGAAAAAGACAAGAAAAAGAAAAAAGGAATAAAAAAAAAATAATAAAAGAACACGTGGCCATTCTTCTTTCTGTAGCTTTTGCGGGTCGGGAAAACAAGAGGGAAGGAAAGGAAGGGAAGGAAAGGAAGGGAAGGGGGAGAGGAGACTAGAGGAGAGGAGGGAGGGAGGGAAGGAAGGAAAGGGAAGGGGGAGAGGAGACTAGAGGTGAGGAGGGAGGGAGGGAGGAAGGGGGAGAGGAGTTAGGGAGGAAGGAAGGGAAGGGGAGCCGGGATAAAGAATGGAATGAGGGAAGAGGGGAAACGGAGGAAAGGGAGAAGGTAGAGAGGAAGGAAATGTGAGGAGAAAAAGAAAGTAAAAAGGTGGGGGGGGGGGAAGAAACGAAAAGAAAATGCTAATGGGAATAAAAAGGGGAATGCGAATGTGTGCGTGTGAGTGCATACTTACACCCCCCCCCCAAACTCACACCCCTCCCCCTCCCCACCACCCCACCCCCACACCCCCCACCCCGTATACATCAAGATACCCCGGCGTCACAGGCTATCTCCTCGGCGCCCCAAACGCACATCGGCCGCGCTGTATATTTCTCGCGGATAAAAGTGCCTGCGAGGCTTTCCTTATCCGAGCGTTTTTATAGCGGCTTATCGCACCGCTATCTGCATCTGGCACTGCCGCTCGCTCGCTCCCTCACTCTCTCTCTCTCTCTTCGCTCCCTCGCTCCCTTTTGCTCACTCTCTCTCTCTCTCTGGTTTTCTATACCCCACATCCCCTTATACTGTTTTTTTTTTTCTGACGGTTTCTCTATTTTTTTTAAATCCCCCCTTAACTCTTTTTCATCTCTCTCTCTCTCTCTCTCTCTCTCTCTCTCTCTCTCTCTCTCTCGTTTCGTTCTAATACGCCATGAATTAACGTCTTCACCATCTCGGCACACCATACCCCATCCTTTATTAATCTCACCCATTCAAAATCTCACTTTATTACACTCATTCATTCAATATCTACACTCGAAACCTCACAATCTCCCTCACTCCCAATCTCACCATCCTACACTTATCTTACCATCCTTCATTCACAACCACACTTCCCTCTTTACACATCTCCATCCTCCCCCAACACCCCCCCCCCCCTCCACGCTTCATGTTCCTTATCGCAGCAGCATCTCCCTCCAGACCCCTTCCTTCTTCCGTCATGTCACTTTCATTTCTTTCTTTTTTCATCTCAACGCCAGCTTCCTTATCTCCCCTCTTCATCTCCCGCTCCCTCGCTCTCGCATCTCGCATCTACTTGTCCGAATTACTAATTGCTTCAAGTAACACACGTCACGTGCCGACCACACGTCAGAACTATCGGTGGCTGATCCGCTTCTTATCGTTATTACTATTATTTTTATTATCATTATTATTAGTATATATATATATATATATATATATATATATATACATATCTATATATATCTATATATATATATATACATATCTCTATCTATCTATCTATCTATCTATCTATCTATCTATATGTATGTGTGTGTGCCTCTTTTCTTTCTTTTTTTCTTCATTCTACGCCTTCTCTTCTCGAAGGTCTAACTCTTCTATTTCTTCTTTATCATCCTTGTTGACGTTGATGTTGCTGGTGTTGTTGGTATTGTTCTTCTTCTAGTCGGTATCGTTCTCGTTATCGTGTTTTTCCTTCTCCTTCTCCTTCTCCTTCTCCTACTCCTTCTCTTTCTCCTCTCCCATCCTCCCGTGATAACCTTCTCTCCCTCCCTCCCTCCCCCCTTCCTTCCCTCCCTCCCTCCCTCCCCCACTCACTCCTCCTATCACCTCCCTCCCTCCTCTCCCTTTCCCGTTCCCCGCCCCACCCCACCCCCTCCCCAGCTCCGGTTCTCAGCCAAACACACTTAAAAGTTCACTTCCCTCGCTGGCACCTAAACGATCGTAAAAGAGAGAGAGAGAGAGAGAGAGAGAGAGAGAGAGAGAGAGAGAGAGAGAGAGAGAGAGAGAGAGAGAGAGAGAGAGAGAGAGAGAGAGAGAGAGAGGGGAGAGAGAGAGAGCGGGGAGAGAGAGAGAGAGAGAGAGAGAGAGGGGAGAGAGAGAAGAGAGAGAGAGAGAGAGGGAAAGAGAGAGAGAGAGAGAGAGAAAGAAGAGGGAGAAGAAGAGAGAGAGAGAGAGGGAGAGAGAGAGAGGGGAGAGAGGAGAGAGAGAGAGAGAGAGAGAGAGAGAGAGAGAGAGAGAGAGAGAGAGAGAGAGAGATAGATAGATAGATAGATAGATAGATAGATAGAGAGACAGAGAGAGAGAAGAAGAAAGAAAAAGAGAGAGACAAAGTAAGAAAGAGAGAAAGATAGAACAGAAAGACAGATAAATAGATAGATACACTGAGAGAAACTCGCATGTTAAGTTTGAAATGCACGGTCGTAATCTATCCCTCCCAGCGTGTCTCCTCATTCACTCACCCTCCTCCCCGTTCCCCCCTCCCCCCTCCCTTAAACCACCCATTGCCTGACCCTTCCCCCTCCCTCTCCTCCCCCCTCCCCTCATCTTCCTCCAGTGCCCCCTTTAGCTGACCTTGAAGCACCCTCAGATCCGCCCGAAATTATCCTCATCCAACCCTTAGACCCACTTCCCCTCTCGTCCTCTCCTCTCTTCTCTTCTCTTCTCCTCTCTTCTCTTTTTTTTTCCTCTCCTCTCTCTTCTGCTCTCTTCTATTCTAATCTCTTATCTCCTATCATCTTCTCTCTCTTCTGCTATCCTCTTTTCTGCTCTCTTATCTCCTTATCTCCTCTCTCCTTTATTTTCCTCTCCTCTCCTCTCCCCTCTACCCATCTCCTCTCTCCTTCATTTTCCTCTCCCCTCCTCTCTCCTCTCTACTTTCCCCTCCCCTCTTCTCTCCCCTCTTCTAAATCTCCCTTCCCCCCTCTCTCTTTCCCTTCCTCTCTCCTCCTTCCTTCTCTCCTCTCTCCCGCCCAGCATCCAGTCAGCAGCTTCGCTTCCACAAACGCATCTGCTACGTCTGGACCCATTAACTCCGCGGTCGTGTTGTCTTTGCTCCTTTTATCCATGGAAGGAGGGGGCAGAGGATGGGGGCAGGGGATGGGGGAGGAGGGGGGAAGGGAGGGGATTCTAAAGAGGGGTCACGGAGGGGGGGTCAAGAGGAGGGAGGCGGGGATGGGGAGTTCTAAGAGTCCAAAGAGGGGATAAAGGGTAGGTATGTTCAAAGAGGGGAAGGGAAAAGGCATGTCCAAAGGGGGGGAGAGAGGGTAGGTATTTTCATATGGGGGGGGAGGCTAAAGGAGGAGGGGTGAGGAGGTACGAGAATCGTGAAGGGGGGAGGGGGCGAGAGGGGAATGGGGATCTAAAGGGGAAACGAGGGGATACAGGACCCAAAGGGATGAATCCTTTAGACCACGCACCTTCTCCCTAAGACGTTCCTGCCTCCCCCCCCCTATAAGTCCCTCCCTATCCCCCGGTATCCCTTAATATCCCCCCTCCCCCTCCCCTTCCCTCCCTTTTTTTCTCCCCATCCTCATCCCCACCCTCCTCTCTAACCTCCACCCCTCCCTCGCCACCTATCCCCTAAGCCCTATAACCCCTCCTCCCTTTCCCCCCACAGACCCTTCCCCCTTGACCATAACCCCCTCCCCTTCTCCCTTTCCCCCTTACCCCTTGACCAAAGCCCCCCCCCCACCCATGTCGCCTAACCCGGGGTCAGCAGAAACAAGCTGTCGGGTCATATTTGAGGCCGCGTGTCCACCCAGAGTCCACACTGCTCTACTCTGCTCGTCCTTTCTTTCTTTCTCTCTCTCTCTCTCTCTCTCTCTCTCTCTTTCTCATTCTCTTTCTCATTCTCTTTCTCATTCTCTTTCTCTTTTTCATTCTCTCTTTCTCTTTTTAATGTTTTCTTTCTCTTACTCATTCTCTCTTTCTCTTTTTAATGTTTTCTTTCTCTTTTTCATTCTCTCTTTCTCTTTTTAATGTTTTCTTTCTCTTACTCATTCTCTCTTTCTCTTTCTCTCACTCTCGCTCACACTTTGGTAGGCTGGTGGTGGTTGTATTGGGGCTGTTCTGGTTGGTAGTGGTTGTGCGGGTGGTATCAATAGTAGTTGTAGTCGTAGCAGCAGCAGTATTAGTATCAGTATATAGTAATAGCAGAAGTAATAGTCAAAGTAATAGTAGTAATAGCAGCAGTTATAGCAGCGGTAGCAACGTCAGTATTACCAGTATAAACAATAACCTTGTTGTGATAATCGTCTCCCATCAATATCACATAGTCATCGAGTTATCTTTATCTTCATAATCATATTTATTTTGCCGTAACTAAC
>NW_028234436.1:14429219-14434219 GCF_977035675.1 Penaeus japonicus
ATTAATCTTCCTTGAATGAAACGCGAATTCCGGGAAAGACGAAGCTTATCACTCTGAAAGGTTTCCTCTATCGGTTTCCCCCCTTTGGAATCACACCTAATGATAGCTTGTTTTTGTTTATTTAATGGGGGAGGGGGGAGGGAGGGAGGGAAGAGGGAAGAGGGAAGAAGGAAGGGAAGGGAGGGAGAAAGGAAGGGAAGGAGGGAAGGAGGGAAGGAGAGAAGGAGGGAGAGAAGGAAGGAGGGAGGGAGGAAGAGAGAGGGAGGGAATGAGGGAGGGTGAGAAGGAGGGAAGGAGGGAGGAAGAGAGGGAGGGAGAGAAGGAGGGAAGAAGGAAGGTAGGGAGGGAGAGGGAGATGAAGAGGAAGAGAAAGATAGAGAGAAAGAATGAGAAAAAAAGAGAGCCAGAGAGAGAAAGAGGATGCATTATCCCAACCTACCAATAGCGTGGCAAAGAACCCGTCCATTTTACCTGCGAGATAAAGAGATAACACGACGGACACCCGATACGTTATCCGTCCCTCTCCCCCCCCCCCTCCCGCGAGGCGTGACTTCATATCAGTGCAATGCATCAGCTGATGTTTCGTGCAAGGAGAGCAATGACCGACGGAGTGATGCGGCTTTTATGCATTGGTGGTTCTTGCGGCTCCGAACACATGGGCGGAAGTGAGTGGGTGGGTGGATGGGTGGATGAGTAGGTGGGTGAGTGAGTGGGTGGGTGAGTGAGTGGGTAGGTGGGTGGGTGAGTGAGTAGGTGGGTGGATGGGTAGGTGGGTAGGTGGTTAGGTGGGTGCGTGGGTGGGTGAGTAGGTGGGTGGGTGGATGAGTGGGTGGGTGGGTGGGTGTATGTGTTGGTGAGTGAGTGAGTGAGTGAGTGAGTGGATGAGTGTGTATGTGTGTGTGATAATAACGATCCTCCTACTATAACTATATTCATCACGAAAATAAACTACTCAGCTGACACCACACCATTACAAAGAGAGAGAAAGAGAGAGAGAGAGAGAGAGAGAGAGAGAGAGAGAGAGAGAGAGAGAGAGAGAGAGAGAGAGAGAGAGAGAGAGAGAGAGAGAGAGAGAGAGAGAGAGAGAGAAAGAGAGAGAGAAAGAAAGACAGAAAAAAAGAGCAAGAGAAAGATATATAAAGAAAAAGAGAAAGAGATAGAGACTGAGAGAAAAATAAGAGACAAAGAAAGAAAGAAAGAAAGAAAAAAAAGAAAGAAAGAGGGAACGAGAGAAAGAGCGAGCGAGGCTTTTCGGTGCCCCGCCAGCCTCGCCCCGCCCGCAATAACAGTATACTTATAAGGGCCCCACGTAAGGGCGCAAATCGACCGTAAATAACACAGTCCTAATAAACCTTAGCTCTCTTCCATGCGTAAGGGCACTAATAGCTTCCGACGGGCGTCCCCTAAATTCGTCCTTCTGCACTCCATACGCAAGGGCGAAACTCCTTTGTTCTCCCCGCCGGCGTTATTGCTGATAAGAACCTCCTGTAATTAACGGCTCATCAGTTTTCATTTTGTCTCTGCTGTTTATTATCTTCTCTTCTTGTCTATGGATTTCTTTATTGGATGCTGGGTCATTCTAGGTCGCTCGGGGTCAACTTTTTCTTTTCTTTTTTTCTTTCTCACTGTTTCTCTCTTTGAAAGTTTGTATATTTTTTAAAATCTTTGTGTGTGTGTGTGTGTGTGTGTGTGTGTGTGTGTGTGTGTGTGTGTGTGTGTGTGTGTGTGTGTGTGTGTGTGTGTGTGTGTGTGTGTGTGTGTGTGTGTGTGTGTGTGTGTGTATGTATGTACTGTCTGTATATATGTATGTACACATACACATTTATGCATACATGTACATCAAAAATGCATTACAACAGTAATAACAACACGCATGATGTCTTCACCCCCCCCCCACCCAACCCCCTCTGAGAGAGCAGCACAGCAGATGAAGAAAGCCAGGCTCCCAAGTCTCAATTCTTTGCTCTGTTCAATTATGGAGGACCTGAGCGGAGAACAACAATGTATTTTCGGTAAGTTTCTGTAATAAGCTTTATTTTTTTTCACTCCCGAAACAACAATAACAACAACAACAAAAGAAATGACATATAAAAAATGAAGCACGGAAATTTTGGGGAAGCGAATGTTCAACAGAACTTTCCCGCGATACCTTTGAGTGCACTTGGATTGCACATGCATATGCAATATACATATAACCCCTCCTTCCCTCCTCCCCCCCTATCCCCTCCATCCCTTTACCCCCAAAAGAAGAAAAAAAACAAAAACAATGTCGCTGGAAACGATTGTTATCAAGAACGAGAGAACTTTTATTTTTCCCTCCGTCTTTTTATAACGACTGCGGGAACAATTATGAGTTACGTGTCAACCCGCCCTTTTCCGCCCTCATACGAGATACTCCCCCCTTCCCCCCCTCCTTCCCCTTCCCCCTTTCCTCCCCTTCCCCCCCCCCCCCCCCTCAACCTCCCCCGGGAACAAAATAGTCAGGTGGACTATGACTCGTAAATGTCGCTTGCTTTTCAAACACACCTTTGTTACAAAATAAAAGAAAAGTGAAATAAAATCTTTTCCAAAAAAAAAAAAAAGAAAAAAAAAAATAGTTCGCAACGTCCAGAAAGAAGTTGCATATACCGCACTGCTACTTCAGGTACGTATCCGCCATCATTATGATTTTTTTTTTTTATTGTTGTTTTTAATATGAGGTCAGGTAGAAACACGGAGATGCAGCATATATAACCGCAGCATCTTTATTAATAATAAAAAAAACTATTAAAACGGAAAGCACGCCGGGCCAAGCAAGTGCGTGAGGAAATGCAACGTGCAGAGCCATCACACAAGTGCTTACACACTCTAAGGTAAAACATACACACGGAAAATTTTAATTAACTCTGCAAACAAGCCCGATGTTGACACAAACCCCAGAAACTAACATATTACTCGGCTGGTCTTTTGTACTTGGCCCATGGATACATTATTACTCCTGTGCTCGGCTCCACCTTACGTTACCCTTAAAGTGGATGGACTCCCGATACGGCTGACGTGACGGATGAAGTGAGGGCGGTTGAGGTGACGGGAATATCTTGAGATCTAGAGTCAGGGCTCTTCGAAAAAGGGCGACTGAGGTGACGGGAATATCTTGAGTCAGGGCTCTTCGAAATGGTTGAGTTTGGTTCTCTGTATGGTAGGGGGATTCATACTTCGGTTTATTTTGTTTATCTTTCTCTAATTCTAAGTCTTTCTCTCCTCTCTTCTTTTTTTTTTCTCTCTCTAGTCCTGTTCTCTCTCCTCCCATTTCCTCTGCTAATCTCTTACTTCTTTCCTCTCTCCTCCCCTCTCCTTCTCCTAGTTTAAATCGCTTCCTTTCATTTCAATATTCTTTTGCAACTCAGCACCCTAATAAGTTTCGACCTTCCGTGCTGCAACACACGTCATGATACTCCTAAGACATCTACTCCTTCTAAATAAATACACACTCCTACCTTCTAAAAATACGGAATGTCTTTCCCAAGTCATAAATAACCTTACTTTCGAATGAATCTAAAAATAGAAGAAAAACACCACAAATACAAAGTATATTCTCCAGTACACAGACCTAAGCAGAAAAAAAATAACCACATACTCCAGTCAACAGAAATAATGGGGTACAACATAACCACATACCATTCTTTCTCCCTTACACAGATCACGAGAACAACAACATACATCCATCCCCCAATGCACAGAAAACCAAGAAGAAACAACATACCCACATACCACTCATCCTTCCCCATTAAAAAGCACTAAGAAAGCACAACATAGCCTACATACCACTCTCCTAAACCCCGAGCACAAAATCTAAGAACCAACAACATATCCACAACCCCTTTTCCACCCCCACCCCCACCCCAAACCCAACCCACTACACAGAAAAATAAAGAGAAACAACATAACCATATAATGGTCGGTACCCAATTGCTAGGGTCGACGGCCGGGGACCCCCACATGCTACCACTGACCATTTTATGCGGGTGAAGGTCTGGGACGCATAACAGGACCTGCTACTTGAGGTCGACATAGAGCCATTGAGTCTATGGCGAGCCTTAGTCACGGCGCCAGAACAGGAGGCGAGACGTGCATGTGTACAGATGAAGTTTATAGTCGTTTTTATCGAGAGAGGGAGGGAGGGAGAGAGAGGGGGAGGGAGGGAGGGAGGGAGGGAGAGAGAGAGAGGGGGAGGGAGGGAGGGAGGGAGGGAGGGAGGGAGGGAGAGAGAGAGAGGGGGAGGGAGGGAGGGAGGGAGAGAGAGGGGGAGGGAGGGAGGGAGAGGGAGGGAGAGGGAGGGAAGGAGGGAGGGAGAGAGAGAGAGAGAGAGAGAGAGAGAGAGAGAGAGAGAGAGAGAGAGAGAGAGAGAGGGAGAAAGAAAGAAAGAAAGAGAGAGAGAAAGAGAGAGAGAGGGAGGGAGGGAAGGAGGAAGAGAAAGAGAAAGAGAGACAGAGTGGGAGGAGAAGATGTATATACAAAGATGGAGATATAGATAAATAGATAGATAGATAGATAGATAGAGAGAGAGAGAGATAAAGAAAGAAAGAGAGAAAGACGACGGATGGAGAGGGAGAGCGGAGGAGGGGATGTGGCTGGGGCATGGGGGGAGGGGGGGGGGTCTTAGAGCGTCTCTCGCTGCTCTCGCATAAAAGCAATCCCGCACTATTGTCTACTGGGCCCTACGCTCCTTTTTAAAAGTCCCCAAAACCCACCATTGTATCGCGGGCATTAAGAGCATTAAGGGCGATAATAAGGCTTTCTCTCTCTCTCTCTCTCTCTCTCTCTCTCTCTCTCTCTCTCTCTCTCTCTCTCTCTCTCTCTCTCTCTCTCCTTCTCACCTACCCCCCTCACTCTCCTTCTCACCTACCCCCCTCACTCTCTCTCTCACTCTCCCCCTCTCCCCTCTCGATCTCTCTCATCCCTCTCATCTCTCTCCCTCTCTCCCTCATCTCCTCTTCCTTCCACTTCACCCTCCCCATAGA
>NW_028234436.1:14441719-14443025 GCF_977035675.1 Penaeus japonicus
GTGTGTGTGTGTATGCGTGTGTACTTGTATCTGTGTTTGTGCGTGTGTACTTGTATCTGTGTTTGTGCGTGTGTACTTGTATCTGTGTTTGTGCGTGTGCGTGTGCGTGTGTACTTATATTTGTGTTTGTACGTGTACGTGTGTACTTGTATCTGTGTTTGTGCGTGTGCGTGTGTACTTGTATCTGTGTTTGTACGTGTGCGTGTGTACTTGTATCTGTGTTTGTGCGTGTGCGTGTGTACTTGTATCTGTGTTTGTACGTGTGCGTGTGTACTTGTATCTGTGTTTGTGCGTGTGCGTGTGTACTTGTATCTGTGTTTGTACGTGTGCGTGTGTACTTGTATTTGTGTTTGTACATGTGCGTGTGAATCAAAGTATAAATGATCGCATGAATGCTCGTACGTCTCCTCCATCCTCACCCCTCATCTCCCTTCCCTCGCATTCTAATATCGAAGTAGAAGATAAATTCATAGCATTTCAGCATCCGAGCGTAGTCACTAACTTTAGAATCATTAATCTAGAAGGGCATATATCCATGTTAATCTCCTGCTGATCCTGTAGATATATTGTCAAGACAAGTTAGGGTTATTATGTGTGTGTGTGTGTGTCCTGTTATTTTGGATAACTTTGGATCATATTCTCGCATTTCTTGTGTATTTCATTATAGGTTGATATTCATTGAAAAGTTGTACTATATTAAAAATGAAAGAATATTAACGTATCAAAAACAGAGAGGAATTGTAATGATAAAGCAGAGTATCAACAGATAACAGTAACAGTAAAGTTAACAGAGAGGTAACAGTAACAGTAAAGTTAACAGAGGAGTAACAGTAACAGTAATAAAATAGTAGTAGAAACAGTACCGCTAACACACCCAGTAACAGTAACGGAAACAGAAGAGTAACAATAACGCTAATAGACCGGTAACAGTAACACAACCGTAAATAAAAAACAGAAACAGAACGAGAGCCCAAACAATAATCCAACAGCAACAGAAACAAAACAACAGTAATAACACAGCAACAGAAATAAAACAGTAATAACAACAGAAAAAAACAGTAATAACACAGCAACAGAAAAAATACAACAGTAATAACACAGCAACAGAAAAAATACAACAGTAATAACACAGCAACAGAAAAAACAACAACAGTAACAACACAGCAACAGAAAAAATAAACAGTAACAACACAGTAACAGAAAAAAAAACAGTAATAACACAACAACAGTAACAACACAGCAACAGAAAAAAAAAACAGTAATAAAACAACAACAGAAAAAACAAACAACAACGTAAATAAACAGC
>NW_028234436.1:14443125-14445625 GCF_977035675.1 Penaeus japonicus
GGGGTGGGAGAGAGGGGGAGAGCAAGCGAGGGAGGGAGGGAGGGAGGGAGGGAGAGCGAGAAGGAGAGAAGGGGAGATCGAGGGAGGGAGAGAGAAAAAGATAGAGATAGCGAGAAAGGGAGAGAAAAAAGAGAGAGAGAGAAAAAGAGAGAGAGAAAGAAAGAGAGAGAGAAAGAAAGAGAGAGAGACATAGAGAAAGAGCGAAAGAGAGAGAGACAAAGAGAAGAGTGAAACTATCGTAATTTCTTTCATGGTCTGGATAACATGTATGTGAAAGTCTCTAGTTGTTGATTTTGTTATTCTTGTTGTTGGCTGCTATTGTTGTTTATTTCCTTTGTTTTATTTATCGTTCTTTTCATCAGAATCTTCGTTCATTATATTTCTTTTTTTTTTTTACTTCACCATTAATGAACCTAACTTCTCTTTTTGACCTATAATGAACCCTAACTTTCTTTCTTTTTTTTTGAACACGAGTTATAAACCTAAACTTCCTCAATGCATCAGTGCGAGATATTCAGCCATTAGCGGCACGTGCAACGAAGAGATCAAATGATTGCAATCGCTGACGAATCTTTATCGCGATTGATAACATGGGCGGCCGAAGTCAGTCAATAGAGAAAGCCAGATCTACGATATAACACGCACTCGGTCCATCACCTCCTCCCTCCTCCTCCTCCACATCCTCCTTCTTCTCTCCTCTCTCCTCTCCTCTTCCCTCTTCCCTACCTCCTACATATCAAACTTCTCACCTCCTCTAATATCTCCTTATATGCAATGAAACACCTCTCATCTTCCCTCTTACTTTACTTTCGTTTACTATTACTGCTGTTGTTAATGTTCCTTAAGGAATCCTTCTTGCCCCTTCTTCTTCCTCCCTCCTCCTCCTTCTCTCCTCTTCCCTACCTCCTCCCTCTTCTCTCCTCTTCCCTCCTCCCTACCTCCTACCATCTTTTTCCTCCCTTCTCCCTACCTCCTACCTTCTTCTTCCTCCCTTCTCCCTACCTCCTCCCTTCTCCCTCCTCATATCCCTTACCACCTCTCTCTTCCCTCTTACTTCCTTCTTTCTTACCCCTTCTTCCTCCTCCCTCCTCCTACATCCTAACCTACTTCTCACCTCTTCTTCGTCCTCCCTTCTATATCCACTACCTCTTCCTTCTTCCTTCCTCCCTCCTCCTCTCCCCTACCTTCTCCCTCCTCCCTCTTCCACTCTTCTCCCTCCTCCCTTTCCCCTCCCCTCTCACCTCTTCCTCCCTCCCTTCATATCTGATATCCCTCCTTACCCTTATCTTCCCCCCATTCCCCCCCTCTTTCCTTTTCCTCCTTCCTAGAGACTGAGCTTCATCGTCAACCCTTCCTAATTCCTTCCGTTTCCCCTTACGCCTTTAAACACCTCCCCTTCTCAGTCCTCATTTGTTTCCTCCTCTGTCTATCTGTCTATCTATCTATCTATTTTGTCTGTCTGTCTGTCTGTCTATATATCTATCTGTTTGATATACCAATCTGTCTGTCTATCTATTAATCTATCTATCCACTTGTCTGTCTGTCTGTCTGTCTATATATCTATCTGTTTGTCTAAATACCAATCTGTCTGTCTATCTGTTCATCTATCTATTCATTCCCATATCCATTTCTAAAGGAGGGCCGTCGCGAAGGTATGTATAATGGGCCTCAACACGCTCTTCAACCCCTACCCCCCCCCCACCCCCACACTCCCTCCTCCTCCTCCTCCTCCTCCTCTTCCTCCCCCTTCAAGAGCTTGTCTTAAGTTGTCTCGATTTTTTTTTTTTTTTTTCTTTTTTTTTACTTTTATTTTGTGCCGCGAATTAATTGGTTGGAAGGAAAGGACTCGACACTCGACGTGAGATACCGGCGGCCTGAACCTCCCCCTCCCTCCTCCCCCCTTCCCCCTTCCCCCTTGCCACTCTCCCTGCCCCTGCCCCTGCCCCTGGCACCCTCCTGGCACCCTTCGACGCCACTTGGAATAAACGCCTCCACACAAAACGCTGGGAGGGCGTGGGGGAAGAGGGGGGGTGAGGGTGGGGGGGTTGGGGTAGAGGGAGGGAGGGTGAGGAGGGGGAGAAAGAGGGGAAAGGGTTGAGTCCTCGAGCTCCTTTCCGTCCCCTCCCCACCCCTCCCCCTCCAATTTAGCCACATTCCTCTTCCCTTCCTCCTCTCCTTCCGACTCGTTCCCTCTCCTCCTCCTCCTCCTCCTCCTCCTCCTCCTCCCTGCCCCTCGCCACCCCCCTCCCTCTCCCTTTCTCCCATTCCTTTCCTCCCCTCCCCTTCCCTCCCTTCTTCTTCCATCTCTTCGTCCCTCTTTTTCTTCCTCGTCCCCCTCTCCCATCCTCCTTCCCTCTCTCTCCATCCCCACCTTCTCCTTCCCCCTCCCCCTCCCCCACCCTCTCCTCTCCCAATCCCCTTCCCCCCATCTCCTCTTCCTCCCTCCCCCCTCTCTCCCCTCCCTCTTCCCCTCCCCTTCCCATCCCCCATCTCCTCTTCC
>NW_028234436.1:14453125-14455625 GCF_977035675.1 Penaeus japonicus
GCCCATCCTCTTCTCCCTCCTTCCCCTTTCCTTTCGCCCTTAACCCCCCCCCCCCCGTTCACTTTCCTTCTCATCCTTCCTTCCTACCCTTCCCCTAATCCTGACTCTTTTCCCACTCCTTCCCCCCTCACCCTTCCTCTCCTCCCTCCCACCCCTTCCCCCTTCCCCTACCTCTCCTCCTTCCCTCCCCTTTTCCCCCTCACCCTTCCTCTCCTCCCTCCCTCCCCCTTTCCCCCTCCCCCCTTCCTCTCCCTCCCACCCCTTCTCCCTTACCCTTCCTCTCGTTCCTCCCTCCCCCTTCCCCCTTAACCTTCTTCTCTTCCCTCCCTCCCCCCTCCCCTTACCCCCCTTCCACTGCACCCCACACTAGAGCAACTCCACTAACTTTCCTCCCTCTTTTTTTTTTCTTTTTTTTTAGTCCCTCTTTATAACTCCTACTTCTGGCTCTTAAGTTTTATCCTTTGTTGTATTCCTTAAATGGCTCTCTAGCACACGCTGCCGGAAACTGCCTATAACGGTCGTGTAACAGACACAAGCATGCGTCTTTTTGTGTGTGTGTGTGTGTGTTTTGCCTGCCTGTGTCCGCGTCTGCTTTGTCTTTGTGTTCGTGTGCGGTGTTGTGTACTTATCTGTCTGTATGCATATGAATAAATGTGCGGATATTATGTGTGTATTTATATGTCGATCTAGATTAGTACCCACATAAGTATATATGTATAGATACTCCACACAACACACAGACACGTACACAGAGCTAACAAACAAAGAAATATTACTACGTATTCATGCATCCACCTCATATATCTATCTATCCACAGCCAACTATCTATCAATCTATCAATTAGTCTATCTATCTATCCCCCACAACTATCCACTAACGACATCTATCCACCAGAAACAAATGCTCTATTTCCACTCACCAAGTAAACGACTCGAGTTGCGGGATAGTCGATATACCCATTATTTATACATATTGACTGAGGACATGACGTGGTGTGCGAATTCTTAAGAACGGCGTAGCAATAGGTGGAACGGAATGTGTGTGTTTGAAAAATCCGTTATTCTTTACTTTGTGTTATCTGAGAGAGATAAAATGAAAGAGAAAGAGGGAGAGAGAGCGAAAGAGAGGGAGAGGGAGAGATAGAGGGAGAGGGAGAGGAAGAGTGAGAGAGAGAGAGAGAGAGAGAGAGAGAGAGAGAGAGAGAGAGAGAGAGAGAGAGAGAGAGAGAGAGAGAGAAGAGAGAGAGAAGAGAGAGAGAGAGAGAGAGCGAAGAGAGAGAGAGAGAGAGAGAGAGGGAAGAGAGAGAGAGAGAGAGAGAGAGAGAGAGAGAGAGAGAGAGAGAGAGAGAGAGAGAGAGGGAGAGGAGAGAGAGAGAGAGAGGAGGAGAGAGAGGAGAGAGAGAGAAGAGAGGAGGGAGAGAAAGAGAGAGAGAGAGAGGAGAAAGAGAGAGAGAGAGAGGGAGGGAGGGAGAGAAGAGAGAGAGAGAGGGAGAAAAGAGAGAGAGAGAGGAGGGGGGGAAAGAAAGAGAGAGAGAGAGAGAGAGAGAGAGGAGAGAGAGAGAGAAGGAAGAGAGAGAAGAGAGAGAGGGAGAGAGAGAGAGGAGAAGAGAGAGGAGGGGAGGGAGGAACAGAGAGAGAGAAAGAGAGAGAGAGAGAGAGGGAGGGAGGGAGAGAAAGAGAAAAAAAAATAGAGAGAGAGAGAGAGGTGGAGAAAGAGAAAGAAAGAGAGAGAGAGAGAGAGAGAGGTGGAGAAAGAGAAAGAAAGAAAAAAAGAAAGAGAGAGAGAGAGAGAGAAAGAGAGAGAGAGAGAGAAAGGGGAGAGAGCGAGAGAGAGAGAAAGGGGAGAGAGCGAGAGAGAGAGAGAGGGTGGTCGAGAGAGAGAGAGGGGGGGGGAGGGCGAGAGAAGGAGAAAGGGAGAGCGATAGAGGGAGAGAATGAGAAAGAAAGAAAGAAAGAGAGAGGGGGAGCGAGAGAAAGGAAGAAAGACAGAGAACAAGAGAGTGAGAGAAAGATAAAGAGAAAGAGAGAGTGAGAGAAAGAGAAAGAGAAAGAGAGAGTGAGAGAAAGAGAAAGAGAAAGAGAGAGTGAGAGAAAGATAAGGATAAACATACGAGTATTACCACAAAGTAAAGTAAAGATCGAAACTAACTATTCTTGTAATTAGTACTCACGATAAAAGAGGCTCTCAACAACAGCAACTCACCTAAGGAAAGGAAAAAAGACAGGTTAGTGCAATCAAATAAACATATACTCAAGTACTTATATTAAAAAGTGAAACATTTATATCAGGTAAGCAAACAAAGAAACAAATAAAAATACAACTACACACCCTACCACCCCCACCCCCACCAGACCTTTGGATTTTCCAAGTCACATTTACGGAAAAAAAAAAAAATCTACAACACACATCAAGAAAAAAAAAGAAGCGATACCGACACGGAATAATCCATTCATCGCAAATAATCAATTTCCATTTTTTTTTTTTTTTTTACCCTTTCTT
>NW_028234436.1:14460625-14465625 GCF_977035675.1 Penaeus japonicus
AATTAAGGAGCATGATGTTGATACATATAAATGCAAATAGAGGTGATGTGTATGCACCTTGCAACAGATTTGAAGTGCTGTCAATTCGTGTGTGGATTTTCTTATCTTTATTAAGCATCTTGATGAGAGGTCTGAACTTGAGCGTTGGCCAAGATGGAGCGCGGGGAGGGTGAGTGGGTGGGTGGGTGAGTGAGTGAGTGAATAGGTGGGTGAATGGGTGGGATGCTGAGCGAATGAGTAGGTGAGTGGGTAAGTGAGTGAGTATGTGTGTTTATATATAACTATATATAAATAAAAATATAAATAAATAAATAAATACATATATACATATATATATCGTATATATATATATATATATATATATATATTTATATATATGTATGTATGTATGTATATAGATACACATACATATGTATGTTTGTATATGCATATATACACGTATATGTATATGTATATATAAATATAAATGTATGTGTCTACATAATAGACACGAGATTATATGACCTGAGTATTGTACTTTGGTCACAATAGATTTCTGCCTTTCGCATTCAACTCACCAAAAGAATGAGAGAAAGACAAAGAGTAGAACAGACGAGAACACTGACACTCAAAAAGTACTCATCAGCACAGGCAAATCTACGGACACAAAAACCCAAATTTCACCCAAAAGCGTTCTTCATTAGTGCCGTCCCCATCAGTATGATCCATTCTCCGACCCTCGTCTCATCATCTCTCATATCATTCTCACTATCAATGTTTCACGTCTTCCCCGGTTTCTTTAGCGCCTCTTCCTCACCTCTTTTTGATGATTGTCACTTAATACCTCTTCTAATCTGTGATCATGTCTCCTCACGTCGCTTCTATCTCCCCTTTCCATCTCCCTTGGTGCCACTCTTGCTCATTCTCCCCTTCCGGCACCAGCGCTCTGCCGTGACGTGGATAGACTTTCTGAAAGAGCGGGGACTCGGTTGATAAAAAAGGGGGGGCATTTCTCGGACTATAAAAGGGTACTCTTTCTTCCTTGCTCTTGACTGAAAAGGGGTACTTTCCTTTCCTTTCCCCAATTTTGATTAGCAGGGTTTTTTTTTTTTCATTTTCTTCCCCTGCTTTTGAGTGTAGGGATATTTTCCCCCCTGGTATTGTGCTGAAAGAGGTGTATTTTCCTTTTCCCTATTTCGATTAGATGCCCATTTTCGCTCCCTGATTTAGACAAGGAATGAACTTTTCTTCGCCCCAATTTCGAAGAAAAAAAAAATCCGCAATTTTAAAGAGAAAGATTCCTTTTCTTCCCTAAACTGTGACTCAAAGAGAACCTCTTCTTTTCCTGCTCAAAAAAAAAGATAAAAAAAGAAAGACAAATCCTTTTCCAGAGTCTGAATCAAATATGAAGAAGAAAAAGGACAGCGGTTCTATAACCCCTCCCTCCTCCCCCTCCTCCCCCTCCTACCACCCAACCCTACCCTTGTGGCCGTCCCTGTCCCTCTGCTCTCTGTCCCTCATCTATCAGCTGTCATATTCCTACTTGTTCTCTATTCAGCTTCTTCCTCACTTCCCTCTCTTGCCGTTGTGAGTCAGTTACTCCTTACTTCTTTTCCTGCGATTTACTTTTTTTCCCCTTAATCCATTCTTAGTCTGGACTTCATGTCAATTAAGGGAGAGGGAGAGGGAGAAGGAAAGAGAGAGAGAGGGAGAGAAGGGGAGAGACGGAGGGAGAGGGAGGGAGGGAAAGGGTAGAGAAAAAGAGAGAGAGGGAGGGAGGGGATGGAGAAAAAAGGGAGAGGGAGGGAGGGAAAGGGCAGAGAAAAAGGGAGGAGGGAGAGAAAAATTGCACGAATCGATGTTCGTATTGCGCACAACCCCTCCCCCCCAAAAAAAAAACATACACACCCGCCATACCCCTCCCCCTTCCCCTTCCTCCCTCCTGCCCTAACCCCCTCCCCTCCCATTCCATCTCCACTAGACAACCCACACCTACACCCCTACCTCCTTATCCGCAACAATCATTCCCATTCCCACTTAACTGAAAGAAAATAAAATCGCCTCCCCCCTTCCCCCCTTTCCCCCCTATCTCCAATTTCCTCTTGGGGTCATCCGGCGTCATGGGACCCCCCCCCCCCCGGCAGCGCCTCCTTCATCCATCAGGGGCGGCGCTTCGTCGCTTTATCTTCTCCTTGATATTCATCTTCCTTAAGACTTTGTCATGAGTGTCTTGAGACTAGGAAGAGAAGGGGAGGAGGAGGAGGAGGAGGAGGAAGCAGGGAGGAAGGAGGAAGGGAAAGTAGGAAGGAGGGAAGGAGGAGGAGGAGGAGAGAGTTGTCCGGGAGGAAAGAGGGAGGGAGGAAGAGAAAGGAGGAGGGAAGGAGGAGGGAGGTAGGAAGGAGGAAGAGGGAGGAAGGAGGAGGAGGAAGAAGGAGGAAGGAGGAGAAGGAAGTGGGAGGAAGGAGGAGGAGGAAGAGGGAGGAAGGAGGAGGAAGAGGTAGGAAAGAGGAGGAGTAGGGAAGAAGGAAAGAAGAGGAAGGAAGAATCAAAGGAAATAGAGTAGAATAAGAGAGATAGGGAAAGCGAAAGAGACAGAGAGAGAAAGAGACGTCACTCACAGCGAAATACAAAAACAACTTTTGCAAGAGACGCTGATTTTAATTTACTCTTTCGGCTGACGGTTTTGTGATAAATAAAACGACATTACAGGACTGCCACTTCAGTTGTTCTTCACATTATATGCAAATGCAATAATGACAACGCCGCAACAGCTTCCTCTGCTAACAATTTTGGGAACCGGACTGGGATTTAGGACTAAGCATCACTGTATCTAAAAAAAAAAAAAAAAAAAAATGTTCACGCAAAATTTCATTTGCATCACTTTACATCTACTATATACACTGCGTCTCTCATGCATAGGCAGTGCGAAATTCAGCCATGCTTATCCAGACGTGCGCGCGCATACATGCTCGGACTCATACATGTACAGACACAGACATACAGACATACATACATTCACACACACACACACACACACGAAAGCAAGCACATACGGATATTTGTGTGTGTGTGTGTGTGTGTGTGTGTGTGTGTGTGTGTGTGTGTGTGTGTGTGTGTGTGTGTGTGTGTGTGTGTGTGTGTGTGTGTATGTATATATGTATATATATATATATATATATATATATATTATATATATT
Organism: Penaeus japonicus; assembly: GCF_977035675.1. Taxonomy (NCBI): domain Eukaryota; kingdom Metazoa; phylum Arthropoda; class Malacostraca; order Decapoda; family Penaeidae; genus Penaeus; species Penaeus japonicus. The sequence goes on from NW_028234436.1 coordinate 14,463,802, forward strand.
ATTATATTTTATATATATATTCTATTTACTTATCCATCATCTATCTATCTATTCACACACACATATATACATATATATATACATATATGTATATATTATTATATATATATATTATATATATATAATATATTTATATATATTTATATATTACATATATAAATAATATATATTATATATATTTTATATATATTATATATATATATATATATCATTATATATATATATTATATATATTATTCATATATATATATATATTTATATATATATATTATTATATATATATAATATATTTATATATATATTATTATATTCATATATATATATAATTATACATATATAATATATATATAAATAAATTATATATATATATATATATATATATATATATATATATACACATATATACATACACACATACATATATATATATATATATATATATATATATATATATATATATATATATATATTTATATATATATATATATATATATATATATATGTATATATATATATATATATATATATATATATATATATCTTCAAACAGAGTGTAAAATGTGAGACAAAGGCTCATTGTATGCAATTTGTGCAACAGCAAATCAATTACAAAATTAGGCAAAAGTTATGATGTGTCCTTTTTGCAAGACCGCGAGACAGGAGAGAGACCGGGGCTGCCTTTGTTCTTCAGGCACTATAAATTCAGAAGAATATTTATGATAACACAACACTAACACCTTTTTTTTAGGGGGGGGGGGGGGGAGTGTATTGGAATGGTTCGCTAGTGGGGTTGTGGTGGGGGGGAGGGGTTATGTATGGGGAGGGGTTGTGTTTGGGGGTTGTTGGAGGGTGTTGTGCGTGTGGGGAGATTGTGTGTGTGTGTGTGTGTGTGTGTGTGTGTGTGTGTGTGTGTGTGTGTGTGTGTGTGTGTTTTTGTGTGTGTGTGTGTGTGCGTGTATGTGCGTGCGTCCATGTGTATGTGTGAGCATGCGTGTGTGTGTGTGTGTAAACCGATCGAAGTGCATTACCCATTTCATATAATTTGAGGCCGTCTAACTTTGCTTGTTTGCTTGCAACGTGTGATATAAATTTTCTTACCCGTCCTGATTAACAAATTAAGATCGCTATCCTACCGTCCAATCACGCAATCCGTGCATTCCATTTTTTTTTCACTTCCTCTTTCCTTTCAACATTCGCTCAAAAAATGTAAACAAATCGACAGAGAAAGAATTCTGATAAACAAGCAAGAAGGGAATTTTCTGGCATTATTACCCCCCCCCCCACTCCTCGCTTCAAACCCACGCTCGCTCCGCATCTCCACAAAGAACGAAACTAAAAGAAACACAAAAAGAAAAAAAGAAAAGAAAAAGAGGCAAGAAGTAAAAAAAAAGAAGAAGGGAATAATGCTATGACGGATGATTCTACTGGTAACTGAATTAATCTCAACCGCAACTGAGCTCATCGTTTGAAAAATGATCTCAACCAGCTCATGAATTAAAGAAAAAAAGAAGAAAAAAAAAAGACAGTCTCTCTTTAACATTTTCTCTTTTTTTTCCTTTTCTTTTCATTCCCCTAAACAAATTATGGGCTTTTTGGATAAACGCTCTAAAAGACTCCCGTTGCAAGAGATATGGGATTCGCTTTTGTTGCAACAAATATGAGATTCGCTCCCGTTTGAACAGATATGGGACTCATTCCCGTTGCAACAGACATGAAATTTCCTCCTGTTGCAACCATTCATCTTCCATGTGTTCTGTCCCTGTGTATGGGAAGTAATACATCTGTAATTATGGCGAGTTTCTTTCTCCAGTTGGTCTATCCATC
>NW_028234436.1:14485625-14503125 GCF_977035675.1 Penaeus japonicus
ATATATCGAAAAGACTTCTAAATCCAGATGATATTTTTTTTCTTTTTGAATAAAACATTTGGAAGAGATTTTCACAAACTTCAAAAGGTTAAAGACAAAGATGGGCGATCAGGAAAGCAAATAAAAAATAGATAGATAAAAGATAAATAAAGATAAATAAAGAACAAAGCATAAACTGAACAAAGGAACACGAAAGTTCTACAATCGGAAATAGACAGTAATGAACATCTACGATAAAGTATGGAAAAAAGGGATAATTTGCAAGATGCGGCATTAATTATGCAACATTTTTTAGAGGTGAAGATGTTGATATGTTAGTGATGATTGGTGGCTGGACGGCGGATTAGTGGTGAGTGATGGATGCTGACAGGTTGGTGATGACTAATGACTGATTGATGAGTGATGATTAATGACTTGGTGACGAGTGATGACTAATGACAGGTTGATGACGAGTGATGACTAATGACAGATTGATGGCGAGAGATGACTAATGACAGGTTGAGACGAAAGGTGATTAATGACTTGACGAGAGAGATGACTAATGACAGGTTGATGACGAAAGATGATAATGACTGTGACGAGTGATGACAGGTTGATGACGAGTGATGACTAATGACAGGTTGATGACGAGTGATGACTAATGACAGGTTGATGACGAGAGATGACTAATGACAGGTTGATGACGAGTGATGACTAATGACAGGTTGATGACGAAAGGTGATTAATGACTTGATGACGAGAGATGACTAATGACAGGTTGATGACGAAAGATGATTAATGACAGGTTGATGACGAGTGATGACTAATGACAGGTTGATGACGAGTGATGACTAATGACAGGTTGATGACGAGAGATGACTAATGACAGGTTGATGACGAGTGATGACTAATGACAGGTTGATGACGAGTGATGACTAATGACAGGTTGATGACGAGAGATGACTAATGACAGGTTGATGACGAGTGATGACTAATGACAGGTTGATGACGAGAGATGACTAATGACAGGTTGATGACGAGACGGTTGATGCGAGATGATAATGACAGGTTGATGACGAGTGATGACTAATGACAGGTTGATGACGTGCGATGCCTAATGACAGGTTGATGACGAGAGATGACTAATGACAGGTTGATGACGAGTGATGACTAATGACAGTTGATGACGAGTGATGACTAGAAGGTTGCTGACGAGAGATGACTAATGACAGGTTGATGACGAGTGATGACTAATGACAGGTTGATGACGAGAGATAATGACCTAATGACAGGTTGATGACGAGAGATGACTAATGACGTTGATGACGAGAGATGACTAATGACAGGTGATGGATGACGAGTGATGACTATGACGAGTGATGACTAATGACAGGTTGATGACGAGTGATGACTAATGAAGGTTGATGACGAGAGATGTCTAATGACAGGTTGATGACGAGTGATGACTAATGACAGGTTGATGACGAATGACGAGAGATGACTAATGACAGTTGATGACGAAAGATGACTAATGACAGGTTGATGACGAGTGATGACTAATGACAGGTTGATGACGAGAGATGACTAATGATGATGAGATGAATAATGACAGGTTGACGAGAGATGACTAATGACAGGTTGATGACGAGAGATGACTAATGACAGGTTGATGACGAGAGATGACTAATGACAGGTTGATGACGAGAGATGACTAATGACAGGTTGATGACGAGAGATGACTAATGACAGGTTGATGACGAGTGATGACTAATGACAGGTTGATGACGAGAGATGACTAATGACAGGTTGATGACGAGTGATGACTAATGAAAGGGTGATGAAGAGAGGTGACTAATGAAGGTTGATGAAGAGAGATGACTAATGACAGGTTGATGACGAGTGATGACTAATGACAGGTTGATGACGAGTGATGACTAATGACAGGTTGATGACGAGAGATGACTAATGACAGGTTGATGACGAGAGATGACTAATGACAGGTTGATGACGAGAGATGACTAATGACAGGTTGATGACGAAAGATGATTAATGACAGGTTGATGACGAGAGATGACTAATGACAGGTTGATGACGAGAGATGACTAATGACAGGTTGATGACGAGAGATGACTAATGACAGGTTGATGACGAGAGATGACTAATGACAGGTTGATGACGAGTGATGACTAATGACAGGTTGATGACGAGAGATGACTAATGACAGGTTGATGACGAGAGATGACTAATGACAGGTTGATGACGAGAGATGACTAATGACAGGTTGATGACGAGAGATGATAATGACAGGTTGATGACGAGAGATGACTAATGACAGGTTGATGACGAGAGATGACTAATGACAGGTTGATGACGAGAGATGACTAATGAATGACGATGATGACTAATGACAGGTTGATGTCGAGAGTGATCATGACTAATGACAGGTTGATGACGAGAGATGACTAATGACAGTTGATGACGAGAGATGACTATGACAGGTTGATGACGAGAGATGACTAATGACAGGTTGTTCTGATGACGAGAGATGACTAATGACAGGTTGATGACGAGTGATGATAAAGACAGGTTGATGACGAGAGATGACTAATGACAGGTTGATGGAGATCTAATGACAGGTTGATGACGAGAGATGACTAATGACAGGTTGATGACGAGAGATGACTAATGACAGGTTGATGACGAGAGATGACTAATGACAGGTTGATGACGAGAGATGAGTGAGGAGAGGCTGATGACGAGAGATGACTAATGACAGGATGAGGACGAGAGATGAATAATACAGGTTGATGCGAGCCTCCAAGCCCCCATGACTAATGCCACCCCCACGCCCCACCAACCCCCCGCCCACCCCCCTCCACCTGATGACGCACACCCCGTCCCCACCGCCCCCCCCCCCCCCCCCCCCCCCCCAACTAATGACAGGTTGATGACGAGAGATGACTAATGACAGGTTGATGACGAGAGATGACTAATGACAGGTTGATGACGAGTGATGACTAATGACAGGTTGATGACGAGAGATGACTAATGACAGGTTGATGACGAGTGATGACTAATGACAGGTTGATGACGAGAGATGACTAATGACAGGTTGATGACGAAAGATGATTAATGACTTGATGACGAGTGATGACTAATGACAGGTTGATGACGAGTGATGACTAATGACAGGTTGATGACGAGTGATGACTAATGACAGGTTGATGACGAGAGATGACTAATGACAGGTTGATGACGAGAGATGACTAATGACAGGTTGATGACGAGAGATGACTAATGACAGGTTGATGACGAGAGATGACTAATGACAGGTTGATGACGAGTGATGACTAATGACAGGTTGATGACGAGAGATGACTAATGACAGGTTGATGACGAGAGATGACTAATGACAGGTTGATGACGAGTGATGACTAATGACAGGTTGATGACGAGAGATGACTAATGACAGGTTGATGACGAGAGATGACTAATGACAGGTTGATGACGAAAGATGATTAATGACTTGATGACGAGTGATGACTAATGACAGGTTGATGACGAGTGATGACTAATGACAGGTTGATGACGAGTGATGACTAATGACAGGTTGATGACGAGAGATGACTAATGACAGGTTGATGACGAGAGATGACTAATGACAGGTTGATGACGAGAGATGACTAATGACAGGTTGATGACGAGAGATGACTAATGACAGGTTGATGACGAGAGATGACTAATGACAGGTTGATGACGAGAGATGACTAATGACAGGTTGATGACGAGAGATGACTAATGACAGGTTGATGACGAGTGATGACTAATGACAGGTTGATGACGAGAGATGACTAATGACAGGTTGATGACGAGTGATGACTAATGACAGGTTGATGACGAGAGATGACTAATGACAGGTTGATGACGAGTGATGACTAATGACATGTTGATGACGAGAGATGACTAATGACAGGTTGATGACGAGTGATGACTAATGACAGGTTGATGACGAGTGATGACTAATGACAGGTTGATGACGAGAGATGACTAATGACAGGTTGATGACGAGTGATGACTAATGACAGATTGATGGCGAGAGATGATTAATGAGTTGATGACGAGTGATGACAGATTGGTGATGACTGATAACAAGTTGGTAACGATTGATGTCAAGTTGACAGGCTATTGCTGGTGACAGACTGACAGGTTGGTGATCATTGATAACAAGTTAACAGCCTGTTGATGACTGATTACTTGTTGATGGTAACTGATAACAGGTTGACAGGTTGGCTATGACTGGTGACAGGTTGATGGCAATTGATTACAGGTTGCAGGTTGGTGATTGATGACAGACTGACCGGTTGTTGATGACTACTGATAGCAGGTTGACAGATTAGTGTTGATAATCATTTAATAATTGGCAAATTGATGCAAGTTCTCTAAGAGCGTCCTCGTCTCAATTAAAAGAATGGAAATCAAATGAAATAAAACAAAAAAATAAGCATTAAGAGATAAAAAGCAATATAATAGTAATGATGATCAAAATCAAGGACTCCCCTCCCCCCTCCCCCACACCTCCCCTTCCCTCCTTCCATTCCTCAAAAGAAAGAAAGAAGAAAAAAGAAAGAGAAAATAAAAATGCCCAAGGGTAATATATATATATATATATATATATATATATATATATATATATATATATATATATATATATATATATCAACGACTTCTACACTCGCATAGCAAAATCCCCATCCACTCGTGCACTATATTGCAATTTTATGCACGAACAGACTAGTGGCTCTGAGTGCATACCCTTACTAACCCCTTTACCCTTTCGATATAATTAATCTAAATGCATGATAATTCTGGTATCGTGATGCTTATAAGTAATAAAATACATACTGGACATTCCGTACCTTATGATCACTACAATATGTAAATCACAATGCAATGTACGTAATATAAAATGACAGCAATGTGCAATGAAGAATTTATATTCGTTGATTAGAGGTTGCAAATACGGTAATTACAGCGAAATATACTCGACAAACCCGTAATAAAACAAACAAACAAACAGTCTTTCTATAGAATCCACACAAATTTAGCACAAATATATATGCCTGATTTAACATCCGCACAGGTGGCCGTAGTTGATAATTTAATCGTGATTAGAGTTTGTGTATTTTGTTGATGTAAATGTTCCCTAAATAGGCAGTGGACGCCATTAAGGGCTCATGTTGATACATATATGTTTAAACTGTTATTAAAGTGTACTTTGGCTATTATAAACAGCCTGTAGGTGGCCAGTATTTTAAATTTAAACTAAAACCGGTTCCTATTGACGTGTTTGTTGTTTTTGTTTTTTTTCCTTCTTTCGTGTTTTTTTTTTCTTTTAATATATGTAGCGTTATAGACAGTACTATCATTCGTAGCTAATTTTCTTATTAATTGTGCGAGTCATCATTTCGATTCCTAGAGATAAGATTAAGGAATTCCCACCTAGCCGAAATTTCCAGAATGAGTCACCATATTTTTGTTTTGTTTTAACGGTCTTTTCAAAATTATTTTTCTCTCGTTTTTCTTCGGCCGTGTGAATAAAATCAGATGAGAACCTTAACAATGCACATGAATTATGATCTGTGTATCAAAACGCAATTGCAATAGGCAATGCACGAGGACGGAGGAGCAACAGCAGATAGCTTTACTAAAAAAGTCACACGTGAGTTTTGTCAAAGAAAATGGAACTTACCAAACGGTCCAGAAAATTGGTTTTACCTTAAGCTCTAGGAATTGATGTGTATATGCAATTGTACACAAACATAAACATACATACATACATACATATATATACATACATATATACATGTATATATATATATATATATATATATATATATATATATATATATATATATATAATACATATATATATATATATATATATTATATATATATAATATATATATATATATATATATATATACATACATATATATATATGTATTTATATTATATACATACATATATACATGTATATATATATATATATATATATATATATATATATATATATATATATATATAAGAATTTGATTTTTTAAAATCAATCATATGATGTGCAACACATACACTAACGATAATCAAAGATAATTATGATAATGATCCCAATAATAATGATAATGATCCTAATGACGACCCTAACGAAGATCATTATGATGATAATCACAATGATACCAATGATAGAAATGATAATAGCAAGAAAAAAAATATTTGAGAAGGAGCCGAATAATATTAAAAAGTTATGAGTAATTTAAACCCATCTACTGAGGAGTCAAGTAATTACTTATGACGTCATATATCTTTTTTCTCGTCTATAGTTGTGTTCTCTCTTGTGTGGCTCTATAGTTCTCTTCTATAGAGGTGCTTCACCTCATCTTCGTACCCAAATTGCAAGGATGACGAAAGCAATTGCAAAAAGAAATCGAGATATATATTCACAAAGTAAACATTCAAAGGGGGGGGGGGGTATATCACGGGATTTCGTTATGTTCTAGAATGTTCTGCAGTTTCGTTAATAAGTCAGCTTGTGTAGTGAATTGATTAGTGAATTCATCAATAGGAATTAAGAGAGATTGATGCCATAATCTCATTCGATCAATTATTAAAAGCTCTGATACACTTCCGCAGCACAACACGTGGTAGAAGAAGAGGAAGAAAAAAAAAGTTTATTAATAGAGGAGATAACAGATCTCCATCTCCCCTTTTTGAGAAAGCAAAGAAGAGGGGAGGGGGGAAGGGTGGGAGGAGAGGAGTGGTTATAAACAATAAACAAGCAAAGGAGTTAGGGAGGGGGATAATGCAATAAACAAGTGGAGGTATTTACGAAGGAAGAGGAACAAGCACAGCGCAATAAAGGTCAGGGAAGGTCAGAGACGAGTATCAAGTCACTTATTCCGAGAGGCGAAGAGGGGAATGGGGGGAAATGGAGGAGGGGGGGGAGGGAAACGTGGGTGGGATTGGGAAGAAGGAAGGATTGAGAGGGAGAGTGAAGGTAGACGAGGAAGAAGAAGAGATGTAGGAGGAAGAAGAGGAGGAGGAGGAGGAGGAGGAGGAGGAGGAGGAGGAGGAGGAGGAGGAGAAGGAGGAGGAAGAAGAGGAGGAGGAGGAGGAGGAGGAAGAAGAAGAAGACGTAGGAGGAGAGGATAAAGAATAAAAAAGAAGAAGAATAAGAAGAAAAGGTGTAAGAAGAAGGAAAAAACGAGAAGTAAGACGAGAAGAGGGTGAAAAGAGAGAAGAAGAAGAAAAAGATGACATAGAAGAAGGAGAAGAAGAGGAAGAGTAGGACGAAGAAAGGAGAGGTATAGGCAAGGGGGAGGAGAAGGGGAGGAGGGGGAGAAATAAGATAAAATAATAATCGTCCAATGATAGATTTCATATTCCTGTTACACTGTTGCAGGATTATTGTTGATGGTGGTGGTGATGTAAGGATTATGATTGTGGTGGTGACGTGAGGGTTATGATGGTGGTTGTAGTTGTGATGATTGTGACCAATTCTACCTGTCCATTTTTTTCAGCTCATCGTTAGATTGCAAAAAAAATCTGTAATACTTCCTTTTCTTCATTCAGCTCCGAAATTTGAAAAAAAACAAGACAAAAAACAAACGAAAGATCATAATTAGACAAAAAAAAAAAGGATTTTGATAATGAGAACGATAAGTTGAGGGAAAAAATGATAAGAAAAAAAAAGAGCGTATGGAAATTACAGTCGTCCTCATACACATGTAGAGATAAGTCGAGACCTCTAATGAATATTCACCTTGATAAAGAGGCAAAAACAACAACACATCAACAACAACCAAAAAAAAAAAAAAAAAAAAAAAAAAATCATAATCACAAATGCAAAAGAAAAAGTTATATTTGTGTATCGTTCAAAAGCGAGAAATTGAAATATGTTTTCGCTGTGATACTAAATGAAAAAAAAAATAAATAAATAAAAATAAATAAAAAAGAGGTAGCAGAAGAAGAGGAGGAGAGAGAAGAAAAAGATGATGATGACGAGAAAGAGAGAGAGAGAAAGAGAGAGAAAGAGAGAGATAAGAGAGAAAAAGAAAGAGAGAGAGAGAGAGAGAGAAAAAAAAAAGAAAAAAGAAAGAGGAAAACAAAAAAAGAAAAAAAAATATAAATAAAGACAGAGCAAAAATAAAAACAAACGAATAATCAAACAGATAGACAGACACAGAAAGAGAGAGAGAGAGAGAAAAAAAGATAACCGAAAGAGCAAAAATAAAAAAAAACATCCCCCCCCCTAAAAAAAAAAAAAAAAAAAAAAAAAAAAAAAAAAAAAAAAAAAAAAAAAAAAAAAAAAAACGAGTGAGGGAGATACCACTCTATGCAACATGAGCAAGATCAGACATGAATGAGTCCGTTCAATACGCCTCATGTCAAGCCACATGATTAATATGCCTCGGTCAAATCCTTTGCAAATCATTCATTTCCATGAGCTCATCACTTTTTGCAATGTTGATAGTTGATCATGGTGGTGATGATGGTGGTGGCATGAGGATTATGATGGTGGTGGTGACGTGAGGATTATGATGGTGGTGGTGACGTGAGGATTATGATGGTGGTGGTGACGTGATGATGGTGATGGTGGTGGTGACGTGATGATGGTGGTGGTGGTGACGTGATGATGGTGATGGTGGTGGTGACGTGAAGATGGTGGTGGTGACGCGAGGGTTATGATGGTGGTGGCGTGAGGATTATGATGGTGGTGATGACGTGATGATGGTGGTGGTGGTGGTGACGTGATGATGGTGATGGTGGTGGTGACGTGATGATGGTGATGGTGGTGGTGACGTGATGATGGTGATGGTGGTGATGACGTGATGATGATTTTGACGTGATGAATATGATTGTGGTGAAGTGAAGAATGTGATATATCCTTGAAGCAGTATATGGAGGTGTGACTTGAGGATTGTATGGTTGGTGATGGTGGTGGTGGTGACGTGAGGCTTATGATGGTGGTGGTGACGTGAGGATTATGATGGTGGTGGTGACGTGAGGATTATGATGGTGGTGGTGACGTGAGGATTATGATGGTGATTGTAGTTGTGATGATGGTGATGGTGACCTGATGATGGTGATGGTGGTGGTGACGTGATGATGGGGATGGTGACGTGAGGATTGTGATGGTGATGGTGACGTGATGATGGGGATGGTGACGTGAGGAATTATATGAGGTGGAGACGTGAGGGTTATGATGGTGGTGTGACGGATATTATGCAGTGTGAGACGCGATGAAGGGGTGGTGACGTGATGATGGTGGTGGTGACGTGAGGATTATGATGGGGGTGGAACGTGAGGAATCTGTATGGTGGTGCAGTGATTGATGTGATAATGACCGTGAATGACGGTTATGATGGTGGTGGTGACGTGAGGATTATGATGGTGGTTGTAGTTGTGATGATGGTGGTGGTGACGTGATGATGGTGATGGTGACGTGAGGATTGTGATGGTGGTGGTGACGTGCCAATATGGAAGGTGGAGACGTGAGGACGGTGATATTGACGTGATATGGTGATGGTGTTGGGTGACGTGAGGGTATGGATGGAGGTGTTGACGTGAGGATATGCTGTGGTGTACGAGAGGAATATTATGGGGTGTAGACGTGATGATGATGGTGATGGTGGTGGTGACGTGATGATGGTGGTGGTGACGTGAGGATTATGATGGTGGTGGTGACGTGATGATGGTGATGGTGGTGGTGACGTGATGATGGTGGTGGTGGTGGTGACGTGAGGATTATGATGGTGGTGGTGACGTGATGATGGTGATGGTGGTGGTGACGTGATGGTGGTGGTGACGTGACGTGAGGATTATGATGATGTGTGAACGGGTGAAGTTGATGGGTGACGTTAGAAATGTGATGGTGTGTGACGTTAGGATGGAGGTGGTTTACGTGATGATTATGATGGTGGTTGTAGTTGTGAGAAGTGGTGGTGACGTGAATGATGTGATGTTACGTGAGGATTGTGAAGGTGGTGGTGACGATGAGGATTAATGAGGGGTGTTGACGTGGGTTAAGTGATGGTGACGTGAGAATTGTGATGGTGGTGGTGACGTGAGGATGGTGGTGGTGACGTGAGGATTATGATGGTGGTTGTAGTTGTGATGATGGTGGTGGTGACGTGATGATGGTGATGGTGACGTGAGGATTGTGATGGTGGTGGTGACGTGAGGATTGTGATGGTGGTGGTGACGTGAGGATTATGATGGTGGTGGTGACGTGAGGATTATGATGGTGGTGGTGACGTGAGGATTATGATGGTGGTGGTGACGTGAGGATTATGATGGTGGTGGTGACGTGAGGATTATGATGGTGGTGGTGACGTGAGGATTATGATGGTGGTGGTGACGTGATGATGGTGGTGGTGACGTGAGGATTATGATGGTGGTGGTGACGTGATGATGGTGGTGGTGACGTGAGGGTTATGATGGTGGTTGTAGTTGTGATGATGGTGATGGTGGTGGTGACGTGGGGATTATGATGGTGGTTGTAGTTGTGATGATGGTGATGGTGGTGGTGACGTGAGGATTATGATGGTGGTTGTAGTTGTGATGATGGTGGTGGTGAACTGTGATGTTGATGGTGACTGAAATGTGATGATTAGGTGACGTGAGGATGTTGTTGTGACGTGAGGATTGTGATGGAGTTGTGATGTAGGATTGATATGGTGGTGTGGGACTGAGGATTGAGATGGTTGGTGGAGGACGTTAGATTGTGATGGAGGTGGTGACGTGAGATTGTGATGGTGTGAGAACGTTGGATTGTGATGGTGTTGTGACTGAGATTATGATGGTGGTTGGTGGACGTAGGGTTAAGATGATGGTGGTGACGTGATGATGGAGGACGTGAGATAGAGATGGAGTGGTGACGTTCGTATGGTGGTTGGTTGACGTGAGGGTTATGATGGTGGTGATGTGACGAGTTGCTTGATGATGTGGTGTTCGTGATGGTGACGTAGTGACGTGATTGGAACGTGAGAATTGTGATGGTGGTGGTAGTACGTGATGATGGTTGGAGGTGACTTGGAGGTTTGTATGGTGTGGTGGACGTAAGCAACTTATGAGGGTGGTGTTGATAAGGATTATGATGGTGGTGGTGACGTGAGGATTATGATGGTGGTTGTAGTTGTGATGATGGTGACCTGATGATGGTGATAGTGGTGGTGACGTGAGGATTATGATGGTGGGGAGACGTTATGATTGTAGTGGAGGTTTTGTGGTTTTGTTTGTAGTTAGTTGTTTGGTGAGGGGTTATGATGGAGGTGGTGACCTGATGATGGTGATAGTGGTGGTGACGTGAGGGTTATGATGGTGGTGGTGACGTGAGGATTGTGATGGTGGTGGTGACGTGAGGATTATGATGGTGACGTGATGATGGTGATGGTGACGTGACGATTATGATGGTGGTTGTAGTTGAGATGATGGTGATGACGTGAGGATTATGATGGTGGTGACGTGATGATGGTGGTGGTGACGTGAGGATTAGGATGGTGTTTGTAGTTGTGATGATGATGTTATTGATGATTTTAACTATATTGATTACAATAAGGTTGATGAAAAATATATTTGATGGTTATTTTGATGACATTGATACTGATTATAATGCTAATGATAATGAGGATAATTATGAGAAAAGTAATAATGATAATATAAATAACAATGATGATAATGATAATGCAAATGATGATGGTGATGATGAAAAACATTATTATTACTATTGCTATCAGCATCGTAATAAGAATGATAATGATAATAATGATAAGGATGATAATGATGATGTTGATAATAATGATACTGATAATGATAAAGATATCAATAATAATCATAATAATAGAAGTAACATTAATGATAATAACGATGATGATGGTATTGATAAAGACAATGGTAGTAATAATAGCAATGATATTAAAAATATCAAAAATACTACTAAAAATACTACTAATAATAACAATAATGAAAGTAACTGTAATGATATAAACAATGATAACACAAGTAATACCAAATAAAAATACTCCTTTTTCCATCTCATTTTTAAGATATATTCTTACACAATCTAATTATGTGATTAATCACACTGTCACCACCTAGTATAATTATTATGGAAAACTAGAAGACGCATTAAGTTAATTACTGACTATTTATGATTGCAATATTTATTTCAATCTTATATCTTCCTCTGCAGTATCTTTGATTGTTTATCAATGTATTTGATATCAATTACAATCAAACGAGGAATGAGTCTAAGATATATACAACTTACTATGGCGATCTTGTAGCTGTTGTTATCTCTTCCTTATTTACTTCGAAGTAAATATGTTTACTCTACTCTAACCACAAAAATATAACCATCAATCAAAATAATGATAAAACAAGAAGTCCCCATCATTATGACTAAAATTAATAATAAAAAAACAACATAGATTCAGGCAATTCAATCTTTCCGCTTGCCACATAAGCGGGTTTGATTCTTATTTTATAACTAAGGGTTCGAGGGCGTCTCCCTACAGGCACACGCACGCACTTGTGGGGGTCTAGAGAGAGGGAGAGGGTGAGGGAGAGGGAGAGGGAGAGGGAGAGGGAGATTTATCTCGGGAGATGGAGAGGGTAGGAGAGTTTCTTATATTTCTCTGTCTAATCTGGTCTTCTCTGTGATCTATTGGCGAGGGAGAGGGAGAGGGAGAGGAAAAGGGAGATTGCTCGGAGAGGGAGCAGAAAGGGATCTGTGAGGGAGAGTTAGAGATGGGGAGGGAGAGGGGAGTAGAAAGGGATGCGTGTGCGAGGGAGAGGGAGAGGGAGAGGGAGAGGGAGAGGACTTTCGCGTGGCGAAGAAAGGAGAGGGAGAGGTTAGAGGGAGCGAGAGGGAGAGTGAGAGGGAGAGGGAGGGAGAGGAGAGGGAGAGGGAGAGGGATGGGAGAGGGAGAGATAAGCTTGTAACTGGCGCCTCCAGTGCGTGCGGTTGATGGAGGTAAGCCAGAGGAAAGTGAGGGAGGGAGAGGGAGAGGGCGCGGGGGGGGGAGGGACGAGGGAAGAGGGAGAGGGAGAGGGAGGGGAGGGAGAGGGAGAGGAGATGGAGAGGGAGAGGGAGGGTGAGGGTTTCTCTGTCGAGGGAGAGGGAGAGGGAGAGGGTGAGGAGAGGGATATATTGAGGGAGAGGGAGGGAGGGAGAGGAGAGAGACAAAGGAGAAGAAAGGGAGAGGGAGAGGGAGTCGGAGAGGGAGAGGGGCGAGAGAGGAGAGGGCTTTATCTGAGGGAGGCGGCGAGAGGAGTTGAAGGAGTTTGTGTTGAGGGAGAGGGATTGGGAGAGGGATAGTAGATTGAGAGAGGGAGAGTGGAGAGGGAGATTGAGGGGGATGTGATGGAGGGAGAAGCCATTTAGGGCATGTAGTAGGGAGGGAGAGAGTGAGGAGTCGGGAGATGGTGCGAGGGAGAGGAAGAGAAGGGGAGAGCTGAGAGAGAGATCTGTGGAGAGGGATGGAAAAGGGAGAGGGAGAGGAAGAGGGGAGGAGGTGGATGACGCGGGGGGGACAGTTGAAAAGCGGGAAGAGGAGGGAGGATATGGAAGAGAGGACAGGGAGGGGAGAGGGAGAGGGGAGAGGGGCCGAGAGTGGAGGGGAGGGAGAGGGAGAGGGAGATAGGGATGGACGCGTGAGAGGGAGGGGTAGGAAGGGGAAGAGAGGGAGAGAGGGTGAGGGAGAGGGAAGAGGGAGAGGGTGAGAGGAGGAGCGGGTGTGAGGGTTATGGCTAGGGAGAGATCACTGAGAGGGAGGAGGGTGAGGGAGAGGCCGAGAGGGGAGAGAGGGAGAGGAGTGAGAGGGTGAGGGAGAGGGAGAAAAGGAGCGAGAGAGGGTGCGGCGAGGGAGAGGGGTGAGGGAGAGGGAGAGGGAAGAGGGAGGAAACGGGGGAGGCGAGAGTAAAGAGAGAGCGTAGCGGAGGGAGAGGGTCGGAGGAGCGAAGGGAGAGGGAGAGGGGAAAGCGAGAGGGATGGGATATTGCTGATATCTGTCGCCCTTTCTGGATGAAGGAAAAGACAGGTCGTGAGTGAGAGTTCACCGTGCGCTCGTTTATTCCCCGTTCTATGCGGTCTCTTGATCTCTCTTGGAGTGGAGAGGGAAAAAGGGGAGAGGCGCGGGGAAAAGGGATGTCTGGAAGTAGGGAGGGTAGGGTGACCGAGAGTAAGAGATGATATCGTGCTCGATTATAGTGATGCTGTACCTTGAGAGAGTCTGGCTGATATTGGAGATCTGGCGAGCGAATCGGGAGAGTTATAGAAGCTGACATGGCGCTTGGCGTTTAGAGGTGAGCTTTCTCTTTCTAGTGGTTAGAGGAGTCAGAGGGAGCTCTATCTGGTAGCTTACGAGGAAAAGGGAGTGTGTGGTATGTCGAGGGAGAGGGGAGACGAAAGGGAGAGGGAAGAGGGAGAGGGCGAGGGAAATGAAACGGGAGAGGGAGAGGAGACCAAGGGATAGGGAAGAGGGAGAGGTGAGAGGGATGAGTGAGAGGAGGATTTGAGAGGGTTCTTAGAGAGGATTGAGGGAAGGGGATAGGGAGAAGATGAGAGATAGGGAATAGGGAGGTGAGTGGGAGAGGGAAGGGGGGGGGGGGAAGGGGAGAGGGAGCGGGGGGGTGGGGGGGGGGTGAGTGGGGTGGTTGTGGGTTGGTCACTGGGGGGGGGGCGAGAAGCTTTTTCCGCGCCCCTGCTATTGTCTTTCTCTGAGAGGGAGAGGGGAGAGGGAGAGGCGAGAGGGAGGAGAGGGAGAGGGTGGGAGAGGGAGAGGGACGCGAGGGAGAGGGAGAGGGGAGAGGGAGCGAGGGATAGAGGGAGAGCGGCGCTGGGGCGTTGGAGAAGGGAGAGATATAGAGAGGGGTGAGAGGGAAAGGGCGAGGAAAATGGGGAGAGGGAGAGGGAGAGGGGCAGAAGCGAGGGAGAGGGAGAGGGGAAGGAGGGGATAGGGAGAGGGAGGGATAGGGAGTAAGAGAGGGAGAGGGAGGAGTGGTGAAGAGGGAAGAGGGAGAAAGTTGAGAGGCGAGAGGGTGAGAGGGACGAGGGAGAGGGGAGCGAGGGAGAGGGAAGAGGGAGAGGGCGGAGATCTATGGGAGAGGGAGTTAGGAGAGGGAGAGAATGAGAGGGAGAGGCTAAGGAGAGGGAGTGGGAGAGGGAGAGGGAGAAGAGGAGAGGGGAGAAGGGAAGGGGAGATGGAGAGGGAGATTTCGCGGGAGAGAGAGAGGGAGAGGTAGAGAGAAAGGGAGAGAGGAGAGAGGGAGAGAAGGGAGAGAAGGTGCGTAGAGGGGAATGATAGGGAGAGGGAGAGGGGAGATGGGATTTGATAGGGAGAGGGAGAGGGAAGAGGGAAAAAGGGGGAGAGGAGCGCGGGAGAGGGAGGTAGGGAGATAGGTGTTAGGGAAGAGGGAGGAGAGAGGCTGAAGGCGAGATGAGAGAGGAAGAGAGAGAGGATGAGCGACAGAGATGGAAGAAGGAGATGAAGAGAGAGAGAGAGAGAGAGAGAGAGGGTGAAAGGAAGAGGGGGGAGAGAGGGAGGGGAGAGAGAGAAGCGAGAGAGGAGTGAGAGATGCGAGTGGGGAGAAGAGAGTTAAGAGAGATGAGAGAATGATACAGAGAGAGAGAGAGGATAAAGAGAGCCAGCGTAGAGAGGGAGAGAGGGGGATACGAGAGAGGAGGAAAGAGAGCTATTACAGAGAGGATGAGAGATGAGAGCGAGTTGAGAGAAGGAGAGAGAGGAGAGTGCGACCGGAGAGAGAGGAGAGAGAAGTGAGGAGAGTGACGAGAGAGAGAGAAGATGAGGGGAGAGAACAGAAAGAGAGGAGAGAGAGTGGAGAGAGCAGAGACAGAGAGTGAAATGAGAAGAACGAGAAAGAGAGAGAGAAAGAGAACGAGAAAGAGAGAGAGAGAAAGAATGAAAGAGAGAGAGAGAGAGATAGATAGAGAGAAAGAGAGAGAGAAAGAGGTAGAGAGAGAGAGAATAATAAATAAATAGATAAATAGACAAACAGATAAAAAAATAAAGTAAAAAGAATCTAGGTAGAAAAAAAACAAAAAAACATGCTAAGCTGTCACACATTAACAATATCCTCTCCGACAACATACGTTCTGCAAAATGTCTACCACATCTTGCAAACCATTCAGCTGTCTATCAGCTGTTCAATAGTAAATAGTAACCTTTGCTCATTCAAGTGATCTTTTAACCTTCCATTTGAATAAACCGACACATGTTTCTTCAGGACCGATCAACGTCCCCATCTGGCTTTTATAAGGGTATTCAGTCAGATGGCTTCAAAGTGCCATCTGTCTGGTTCCTACATCCTACGTCAGCATTCCTTTCGAATCCTTTCCTTTCTTGCAAGATTATTGTGCGTGTCCTTAGAGTGTTGTCCTTTTGTCTGTCTCTGTCTCTGTCTTTTCTTGTTGTCTATGCTTCTCTCTCTTTGTTTCTGTTTGTCTCTGCCTGTCTGTCTGTCTCTCTGTCTGTCTGTCTGTGTGTCTGTCTGGTTCTCTCTCTCTCTCTCTCTCTCTCTCTCTCTGTCTCACTCTCTTTTAATTTGTCTCTGTCTCTGTCTGTCTCTCTCTCTCTCTCTCTCTCTCTCTCTCACTCTCTCTCTTTGTCTCTGTCTCACTCTCTCTCAATTTGTCAGTCTCTGTCTGTCTCTCTATCTCCCTCGCTCTCTCTCTCTCTGTCTGTCTTCCTCCCTTCTCTTCCCCAACGACCCTCGAGTACCATCTGTTTACTCTTATCCTACATCCCTTACAGTCTCTCCTCTTGTGCCATCTGTATCCCCTCTACCTCCCTCATAGCCATCTGTCAAGAGCCAAAGCGTGTCCTTCTTGTACCATCTGTATCTCCTGCTCCTACGTGTGTCATCACAAAACCATCTGTGTCCCCTTCTCCCCCCATCTCCCCCAGTATCATCTGCCCCCCCCCCTCCCCCCCCCCCCCCCCCCCCCCATCCCCCCCCCCCTCCCACAGCTTCTATCTACCCCAACCACCTCAAATCCAACCTCCACAGGAAGGATAGATACCACTTACCTCCCCCCCCACCCCACTCTTCCCCCCTCCCCTCCCCCCACACATCCCTCCGCCAAAAGCTCCACCAACACATCTTATCCTCCTCCCCCACCTCCCTTCCCCCTTTCCCCCCCCCTCTGTGCACAAGACCACAAAAACCTCCCCTCCCCAGCACCAATACAATAGACATGCGTCTTCCCACAGTGCCATCTATTCTCCTCCCCACTCCCTACCCCTCATGTTCACGCCCATCCCCCATCCCCCATCCCCCACCAGCACCATCTGTCTCCCCAGCTGGACACAGGACACCCTCCCAACTCGCTCGTGGTGAAGAGGGTTCCCGGAAATTATTACCATAGCGGTTCTGAAAGCTTCCTTTTACCCCTGAATGGTGGCTGTGATTTGTAAGACTATTCTTTTTTTTCTCTTTCTCTTTT
>NW_028234436.1:14508125-14510625 GCF_977035675.1 Penaeus japonicus
ATACCAATATATATCTATATCTACATCTACATATATCTGTATCTATCAGTCTATCTATTTTTCTACACACACACACACACACACACACATAC
Organism: Penaeus japonicus; assembly: GCF_977035675.1. NCBI lineage: Eukaryota > Metazoa > Arthropoda > Malacostraca > Decapoda > Penaeidae > Penaeus > Penaeus japonicus. Next base: position 14,508,218 of record NW_028234436.1, read on the forward strand.
TCAAACACACAAATACACATACATCTCTATCTAACCATCTCTCTATCTCTCTATTTCTTTATCTATCTACTATAGTTCACATTAAGATACACATAACTATCATCATCTTAGATTTAAAAAGCAGGAAAAGACCAGTTGAGTCGACATAAGAAAAAAATCAAGATCAATGTTCATGTTATTAAGAACACGAAGAACATCGTGACACTCTATAACAAAAAAAAAAAAAAAAAAAAAAATAAAAAAAAAAAAAAAAATGAAAAACAAAAAAAAACAAAGAAAAAAAAAACAACACAAAAAACAAAAAAAAAAAAAAAAAAAAAAAAAAAAGAAGAAAAACAAAGAAGAGGAAGAGCAAGAGCAGAAGAAAAGTAAAAAAAAAAAGTCCCACACGGCACAACCAAGTGTCCCTCGCTAGCAAAGACTGAAAGAAATCTCTCGTGACAACCCACAGTTGCCAACATTGCAAAGTGAGATGTCGTTTCCACGCTTCTTCTAGCCGGTCATCAAAGGGCAAATAGCATATTCTTTCCAAAGAGATTGACTTCCTTGCAATCTTGCAATATATGTTTTTTCTAAATTTGCTTTTATTTCTGCTTCTCGCATCCTTTACACCTCATAGGGAGTCCCTTGCCTCGCACCTCATGTGCAATGTGTCATTCATTGTCTAGTTTTTATCTGTGCAACATTCTGGCGAGAGGATCTGGCCATGTGTTTCCTGATACGTTTTCCAATTTTATTTATTCATCGGATTTTTTTTTTTAATTTCATTTAATTTCATTTCATCAGGTCCAATTTCAAAAGGATTTTAAGCCTCGTTTCCGGTCAGGATATTGCGTGAGGTTATGAGTTATAATGGAGAGATTTCCGTGTGCTTGATTTCTGCTTGTTTGTTTTTTTCTTCTTGCTTGCTTGATCTGCATTGTCTTCTTTTCTTTCTTTTTTTTATGTCTTGCTTGCTTTCCCCTTTTCTCGGAATTTCTTTGCATTTTGCTTGATTTCTCTCTTAGTTGATTTTTCTTGCTTGTTTGTTTTTGTTTGTTTTCTATCTTGTTGGTTTCCCTCTTTCTTCCCCCTTTTTGCTTGAAGTTTCTCTTTGATTGTTTCTTCTTCTCTTGGTCCTCTTTGGTTGTCTCTCTTGTCTTGGATTTTCCCCTCCGCATTGCTTGTTGTCTTGCTTCATCTCTGCTATTAAGATGACGCTACTTTTTTTGAGTTGATTTTCGACTTTGGCTTTGAACTTATTTCTCGCTGACAAGGAATACAAATTAACAACAAACAACGTCTTGCAATTTTGCTTGATCTCTGCCTTGCTTGCTTCATCCTTCCTTCCTCTAAGATCTAAACACTGGTTGAAAACGCGCATATTAACTCTCATTCACAAACAATACACAATTGCACACATATCTGCATCATTGTCATTGGATTTTCATTTGCAAATACTCTTTTTTTCTCATTGCAATCTTCTTTGCATTGTACTTTTTTACGCCATATATTTTTGCATCATGCATTTCATCACGCTTGTTTTTTTTGTTTTTTTTATCTTACTCTTCTCTATTACACTCTTTTCGTATTATATTTTCACACTTATTATTTATTTATTATTATTTTTTTTTTTACTTAACACTTGCTTCATTGTTACTTTCTTCCTTTCTTTTCTTTCTTTCTTTCTTTTGCTTGGGTCTATCTTTTTTCTCTTTTCTTTCTTTTCGTGTGCATTCTTTGTGTTCTTTCTTTTGTTTTCTTTTCTTCCTCTTTTTCTTTTTCTTTTTCTTGTTCTCTTTTTTCTTTCTTTTCTGTACTTTTTTCTTTTCTTGTTCTTTTCTTCTTGTTTTCTTTTCTTTTTTTCTTTTCTTTTTTCTTTCTTGTTACTTAGTCTTGTTGTCTTTCTTCTTCTCTTGTTCTCTTTCTTCTTCTTTTCTTGCTTCTTTTTCCTTGTTCTCTTGTCATTGTTCTTGTTTTGTTCATCTTTTTTTCTTTTTGTCTTTTTCTTGTTTCTTGTCTTGTGTCTTGTTTTGTTCTTTCTCTTTCTGCTTGCCTTTGTTATGCTTGTTTCATTCTTTTTCTTTCTTCTTGTTTTTCTCTTTTTTTTTTTCTTGTGTGTTTCTTTCTTTTTTTTTATGGTATTCTTTTCTTTGGTTTCTTCTTTGTGTCTTTTTCTTCTTTTTCTTTTTCTTTTTCTTAGTGTTTGTCTTTTCTTTCTTCTTTTTCCTTCTTTTGATTTTTCTTTTCTTTCATGATGTTTCTTTCTTTCTATGTTCATTTCTTGTTTTTTTTTTCTCTTTTTCTTTTTGTCTTTTTCTTTTTTTTGCTATCTTTTCTTTGTTTCTTCTTTTTTGCTTTTCTATGTTTTTCTCATTTTCTTCTTTTCTTGTCCTTTGCTTTCTGTCTCAGTGTTTTTGCTTCCTTTC
>NW_028234436.1:14533125-14538125 GCF_977035675.1 Penaeus japonicus
ATGTGTATGTGCGTATATGTGTAAGTGTGAGAGAGTGTGTGTGTACATGTGTATGTGCGTATATGTGTAAGTGTGAGTGAGAGTGTGTGTACATGTGTATGTGCGTATATGTGTAAGTGTGAGTGAGAGTGTGTGTACATGTGTATGTCCGTATATGTGGAAGTGAGAGAGTGTGTGTGTACATGTATATGTGCGTATATGTATAAGTGAGAGAGAGAGTGTGTGTACATGTGTATGTGCGTATATGTGAAAGTGAGAGAGAGAATGTGTGTGTGCATATAGGTGTGCGTTCATGCGCATGTGCATACAACACATCAACAATTCTAACACAGTGTTACGCCAATATTAACACACAACTAAGCCTTCACGTGTCCATCCGTCATTCTCAAGCATCGGGTCTCATACTTAACGATAAAAAATGTCCACGCTGCACGGCTCGGCCTCATGTCAAAGGAACATTCATCTTTGCGTTACATTTCTAAGAAACAAACGATGAACCGGGAAAGAGAGGAGGTAAAAAAAATATGTTTCCTTGGCTCGGTTAGATGGCTAAGTGTGCCTTTGCTCCTTAGACATCCCCCCTCCCACCCCTTTCTCTCTCTCGCTTCTCTTCTCTCTCTCCCTCCCTCTGTCTTTGCTAGACACCCCCCACCCCCTTTCTCTCTCTCTATCTTCTCTTCTCTCCTCTCTCTCTTTTCTCTTCTCTCCTCTCCTCTCCTCTCCCCCCTTCTTACACTCTTTACCTGTCTGTCTGCCTCTGTCTCTCTATTAGTTGGAAATGGGAGAGGAATTTACAAAAATACTGTCAACAGAAAATATATAATCATACTGTAGCATAAAGGACGACCGTAGTCCCCAGGGGGCCCCACCTACCAATAAGGGTGCCTTCAGGCCAGAGGTCCATCCCAGTTGAAGTCATTGGGCATCTGTAAGGTATACCCTCCCCCTGGAAGGCAAATGCCCAACTTTATGAGGAGGATCCCAGGGGAATCTGACCCGGTGGCATGTCCGCAAGCAGGATCTTCCGTGATATTTCAATATAAATTTAAGATGAATATAGTTAATAGATAAATAAAACCCTAATGAAAGATTAAAAGAGGAAAGAACAAGATAGGCTGGCATAAGAAACAGTTGCAAGATTCAGTGAGGATAAGCTAAAGGGGAAATTGGTAGTAGGAGGTAGAAAAGAGAGTATAGAGTTAAGTAAAGATCCACGATGGCTAGCATATGATATGTGGATGATATATCTATTGAATAATTATCCACAGTCCAGCTCCTGTCTTGAAAAACACTGGCCATATTGTCAATACGATAGCTTTGTCTCTCTTTATGCAGGTTTCTAGCTGGGGCAGCCCCTCGTGATATGTCCCTTTCTTAAAAAATGGTTGCCAGATGAAGAGGAAAAAGAAACGACGCCCCGAATACAGGTATAACAGCGAATGGTATTTTGAAGCACTACAAGAAGGCCGAGGGAGGCCTTACGTCACACGTATACGCGCACGAATCATAAAATACATAATAAATAGGTTTAAAACAGTAAAAAACATGATAAATTAAACAATTAAAATGAAATACAGAATTAATACAAACAAATAAAACAAAATAAGAATGTTCCCTCAACAATTGGAATTTACGAATGAAAAGCTAAAAAGAAAACTGACGGACAGTCAGCAAGCGCACGTAGGCCTATTTGTACATTTCAATTGGGGGGAGGGGGGCAAATCGACAGTAGGCACTCCCCCGCCCTTGGTCACGCATGCATCCATGCACGCAAACACACGCACACAGACACAGATTTCGCATTCATACATGCAGGCTCGTAAATGCATGACACTCATAACACAGATACACGCACACACATGCGCGGACGCGGGCACTATCCAAGGAAGGGGGGGGGGGGGCAGTATGTTACGCTACAATACTGTTAACAGAATAAATATCAACATAAAATTTGTTACATTAATATATAGATAGACAAACGGATAAGTAGATAGTCTAATGTATATAAGCAAGCTGATGAATTAACATAAAATGATAAACTCAAAATATACATACACATAAATTAAATTCTTGAATAATTGACCGCCAATATATATAAAGAAAAACTGAGGAGTTCGCGGGCCATGTAATTAATTACCTTAACATTGCTAGCTATATCTGTATATTCACTTCACTTTAATGACTAAACGTTTATTAACTCTATACCCATCCATATATCTGTCTATCTTTACATATATATATATATATATATATATATATATATAGTATAGTATATTATTTATATATATATATATATTTATATATATAGATATATATATATATTCATCTATTATATATATATATATTATATTTATATTCAAAAATATCTATATATATTATAAATATTATATATAATACAAACACACACACACACACACACACCGCAACGACGCACACGCACACGCACAAAACACACACACACACACACACACGCACACGCACACGCCACGCACAAACACACGCACAACGCACACATACGCACACGCACCACGCACACGCACACGCACACGCCACACACACGCACAAAACACACACACACACACACAAACACGCACACCGGCACCACGCTCACGCACACGCATCACAACACACGCACATATAACACATACACCCCTCACACCACAAACTCATTTATTTAATTGAGATATATTGTTAGTATATATATATATTATATATATATATATATATATTCATATAATATATATATATATACATACATATTTATAATTTGCATATATTGGATATATATATTATATATATATATATATATATATAAATATATATATATATATATATATATATATATATATAAGATATATATATATATATATATATATATATATATTATATATATATATAGATATATATTATTTATAGTATTGTATATATAAATATATATATATAAATATATATATATATAAATATATAATTATATATATATTATATATATAATATATATATATATATTTATATATTTATATACATTCATACAGTCATATATATAATATAAATGTATATATATATATAATATAATATATATATATATATATATATATTATATATAATATATTATATATATTTTATATATATAATATATATATATATATATATATATATATATATTATATATATACTATAATATTAATATATATATATATATAAATATATATATATATATATATATATATATATATATATATAGATATATATATATATATAATATATATATATATATATATAATATATATATATATATATAAACCAATATATATATATATATAATATATTATATATATATATAGCATATATTATATATATATAATATATATATATATATTTATATATATATATATATATATATATATATATATATATATATGGTGGGAGTTGTGTTGTGTGTGTCTGGTTGTGGGTGTTAGTGTGTGTGTGTTAGTGTGTGTGTGTGTGTAGGCCTTATGAATGGAAAATTTGTATATATATATATATATATATATATATATAAATTATATATATATATATATATATATAATATATTATATATATATATATATATATATATATATTCATGTATTTATATATATATATTATTGATATATATATATATATTATATATATATATATATATATATAATATATATATATATATATAGGTTGGTGTGTGTGTTTAGTGTGTGTGTCGTGTGTGATTGTTTAGTGAGTATGTGTAAGTGTGTGTGTGTGTGTGAGGACATATATGACAGAACAAATTATATTGTATATATTTATATATATATATATATATATATATATATATATATATATTTATATATGTATATATATATGTATATATATATATATATATATATTATATATAATATATATATATATATAATATATATATATTTATTATATCAACATATATATATTGTGTGTATATAATATATATATATATATAATATATATAAATATATATATATATATCTTATATTATATATATATATAATGTACTATATATATATATATATATATATATATATATATATATATATATACATAAATTTATGTATAATATTTACTATATATATATATATTATGATTTATATATATTTATAATTATATATTATATATATATATATATATCTATATTACTTATATTTATGTTTATATACATATATATATATCTATTATATATATATATATATATATATATATTATATACATTATATATACATATATTATTTTTTTTCTATATATATTATATATATATTATATATAGTAATATATAAATATTATTATTTATTTATCTATATATATTTATTCATATATGCCTATACACACACCAACACACACGCAAATAACCATATATATATATTTACGATTTATAAATATATGTATATTATATATATATATATATATACACATATGCTTAGGTATTATATATATATATAATTATTTATATATAATAAATTATTTGTATATAGATATATATGTATAGAGAAAAATATTTTATATATATAAAATTATAATATATATATATATATATATATATATATATATATAGACATATATAATATATATAATACTTTTTCTATAAATATATATCTATATATTATATATATTTTTTTTTTTTACTTTTAAAATATTCATATAGATATTATGTAATATATATAAATATATATATATATATATATATATATATTAGTTTTTTACTTATATTATATATAGTATTTAGTCTTATATATATTTATATAGTATATAGCTAATACATATATGTATACACACCCAGACACATACACCACACATACACATGATAAACTCAACTTCTACATACATATAAATTAAAATATTGATAACTGACCGCCAATTATATATATCTATTAACTGAGGAGTTCGCGGGCATATATATAATTTATTTTATACATTGCTATTATATATATATATTCCTTCACTTTAATGGACTAAACGTTAATTAACTAATACCC
>NW_028234436.1:14550625-14555625 GCF_977035675.1 Penaeus japonicus
TAGAAATATTGGAATTTATTAGTATTACTATTTTATTTTTTGTCATTTTTGTTAATGTTATCATCAGTATTATTGCAATTATCATCATGATCATCACCACTACTATCACCATCATTGTTGTTATCATCATTATCATTATCATTATTACTATAATCATCACTGTTATTATCATCATCGCCTCATTATCTTTTTGATAACAATAATCCTTATCAAGCTAACGATCATCCTGACATTATGATTATCATTATTATATTAATCATCATTATCAATACCATTATTGCCATTAATATCATCATTATCACAATAATTATCATCACTACCATCATCATCACAATTGTTATCATCACTACCATCCTCATCACAACTGTCATCATCACTACCATCATCATCAGAACTGTTATCATCACTAAGATCATCATCACAAATGTTATCATCACTACCATCATCATCACAACTGTTATCATCACTACTATCATCATCAAAATTATTATCATCACTACCATAATCATCACAATTGTTATCATAACTATTACCACCATCATCATCACAACTGTTATCATCACTACCATCATCATCATCAGAACTGTTATCATCACTACCATCATCATCAAAATTATTATCATCGCTACCATCATCATCAGAACTGTCATCATCACTACCATCATCATCAGAACTGTTATCATCACTACCACCATCATCACAATTATTATCATAACTATTACCACCATCATCATCAGCCTCATCACTGTCATGCTTTCAAGGCGAAGCTATTTATAGACTATTATGTAAGACCTTTTCCAAGACACTTACTTACACGAGAGAAACAGAATAGCAGATACGTTATCATTTTCCGTCAGAATGAAAAAGCAATCGTGCAAATAGAGAAATGCAGGAGTAGGTAGTCAACAAGAGAGAGAGGGAAGTAGAAAGAGAGAAAGAGAGAGAGAGAGAGAGAGAGAGAGAGAGAGAGAGAGAGAGAGAGAGAGAGAGAGAGAGAGAGAGAGAGAGAGAGAGAGAGAGAGAGAGAGAGAGAGTGTGAGAGTGAGAGAGAGAGAGAGAGTGTGAGAGTGTGAGAGAGAGAGAGAGTGTGAGAGTGTGAGAGAGAGAGAGAGAGAGAGAGAGAGAGAGAGAGAGAGAGAGAGAGAGAGAGAGAGAGAGAGAGAGAGAGAGAGAGAGAGAGAGAGAGAGAGAGGGAGAGGGGGAGAGAGAGAGAGAGAGAGAGAGAGAGAGGAGAAGAGAGATAGGACTAAGAGAGAAAGAGAGAGTGTGAGGAGTGAGAGAGAGAGAGAAAGGGAGAAAGGAGAAGAGAGAGAGAGAGAGAGAGAGAGAGAGAGAGAGAGAGAGACGAAGAAGAGTGTTGAGATGAGAGATAGCTAGTGAGAAGAGAAACAAGGAGAGAGAGAGGAGAGAGAGAAGGAAGAGAGAAGAGAGAAGAGAGCTAGAGAGAGAGAGAGAGAGAGAGAAGGGAAGGAAGAGAGAGAGAGAAGGGAAGGAAGAGAGAGAGAGAAGGGGAGGAAGAGAGAGAAAGAGAGAGAGAGAGAGAGAGAGAGAGAGAGAGAGAGAGAGAGAGAGAGAGAGAGAGAGAGAGAGAGAGAGAGAGAGAGAGAGAGAGAGATGGAGCAGTGAAGAGAAGAAGACGAAATCAAAATGGAATGTGATTAAAAAGTGGTAGTGAGACCGATTAGATAAGTGAGAGAGAGAGAGAGAGAGAGAGAGAGAGAGAACGAGAGAAAGAGAGAGTGTGAGAGTGAGAGAGAGAGATAAAGAGAGAGAAAGAGAGAGAAAAAAGAGGAGGAAAGAGAGAGAGAGAGAGAGAGAGAGAGAGAGAGAGAGAGAGAGAGAGAGAGAGAGAGAGAGAGAAAGAGAGAGAGAGAAAGAGAGAAAGAGAGAGTGTGAGAGTGAGAGAGAGAGAGAAAGAGAGAGACAGAGATAGAGAGACAGAGAGAGAGAGAGAGAAAGAGAGAGAGAGAAAGAGAGAAAAAGAGAGTGTGAGAGTGAGAGAGAGAGAGAAAGAGAGAGACAGAGATAGAGAGACAGAGAGAGAGAGAGAGAAAAAAAAGACGATAATAATATCAATAATGATAACTAATAACAAAGTCGACAAGAAACACAGATCTTGATTCTTAAACTGCATAAAAAGAATCATAGAATCTGTCCCCCATCTTCAGTTATTCAGCCATGCTCCCCCCCCCCACCTAAACCCCTACCTCCATCTCTCTGCCCACCCTACTATCTCTCTCAACCTCCCCCCCCATCATCCTTCCCCCCATTTAACCCCCAACCCATTTTCACTTGTACTCCATCCATGCAACTCCCCCCACCCCCACTAATCAAAACCCCCCTCCCCCCTCCTATTCTTACCCTACTGACCACTACGCCCCCCCCCTCCCCCCATCCACTACCTACCCACCCCACCCACAAAGGAAATACCCCCCTCCCCCTCCCGTAAATGCTACCATCCCCCCCAAAAAAAAAAAAAAAAATCCCGTTCCACTCAAAAGGAATAAAAAACCAAATAAAAAAAAAGAAGAAAAAAAGGAAAGAGGAAAGAAAGAAAGAAAGAAAAAAACGAAAAAAATCAAAAAGTAAAAAAAAAAAAAAAAAAAGAAGAGAAAAATCTAATACCGCAAAAGTACACCCTTCCCTCCTTCCCCCTCCCCCCTCAAAAAAAAAAAAGCCATAAAAAGCATCTTAATTTCGCTAAAAGCCTAACGTGTTCATAAAGTCGCCCTTTTTTTTCTTTTTTTATTTCCCGAAACCTCAACACCCTCGATGCTTTTGAGTTCGTCGCTGGAAATGCCCACTCATGCCCCGTTGAGATGCCCGCTCATGCCCCGTTGCCTTTTCTTAAGACATAGAGAAGGGTTTCTTGAGGTGGTGGTGGGAAGGGGAAGGGGGGAGGGGAAGGGAAGGGGGGGAATAGGAGGTAGGAGGAAGGGGAGGTTGGGAATAGGGGATGGGGAGGGTAAGGCTGGAGGGGAAGGGGGAGGCTAGGAGGTGGGGAATAGGGGGTGGGGAGGGGGGTAGGTGATGGGGAAGGTAAGGCAGGAGGGGAAGGGGGAGGTTAGGGGGAGGGGGTAGGAGGTAGGGAGGGAGCTAGGAGGCGGGATGGTAAAGAAACAATAATCAATCTTGATAATGACAATGATAACGATTGCATAAGCATCATGACTGCAATAATCTTGTTTACATATCACAATTATAAAGACAATAATAAAAGCAATCGCAATGATATCAATACTAACGAAAAATAAAGGAATAATACATTTATCATAATGATGGAGTATTAGTCACATCGCTGTTAAAAAAAGTCACTAGGAAAATACTGATATTGCAATATTTATGAGGATAATGAACATGAACATTGCACGAGAGAAAAGTAGACAACATAAAAAACAAACACTAATTGACTAGCAAATTTTTTTTATTTTCTTTGAGAATATAATTCCATGCTTCATTGTGACAGCAATTACGATACCTGTCATTCTGATTATGAAGTGAAGTGGATTAGCATCACTGTGATTAATAATTCAGCTGATTGTCTTTAGACCATGATTAGTTGTTGCAATTTTCTCTCATTAGGCTGATATTCATTAAAGATAATCAACAGTAACTTTGTTATGCAATTCAATTTGACTGTACGATTTGCTGTTGCAGTTATTGGTTGTGGTATGTTGACTATAATTATAAGACAAATAATGATAATGATTATAGTAATGATGATGATGGAAATGATGATAAGAGTTATAATTATCATAATAATAATAGTGATGACAATAACATGATAATCATAATAATAACAATCTTTGTCAGTGTTGATGATAATAACAACAACAACAGTAATGATAATAATGATAACAATATTGAAAAAGAAGATAATAACAGAAAATAATGACTAACAAAGTAATAATGACGATGCAAATGATAACAATACAATATAGATAGAAATGATAATGAAAATGATAATAACGATAATAGCTAGGACAAATACGTATCCATACCATTGATGTTATCAATCCATCAACACAATTTAATCTCATTGACACCACACTATCTATGAATCATCCCATTGAACAAATAGATGCAACAACAACGATATAAGCAACATGCAATGCTGAATATCAATTTCTACATCATTCTGCAATTTATCACAGATTCCTTAATCATCACTGCACTTAACTGACGTTGGAATATTAACTATAGCTCTTGAAAAGTTTTAATGGCAAAACCTCATAGAATCGAAACTTTATCTTCAATATGCAAGAACTCGTGAGCAAGATTTGGTTAATTACCTTAAATCCTGCTTTTAATTTTTTTTTATCGCGATGGGAAGGGATTGAGGGGGAAGGGGGAGGGGGAAGGGGGAAGGGGGATGGGGAATGAGGGGGATGGGGGATGGGGGATGGGGATTGAGGGGGATGGGGGATGGGGGATGGGGATTGAGGGGGAAGGGGGAGGGGGAAGGGGGATGGGGATTGAGGGGGGCAAGGGGGGAGGGAGGGGGATTGAAGGGGAGGAGCTGGGAGATTGAGGGGGATGGGGGATGGGGGGAGGGAGGAGGGGGATTGAAGGGGAGGAGCTGGGAGATTGAGGGGGATGGGGGATGGGGGGAGGGAGGAGGGGGATTGAGGGGGAAGGGGGAGGGGGGATGGGGATTGAGGGGGAGGGAGAAGGGAGGAGGGAAGAGGGAGGAGGAATTGGTAGGAGGAGGGAGAGTGGATGTGGAGGAGGCAGAGGGAGGGCGGAGTGAGAGTAGAGGGAGAGTAGAGGGGAAGAGGGAGAAGGAGAGAGGAGGGAGAATAGAGGGAAAGTGGAAGGGGAAGAGGGAGGAGGGCGAGGGGGAGGAGGGCGAGGTGGGAAAGTAGAGGAGTGGGAAGAGGAGGAGGAGGGGTGAGAGGGCGTCCGAGGGGTGGGGGTGGGGGCTGAATTGAATTCTGTGGAAGTTCGATCTCTCTTATAAGTTCGTTTTGTTTTTTATCTGTCCTTTGCCATTTTCTTCT
>NW_028234436.1:14565625-14570625 GCF_977035675.1 Penaeus japonicus
ACTTCATTAATTGTTGCTTTCCTGGTGTATCTTTGTACAACCGTTGCAGCGTTGTTGTTTTTTTTATTGTTCGTAGTTTCATTGTATTCTATTGTTTTATGTTACGATGTTACGACTTTGCAATAAAAGTTTTAAGATGTCTTCATGTATGTCGCTGAATTGATAAATCTTACTTGGAAGGGAAAATAAACCTCACGGTACAGGATTATATTTATTTATTCATACATTTATTTTTAAGAAGGTGTAAGTAGGTTGTGGGGATTCTACGCTTATCTTCTAAATAAAGAATACACGAAAAAATGAGAAAGAACAAGGAAATGAATTAATGTAATAAAATAAAATAAATATACAGACAAACATTACATACATACTTACAGGAAAAAAACAAACAAACAAAAAACATTCATATACATACATAACTGGAAAAAATATATACATGCATACAAGAGAATATTACTCTCTGCATCACTCTCGTAAGAACATGCAATTGCAGCTTCCTGTTCTTCCCATCTAACGTGTCCATACCTGTTACCTTTCATCCATGTAACTCACTGCTTTTGTGTTTGCTGTGTGTCCACCCGGAAGATAATTTTTTTTTCTTCTTCTTCACATCTTTAGCTAAAAGGGTTCCGGAAGGGAGATGGGATTCAAGTTGCCTACGCGTTGGCTCTGTATTGACAACTTTAAACTCCCTGGAAGATAAAAAGGGCTGAGCGACGAAAGGGAAAAGGTGGACAGGAGGGAAGAGAGAGTGAGAACCAAGAGCTGGGTTGTGAAGTACGTGTCATCCTTCAGTCAGTCTCGTTGGCTGGAGGTTCGTGGGGCATCCGGTTATTTCGTAGAGGATAAAACTGCTGTGTTCTTCTGCACACTAAGTTCATGTTATGACAAGTATATACATACATATATACATATATACATACACACACACTCACGCACACACACACACACACACACACACACAGACACACACACACACACACACACATACACACACACACACACACACACACACACACACACACACACACACATATATATATATATATATATATATATATATATATATATATATATATATATATATATATATAACACACACACACACAGCATAACTCTTACCGTCAAAGGAAAGGAAAGGAAAAGAAAATTTAAAATGTAAATCTTGCGCTGAAAAGCATGAAGTGTTTAACGTGGTTGCGTTGCTTTCTTGGTTCTTTACTTCTTTCTGTTTTCCTCTTCTTGTTCTCTTTTACCTCTTCCTCTTCTTTTCTCCTTTTCACTCTCTCCTCCTTTCTCTTTCGCTTTCTATCCTCTTCACTCTTCTCTCTCTACCTCTCCCTCTCTCTCTCTCTCTCTCTTTCTCTCTTTCTTCTTCTCTCTCTCTCTCTTCTTCGCTCTCTTTCTCTCTCTCTCTCTCTCTCTCTTCTTCTTTCTCCTCCTCTCCTCTCTCCTCTCTCTCTCTCTATCTCTCTCTCTCTCTTCCCCCTTCTTCCTCTCTTCTTCTCTCTCTCCTCTTTCTCTTCTTCTCTCTCTCTCTCTTCTTTCTCTTCTTCTCTCTCTCTCTCTCTCTCTCTACTCCTCTTCATCTCTCTCTCTCTCTCTCCCCACTCCTCTTCTCCTCTCTCTTCCCTCCCCCTTCTCTCTCTCTCCCTCTTCTCTTTCTCTTTCTCTCTCTCTCTCTCTCTCTCTCTCTCTCTCCTCTTATCTTTTCCTCTTTCTCTATCTCACTCCTCATAACTTCTTCTCTAATCTTTCATTACTTTTGTTTCTCTCTATCTACACTAGCTTTTACAATCTCTTTTAACCCTTTGCAACACTCCTCAATCTCCCAAAACTAACCAGTCTTACCACAATCAAAAACCATTCTGAACTCTGCGTATCCCTTTCTAAATTGACTCTCTCTCTCACAATCAACTCATTCTTTCCCTTCTTCCTCCCCCTCTTCCTTTCCTCCTCTCTTCCTGCTTCCGCTATATTTTTTCCTCAACCCCTCATTCAAGGACAACAAAACTTTAACATCACACAAACAAAGACAATGAAACATCACAAAACAAAAAGAGATTTCTGATTTTCTTATGTTGAACTTTCTTTGTTTGAACATCAATAACAATAAATGTTAATTTTCAATGATGTTATGAATAATAATATGTGATGAACGATGAATTTCAGGAAATAATCGGATAAAAATAATGAAAGAATGATAAAAATAAAATAATAATATAAATAATAAAAAAAAATATGCTATAATGATAATGATGATGATAAAATATCAATAATGTGATAATGATATAATAAATAAAATGATTTATATAAATAATAACAATGATGATAGTTACCATGATGGATATGATAATGCTGATAATAATGGTTATGATAATAAAAATGATAATAATGGTTATGATAATGAAAATAATAATAATGATAACAATAATGATAATGATAATAAAGAAGATAATGGTAATATTCATGCTAATAACAATTATCAAAATAATGATGATAATAATAGTTACGAATGGTAAAGCAATGATAATGATTATGATAATAGTAATGATGATGACAATGATAATAATAGTAATAACAACAATGATAATAGTAGTAATAACAACAATGATAATAGTAGTAATAACAACAATGATAATGATGATGAAAAAACGACAGTGATGATCGTAATGATATTAATAATTATCACAATAATGATGACAATTACAATAATAACAATAATGATAAAAATAATGACCATGATGATAATTGTAATTATGATAATAATGAAACAATGATCATGGTGATAATGATAATAACAACAAGAATGATAACAGTATTAGTAACAATAGTGCTAATGCTAATAAAAATGATTATAAGGATAAAAAGGATAATGATGATAATAGTAACAAAAATCATGATGGCAATGACGATAATAATAATAACAATAGAAATCATGATAACGATAGCACAAATGAAATAAAAAACCCTGTGTAAAACAGGTGTAAAACATGGTGTACATTCCTTGTATGCAATATACTGCATGTTTCCCTGATGTGTGCATTAATAAATGATGGAGTCATAACTCAAAATTTATAATAAAAAAAAATGAAAAAGCAAAAGATGATTGTCTGAATCCTCAGTTATTTAGAACTGAAAAAATTACATACAAGAACATTTATGTACATGAATGATAAAGATACAGGTTATTTTCACTTTCTTTTGACAGTCTTAAATATTCCCGAGATTCATCTTCATAAAACTCAAGATTTATGCCGCGTTTCTTGACAGTTGGTACATATCAGTTATTATTTATTCCCTTGGTTGAATGTACGTCGCATTATTCACGTGTATTGAAAGCCTTGCATTTAATCCCAATATGACAGGCATCTTGATTTAGGTATGCCATGCCACTCACCATGAAACGACTCGTACATTTTATAACAAGTTGTATATCATTGCATATAAAACACTTCACATCTTTTTCAAAAATGATAAATAAACCATTTGTATACAGGAATGTCTCTCGACATACGATGAATTTCGGAAAAAAAAACGAAGTTGTAATTATCCTAATGTTAAAAGACCGGCACGTTTTCATATCTGGTTGCTCACCCCAGTATATCTAAACGCAGCATTTGCCTATACAAACAAGGGGTGTGCGCGTGTTGGGAACTAGACAAATGATCTGTTATTGAAATGGTACCGAAGTTTAGTTTCGGAAGGGGAGGGATTCAAAGAGGAGGGAGAGAGAGAGAGAGAAAGAGAGAGAGAGAGAGAGAGAGAGAGAGAGAGAGAGAGAGAGAGAGAGAGAGAGAGAGAGAGAGAGAGAGAGAGAGAGAGAGAGAGAGCAAGAGGATGAGAGAGAGAGAGAGAGAGAGCAAGAGGATGAGAGAGAGAGAGAGAGAGAGAGAGAGAGAGAGAGAGAGAGAGAGAGAGAGAGCAAGGGGAGAGAGAGAGAGAGAGAGAGAGAGAGAGAGAGAGAGAGAGAGAGAGAGAGAGAGAGAGAGAGAGAGAGAGAGAGAGAGAGAGAGAGAGAGAGAGAGAGAGAGAGAGGAAGGGGGAGAGAGAGAGAGAGAAAGATGGATAGATAGATAGATAGATAGACAGATAGATAGATAGATAGATCGATAGAGAGAGAGAGAGAGAGAGAGAGAGAGAGAGAGAGAGAGAGAGAGAGAGAGAGAGAGAGAGAGAGAGAGAGAGAGAGAGAGAGAGAGATTCAAAGAGAAGATAGAGAGAGAGATAAAGAGAGAGAGAGAGAGAGAAAAAAAAATAAATAAAGAGAGAGAGAGATAGAGATAGATAGAGAGAGAGAGAGCGACAGAAAGAGAGAGATAGTGAGGGGAGAGGAATGAGAAGTGAGGAAAGTAGGTGACGGGAGGGGGTGGGGATAGTGAGCGAGGGGAGGGATGTAAGAATGGCGAGTGGAGGGAGGGGAAATTTGTGATCAGAGAGGGGAGAGAGAGAGAGAGAGGGGAGGGTCGCGTGGATGAGGGGAAGGGGGACGGGTGTGGATAGGTGAGGACAGGTGAGGAGAGGGATGCAGGAATGGTGGGTGAATTGATAAGTGAGGGGAGACGAGGGGTTGCAGCGGATGAGGGGAGGGGGAGAAGTGTGACATGGTAGTGAAGGGTAAGGTGGATGAGGGGAAGGGAGTAACTTGACGGATGAGGGGAAAGGAAAAGTGTAGCGGGTGGGAGGAGGGGAGGGTAGTGAGGCAGATGAGGGGAGGGTAATGAGGTAGATGAGGGGAGGGAAGGGGAGGGTGGGTGTGGAGAAAGGGGAGGTGTGTTTGATGAGGGGAGTGTAGCGGGTGAAGGGAAGGGAGAGTTGTGGTGGGTTAGGGGAGGGTAAAGGGGGGGGGGGTGGAGAACCTCAATAAGCAAGGGAACTTCGACAAAGTGACCATGAATATAATAATAAAGTAAGAGTAATAATGATAATGATAACAATAATGATAATGATAATAATAACAATAATGATAATGATAATAATAACAATAATGATAATGATAA
>NW_028234436.1:14603125-14605625 GCF_977035675.1 Penaeus japonicus
TAATACGTCCATTAGAATCGCCAAAGCAGGGCCCATTATCGTGTTTAATAATACGCCCATTAGAATCGCCAAAGCAGGGCCCATTATCGTGTTTAATAATACGCCCATTAGAATCGCCAAAGCAGGGCCCATTATCGTGTTTAATAATACGCCCATTAGAATCGCCAAAGCAGGGCCCATTATGGTGTTTAATAATACGCCCATTAGAATCGCCAAAGCAGGGCCCATTATCGTGTTTAATAATACGCCCATTAGAATCGCCAAAGCAGGGCCCATTATGGTGTTTAATAATACGCCCATTAGAATTGCTAAAGCAGGCTCCATTATCGTGTGTAATAATCCGCCCATTAGAATCGCCAAAGCAGGGCCCATTATCGTGTGTAATAATACGCCCATTAGAATCACAAAAGCAGGCCCCAATATCGTGTTTAATAATACGCCCATTAGAATCGCCAAAGCAGGCCCTTCAATCGTGTTTAATAATACGCCCATTAGAATCGCTAAAGCAGGGCCCATTATGGTGTTTGATAATACGCCCATTAGAATCGCCAAAGCAGGGCCCATTATCGTGTTTAATAATACGCCCATTAGAATCGCCAAAGCAGGGCCAATTATCGTGTTTAATAATACGCCCATTAGAATCGCCAAAGCAGGGCCTATTATCGTGTTTAATAATACGCCCATTAGAATCGCCAAAGCAGGCCCCAATATCGTGTTTAATAATACGCCCATTAGAATCGCCAAAGCACACCCCACTATCGTGTTTAATAATACGCCCATTAGAATCGCCAAAGCAGGCCCCAATATCGTGTTTAATAATACGCCCATTAGAATCGCCAAAGCAGGGCCCATTATCGTGTTTAATAATACGCCCATTAGAATCGCCAAAGCAGGGCCCATTATCGTGTTTACTAATACGCCTATTAGAATCGCCAAAGCAGGGCCCATTATGGTGTTTAATAATACGCCCATTAGAATCGCCAAAGCAGGGCCCATTATCGTGTTTAATAATACGCCCATTAGAATCGCCAAAGCAGGGCCCATTATCGTGTTTAATAATACGCCCATTAGAATCGCCAAAGCAGGGCCCATTATCGTGTTTAATAATACGCCCATTAGAATAGCCAAAGCAGGCTCCATTATCGTGTTTAATAATACGCCCATTAGAATCGCCAAAGCAGGGCCCATTATCGTGTGTAATAATACGCCCATTAGAATCACAAAAGCAGGCCCCAATATCGTGTTTAATAATACGCCCATTAGAATCGCCAAAGCAGGCCCTTCAATCGTGTTTAATAATACGCCCATTAGAATCGCTAAAGCAGGGCCCATTATGGTGTTTGATAATACGCCCATTAGAATCGCCAAAGCAGGGCCCATTATCGTGTTTAATAATACGCCCATTAGAATCGCCAAAGCAGGGCCAATTATCGTGTTTAATAATACGCCCATTAGAATCGCCAAAGCAGGGCCCATTATGGTGTTTGATAATACGCCCATTAGAATCGCCAAAGCAGGCCCTTCAATCGTGTTTAATAATACGCCCATTAGAATCGCCAAAGCAGGGCCCATTATCGTGTTTAATAATACGCCCCTTAGAATCGCCAAAGCAGGCCCCAATATCGTGTTTAATAATACGCCCCTTAGAATCGCTAAAGCAGGGCCCATTATCGTGTTTAATAATACGCCCCTTAGAATCGCTAAAGCAGGCCCCACTATCGTGTTTAATAATACGCCCATTAGAATCGCCAAGGCAGGCCCCCCTATCGCGTTTAATAATACGCCCATTAGAATCGCCAAAGCAGGGCCCACTCTCGTCTTTAATAATACGCCCATTAGAATCGCCAAGGCAGGCCCCACTATCCTGTTTAATAATACGCCCATTAGAATCGCCAAAGCAGGACCTACTACCGTGTTTGATAATCCGCCCATTAGAATCGGCTTCCCTTCAGAACATCCCCGAAATCAAAACCCTTTTCTTCGTCTTTTCACTCACAAATGCAATTCAATACTTCACGTTTATAGTCTCAGATCCTACATCTCATAGGATCATAGGTTCATAGGGATCGAAACACGAACCTAATCTAGAAGAACATATATATAAAGTTAGAAGAACTAGCATATTTGAACTTAGGAGAAAGAAATAACTAGACTATTGGAGGTTCCCCCTTACAAAACAAACTTGACTTGGGCTTGAAAGGGAGTAACGACGCCCTATATTGCATGTTGAAAAGCGAGTTGCATTGATTAGAAGACTGTTTAGGAAAAATTGCAATTAGTGCTTTTGTTCTCCGCTCGACAGGATGGTGATAAAAATCAGGTTCATTTGATGTATTTGAAAAATGATACTAATAGGATAATAACATTGACAATATATAATACGTGAGTATTTTGTTCAATACAAAGTGAAAAAGGTTTGCATAAAAATAGAAACAAAGAAATCTATCAAAAGGAAAATAAAAAGGGAGAGGAAATACCATTTGAATAACAATATAACAAA
>NW_028234436.1:14618459-14630959 GCF_977035675.1 Penaeus japonicus
ACGATGATGCATATATATATTCATAATATGCATATTACATATACGTCTTTGATTTTGCAATACACACTGGACCTTTAAGAATGTAACACAGTATAAAAGTTTAACATATTTATGTTGTGTGTATATATATATATATATATATATATATATATATATATATATATATATATGTATATGTATATATATATATACTGTATATATATATATGTATATATATATATATATATTTGTACATATATATATTATATATATATACTATATATATATATATATAATATATATATATAGTATATGTATATACCCGCCTATATATACTGTATATATATTATTATATGTATATATATATGTATATATATATATATATATATATATATATATATATATATATATATATTATATATATATATATATATATATATATATTTAAAGAGAGAGAGAGGTCAGAGAGAGAGAGAGGTCAGAGAGAGAGAGAGGTCAGAGAGAGAGAGAGGTCAGAGAGAGAGAGAGGTCAGCGAGAGAGAGAGAGAGGTCAGAAAGAGAGAGAGAGAGAGAGAGAGAGAGAGAGAGAGAGAGAGAGAGAGAGAGAGAGAGAGAGAGAGAGAGAGAGAGAGAGAGAGAGGGAGAGAGAGAGAAGGGAGAGAGAAGAGAGAGAGAGATGGAAGAGAAGAGAGAGAGGGAGAGAGAGAGAGAGAGAGAGAGAGAGAGAGAGAGAGAGAGAGAGAGAGAGAGAGAGAGAGAGAGAGAGAGAGAGAGAGAGAGAGAGAAAGAAAGAGATAGAGAGAAAGACAGAGAGACAGAGAGAGAGAGAGAGAAGAGAAGTGACGAGAAAGAGATAAAGAGAGATAAAAAAGAAAGAAAGAAAGAGAAACGAGAGATATTAAAAAACAAAAACAAACACAGACAGAAATAGGACCGCCTGTTTAGCGACGGTTCGAAACCAACCTTTCCCAGGACACCTCCGCGCGCGCCTGCAAGAACACGCGTAGATTATTGCAATTTGCAGCGAGTGGCCGGACGTTGATGGGCGGCACTTGTGAAGTGTCTCTTCATCCAGGGAGGAGGATAATGTGTAATTAAGTGAACGACGGCATCCGCTCGACCGCTGCAATTGATAATAATTTGAAGCGCGGTAACATGGACACGGTAATCCTAACGGGGGAGGTCGTATCATTTATTGCATTGGCATAAGCAGCAATTAAAGCCGTAGAAGTGATAATGATAATGGTAATGCCTGTGATAATGACATCATCACAGCTGCATAAAGCATAATGGGCATTCATTCAGCGAGATACAAGAGGCCGCTAGAGCTTGTTCTTAGCGCTTGTATTTGGAATTTTATTTCGTCTTCTGTGTCCATGAATACACAGTACATAATTCCAGTGGACCTATTACCTTGAAACGCATTATCCCCCCCCTCTCCCCTCCCCCCCCAAGCTAGAAATTGCAAGCTATTAGTATACCTATTAGTACTGTGTAATGCTCCTTTACAGAATAACCTGGAGCTATGTTATCTATTTGCATATATCCGCGTCAAAATTTCTTTATGATTGATTCCGTTAGAGCGGTTATTATAATCGTATATCGCTTTATCGGATTAGGTACACACGCATTATCTCCTTTGTCAGATTTACAAGAAACGGTAGAGGAGGAGGGAAGAAGAAGAAGAAGAAGAAGAAGAAGAAGAAGAAGAAGAAGAAGAAGAAGAAGAAGAAGAAGAAGAAGAAGAAGAAGAAGAAGAAGGAGAAGAAGAAGAATGGAAATTAAAAGGAGAGAAAGAAAGTGAAGAGGAAAATAAAAAATAAAAAGTATGAAATGTTCCTTATAAAGATAATCAGTCCAAGGTCATTTAGTACATGTTACGCTTCCGCTGTTATGTAGGTGTCTGATGACATTAGCAACAAGTTAAATATAGGGAAGTTGGTGTGTGGAAAAGTTCTATTATTATAGGATGGTTATTCATTCATCAAGTCAGTTAGATGAGTTGTATGTCTTTGTTTGTATGTGTATGTGTGTGTTTGTTCGTTCGTTTGTGTGAGTTTGTTTGTTTGTGTGTTTGTTTGTATGTGCGTGTGTGTGTATGTATGTGTGTATATATGTGTGTGTGTGATTGTGTGTGTCTGTATCTGTATGTCTGGAGAACACAGTGAAGCAATTCCATAACTCTCACTTACCTGGTTACTAATTTACCATCATGCATTACATCCTGCTCGGCAATTAAATAGCCTTATCACCTTAACCACACCGTTTAAAGAAAAGAAAAATGGTTCGGTTGTTATATCTAGTACCGTTATGATATAAACGCACTTGTTGCAAGGTTGCAAATTACCGTCAAAGTTCTAATTATGTGCGGGGAAAAGGAAGCTTAATTGAGGGTATAGAGAAAGGGTGAAAGGAAGCCTTAGAGAAGTCAAGCTTCTAAGGAAAAATTGTAAAGGTTCGTATATTATTATTTTCATTTAAGGAATAAGGGATAACATATTAACTGAAATTTATATTTGATGAAAGCAGTGATAACATATTAACTCGATTTTATATTTGACGAAAACAGGGATAACATCTTTTAACAATGATATTTCACGAGAACAGGAATAACATCTTTAAAGCAATGTATATATATATATATATATATATATATATATATATATATATATATATATATATATTTTTTTTTTTTTTTTTTTTTTTTTTTTTTTTTTTTTTTTTTTTTTTTTTTTTTTTTTTTTTTTTTTGAGATATAGCAGGTAGGATGATCGAAAAGTCTGGATATGGTTTAATATAATTCTGACACATCCCCAGTGCTGATGATGACTTATTCTCTATGATTTGTATATAGTAATATAACCTTTTCTTACAAGAGAGCGAAAGAATTTCAGGATTGAATAGTAATGGTAAATAATACTATACCTTATGTTTCGTAGTAGTATAGGCATTCCAAGTTTCTTTTTGGTTAAAATGTTTTTGTAACATCCGCCGTATTCCTTTTCGCCCCTTGGCCTTCACATCCTCCTCCTCCTCCCTTCACCTATTCCCCTTCCTCCTCCTTCTCTTTCCCCTCTCTTCCTCCTCCTCCTCCTCCCTTCTCCTCTTCCTCATCCTCCTCCCTTCTCCAACTCCTCCTCCTCCTCCTCCTCCTCTTCCCTTCCCCTCCTCCTCCTCCTCCTCCTCCTCCTCCTCCTCCTCCTTCACCTTCTCCTCCTCCTCCTCCTTCTTCTTCTCCTCATCTTCCTCCTTCACCTTCTCCTCTTCCTCCTCCTCCTCCTCCCTTCCCCTCCTCTTCCTCCTTCACCTTCTCCTCCTCCTTCTTCTTCTTCTCCTCCTCTTCCTCTTCCTCCTCCTCCTCCTCCTCCTCCTCCTCCTCCTCCTCCTCCTCCTCCTCCTTCTTCTTCTCCTCCTCTTCCTCCTCCTTCTCCTCCTCCTCCTCCTGTCGCATCCCGAATCGCATTTGTTTTCGCACTGTTCATACGCCTTTCGATTGCCGTGTCCTTCGTCTGGGGGATCCTTGGTGAAGGACACTGTATAAAAATTAAAAGCATTACACCATCATCATTGTCTTTAGCCCCTTTTGACGGTCCTATACGTACGATGGCCACGGCAATAGTAGAGATACGAACGTATGTCATACCCGCCATAACCGCCATCTTGAAACAACAATGCGCGGGAACTTCAAACGAAAACACAATGGGCGATCGCTTTAAAATCCTAAAAGAACTTCTTATTCATGGTATATTCATCTGGAATCAGCTGTTGTTCCTTTTGTAAGTTTTTTTTTCTAAAGATGGGTTTTGGTTGGGGATAAATATTTATGTATATATATATATTTTTTTACGGTTTGTGTGGTACCTGTGATTGTGAATGTAAGATATACTCTCTTTATTTGAGGATTTTTATGATTTTTTATTATCTTTATTATTATTATTTTTTTTTTTAATGGATTCAGGGTACTAGCGTGTGTGTTTTTGTGTTTAATTTTATGTGTACGTGTGTGTGTGTGTGTATGTGTGCGCGCGCGTGTGTGTGTTTATTTGTTCATTTATATGTATTTGTTATGTATTTCAGGACATAACCACGAACATAACATGATCAATTAGCGAAACCTATGGACTTGAAAACTTGTCTTCTTCAAATTATATAAGAAGATCCTGTCATGCAATGTATTAATAAGTCTTCATCAGTTCCTTTGGAAAAAAAAAGAATACTTATCACTGCATATATACTTTTACATCAATTGTATTATCTATTTGTATATTTTTGTATATATCATTATTTATATCATTATTAATATCATTATGCATTTATATCATTTATACTGCAAAAAGTCACTGAGAGTTTCATATTCGAAGAGAAAAGTCACTCGTGTAAATTGTATATTACCTGCATTGCATTATGCAGAATGGCTCTCACATACACTGCACCAAAAGTGACATTGCACCAAAATTTGCAATTTAATTACGATGCAAATATGCTTTGGGTGTTACGTGTGCCCTCTTTATTCAACATTGTAAATTCAACAAATGAATTGAGCGAAAGAAGCTACTTTGCACATAATTCGAAATCTGTTTCATTCCTTAAATTCGACTACTTTTTCTCTCTTCTTCACTGCTTCTTGTATGGCAGGTGACTTAGAAAGCGCATATAGGAGAGATGGACACTATAAGTATGCCATAAGAGTATATGAACTTATTGTTGAATGAACACTCATATCAGCATTCATGTATATATGTACTAAAACACACACACACACACACACACACACTCCCACACACACACACACACACGCATACACATACATACACACACATATACTCTCTCTCTCTCTCTCTGTCTCTGTCTCTCTCTGTTTCTCTCTCTTTCTCTCTCTCGCTTGCTTACTCTCTCTCTCTCTCTCTCTCTATCTATCTCTCTCGCTTGCTCTCTCTCTCTCTCTCTCTCATTATCTCTTTCTCTCACACACACACATGAACATTCAAAACTTTCGTTCACATCTAGACTGAAAATCAAACAAATTTTAAAACTAATTTTTGAAAAGGCATCTGCAACGTGAAACCAAATAAGATTGCAACTATGAATTTATAAATGGTATAATCCTGTGCAGCATACAGTATTTTAAACACACTTTCAAAGAAACAGCTTATGCTTTTTCAGAAGCATAACGATGTTGAATACAAAGATATTCTTATTTGTTTGCATTGTATCTTTTCTCATTTGCTTTTCAGGTCGTATGTATTTGGGTCTTGTTCCTTTTTTTGATCTTTGAGTAAACGTGGCTTTATCTGTTTGCTTTATTCATTATTTTTCATTTAATTTTAATTTATTTTATCTTTATTTTTTATATTTTACTGTTTTTTTGTATTATAGAAACATGGGTGTGTTATCATTAACATGTAAAGTCCCTGAGTGCTTTATTTTCGTCACATATTTCATGATAAAAATAATGTATATCAAAATGTTTTTTGAGTTCCATTAACTAAACATTAATTAAGTTTTGAGTTGTGTTTTTATATAACAGTTTACATCACACAGTCCTTATAACTTATAACTAATATCATTACATCTTTTGTTATTGTGGTTGCCATTAGGTTAATTATTATTATCACTTTTATTACCATCATCATCATTTTTATATCATTATCATTATTATCATCATCATCATTATTGTTCTTGTTATTATCTTTATGACTATCATCATTATCATTATTGTTATTATCATTGTTTTTATTGTAATTATCATTATCATTTTTATTATCATTATCAACATTTTTATATCATTATCATTATTGTCATTATAACCATTATTGTTCTTGTTATTATCTTTACTATTATCATCATTATCATTATTGTTATTATCATCGTTTTTATTGTAATTATTATCATTATTATTATCATTATTATCCCACTGATTATCATTCCTGTTTTTGTTGTTGCAGTTTATGTTGCAGTTATAATTTGTAGTAGTAGGGAGTCAGATAAAAAAATCACTCAACTATAATCAACATTTTAGGAGGTTATGGAAACTGTGCCATGATGTATTGCAATTTCAGATATCAAAATCATTACTATCCTCATCATTATTCTTATTATTATCATCATTATCATTATTGTTGCTGATGGTGTTGCAATTCTCTTTACTTAGTATTAATATGATTAACATTATCATCACCATTACCATTATCATCATTATTTTCAATGTTGTTGCAATGTTGTTATTATCTATATTATCATCATGATCATAATTTATTTAATGAATGATCATAACAAGTGAAAATGATATGACTATCATTATCCTTATGATAATGATAATAATAATGACGATAAAAGTGATAATAATCATAATGACAATAATCATAATAATGATAAAGATAATAATGATAATAACATTAATAACGATAATGATAATAATAATAGTAATCACCATAATGATAATGATTATGTTGATGATGATAGTAATGATAACAATAACGACAACCGTTGATATAATAATTTTCATTACCATTATTGTCATCATAGTTATTGTTACCATTATTATTGCTATCATTATCATAACCATGATTATTATAATTATTGCTATCATTATTATTAGCATCATAAGGATTATCATCATTATCATTATTATCGTTAATATAGATCATACACCTTTCTGAAACACTCAGTAAAATCAGGAATTGCATATTGCATGAATACAAGATAAGATACGGATTAACAATCATAGATTAATATCATCTGATGATATGCTGATAAGATCATGCAATAAAATGCATGAAAGGCTGAAGTGACCTCCATTGCTAGCTAAAGAAAATTGAAGTGATACCAGTGATATAAATATGATAAAAAAAAATATATGATTATGAAAAGGAATGATAAGAATAATGATAATGACAATTATAATAGGTGTAGTTGTACTAGTAGTAATAATAGTAATAGTAGTAGTAGCAGTAGTAGTTGTTGTAGTAGTAGTAATAGCATAGTGGTACAATAACAACAATATGTATATACTGTATATGTATAAGTATATATATATTATATGTATATATATGTATATATATACATATATACATATACATACATATATATATATATATATATATATGTATATATAGACATATACATATATATATATATATATTGTATAATATATATATATGAAATATATGAAAGCAAATTATATGTAAATATATATTATATATATATGTATATAGACAGATTATACTATATTTTTTGTGTACACACACACACACACCACACTACGACACCACACACATATATATACATATATATACATATACATAATTATATATATATATATATATATATATATATATGCATGTATATGTATATATCACATCACAACACACCCACACACCCATCACACACCACACACATATATATACACATATAACATATATATACATATCTATATATATGTATGTATATATATATGTATATATATTTATATATATCATATACATACATATATATATATATATATATGTATATAAATATATGTATATATGTATATATATATATATATATATATATATATATATATATATATATCCACACACGCACATATAAACACAAGTTAAGACATGCTACTATTCGGCAAAATTTTAGGCTGTCCGACGGCCCTAAAGAAATACATTATTTTTCACATTGATTCCTTTTTCTTACACCAACGTGTATCCCGCAGATCCTCGTGTAGATTGTCTTAAAAATAGATGTATACTTATGATACATGAATACACACACACACACACACACGAACGATCACAACGGACCACGAACGATCACAACTGCCCACGAACGACCACAATAGCCCACGAACGACCACAACGGCCCACGAACGATCACAACGGCCCACGAACGACCACTACGGCCCACGAACGACCACAACAGACCACGAAAGACCACAACGGCCCACGAACGACCATAACGGCCCACGAACGATCACAACGGACCACGAACGATCACAATGGTCCACGAACGACCATAACGGCCCACGAACGACCACAACGGCCCACGAACGACCACAACGGCCCACGAACGACCACAACGGCCCACGAACGATCACAACGGCCCACGAACGACCACAACGGCCCACGAACGACCACAACGGCCCACGAACGACCACAACGGCCCACGAACGACCACAACGGCCCACGAACGACCACAACGGCCCACGAACGACCACAACGGCCCACGAACGATCACAATAGCCCACGAACGACCACAACGGCCCACGAACGATCACAACGGCCCACGAACGATCACAATAGCCCACGAACGACCACAACGGCCCACGAACGACCACAACGGCCCACGAACGACCACAACGGCCCACGAACGACCACAACGGCCCACGAACGACCACAAACGACCCCGACACTTGAAGCTAGGATCATAAATCGAGGGGGGGGGGGGGGGCAAGCTTATTGATTGAGCAAGACAGTAATACGCACCGAGGTAAGGGCAGGCAGGTTGAGGAGGGAGGGGGTGATGAAGGAGGGGAGGGGTGTGGAGGAGGGGAAGGGTGATGGAGGAGGAGAGGGTGAGGGGATGATGGAGGAGGGGAGGGGGATGGAGGAGGGGAGGGGGGTGGAGGAGGAGAGGGTGAGGGGATGATGGAGGAGGGGAGGGGGATGGAGGAGGGGAGGGGGGATGGAGGAGGGGAGGGGGTGATGGAGGAAGGCAGGCAGACTGAGGGGGGAGGGGAGGGGAGGGGAGGGGGAGGAGGGGAGGGGGTGATGGAGGAGGGGAAGGGGGGATGGAGGAGGGGAAAGGGTGATATAGGAGGGGAGGGGGATGGAGGAGGGCAGGCAGACTGAGGGGGGAGGGGATGGGAGGGGTGGGAGAGGAGGGAAGGGGGTGATGGAGGAGGGGAAGGGGGGATGGAGGAGGGGAGGGGGGATGGAGGAGGGGAAAGGGTGATATAGGAGGGGAGGGGGATGGAGGAGGGCAGGCAGACTGAGGGGGGAGGGGAGGGGGAGGAGGGGAGTGGGTGATGGAGGAGGGGAGGGGGGATGGAGGAGGGCAGGCAGACTGAGGGGGGAGGGGAGGGGGAGGAGGGGAGGGGGATGGAGGAGGGCAGGCAGACTGAGGGGGGAGGAGGAGGGGGGTGATGGAGGAGGGGGAGGGGTGTGGAGGAGGGGATGGGGTGATGGAGGAGGGGAGGAGGGATGGAGGAGGGGAAAGGGTGATATAGGAGGGGAGGGGGTGGAGGAGAGGGGGAGAGGTGAAGAGGAATGGGAGGAGGAGGGAGGAGGAGGAAAGTGAGGAAAGGGAGGAAGGAGGGAAGGAGGGAAGGAGGTAGAGGGGAACTTAGAAGACAGAGGGAAGAGGGGAGGGAATATAGAACAAGGAGGGAAGTGTAAGTGAAGGAGGAGGAGAAAGATGGGAGGGAGATGGAGGAAAGGAGGGGAGGAAGGAGAAAGAGAGAGAGAGAGAGAGAGAGAGAGAGAGAGAGAGAGAGAGAGAGAGAGAGAGAGAGAGAGAGAGAGAGAGAGAGAGAGAGAGAGAGAGAGAGAGAGAGAGAGAGAGAGAGAGAGAGAGAGAGAGAGAGAAGAGGAAAGAAGAGGAGAGAAAGAGAGAGAGAGAGAGAGAGAGAGAGAGAGAGAGAGAGAGAGAGAGAGAGAGAGAGAGAGAGAGAGAGAGAGAGAGAGAGAGAGAGAGAGAGGGAGAGGAGAGGGAGAGGAAGAGTTAGGGAGAGAGAGAGGGAGAGGAGAGGGAGAGGGAGAGGGAGAGGGAGAAGGAGAGGGGGAGGGAGAGGGAGAGGGTGAAAGAGAGAGAGAGGGAGAGAGAGAGAGAGAGAGAGAGAGAGAGAGAGAGAGAGAGAGAGAGAGAGAGATGAGCCGATTAAACGGACTACGGGAAATTTCACAGGGGAGAGAGAGTTATTAGAGGGAATGTAGGAAGGAGAGAGAAAGAGTGAGATATATAGATAGATAAATCGATCGATCGATAGATAGATAGACAGAAAGAGAGAAAAAGAGAGAGAGAGAGAGAGGAGAGGAGAGGGAGAGGGAGAGGGAGAGGGAGAAGGAGAGGGAGAGGGAGAGGGAGAGGGAGAGGGAGAGGGAGAGGGAGAGGGAGAGGGAGAGGGAGAAGGAGAGGGGGAGGGAGAGGGAGAAAGAGAGAGAGAGGGAGAGAGTGATAAAGAGAGATGAGGAAGAGAGAGAGAGAAAGAAAGAAATGAGAAAGAGAGAGAGAGAGAGAGAGAGAGAGAGAGAGAGAGAGAGAGAGAGAGAGAGAGAGAGAGAGAGAGAGAGAGAGAGAGAGAGAGAGAGAGAGAGAGAGAGAGAGAGAGAGAGAGAGAGAGAGAGAGAGAGAGGGAGAGAGAGAGAGAGAGATTTAGTAGATTTGGAGAATAAAAAAAAAAAAGTTAGTATAAAGGGAATACAATACTAGATCCAGGAAATATTATTCGTATTTGAGGTCGTTTTGATCACGATTTTTTTTTTTTTTTTTTTTTTTAGGGGGAAAAATATAAATCGTTGGTGATAACGCAATTTTGAAAATGTATCTGATGCTCCTGTACTCGCTTACAATTTCAATTCCAAACCAGTAATTGAAATACCAGAATGAAAAGGGAAAAGGGAAACACGGGGAGGGAACATCTGAAGAACAGGGATGCTCTGAATGATTATTCAAAAGACGCTGCAACCTTTTCAATCGAGGTTGCAATACTGTTCGGTTATATCTATTGAAACATAACGGTTAAGATAGAATAACAAGAACAACAGAATTGTTGATGTTTTGATATATAGATACTAATATTCTATAATATAATATGAATACTAATGTCATACATACACATGTGTATGTATATGTATGTGTATATACTTGTTGCAAGTGTTGCGAATTACGACACTGGGAGACACATCAGTAATCAATAGCCTATTTTTATCTGTTAACGCTCAATGATAGATCATTCTCTTCTGTTACTAATGGATATTGCACTAAATATTGCTTTGCTTTGAACGATAGAAGGGAAGTAATGAAAATATTGATAGAAAAATAAATGAGCAGAACTGATCAGCTATAGTGTTTTGAATAATGGATTTATGTTGTTAATATCCCTCGACATTTTAATGTAATTATTAATTTTTCATACTTGGAAAATGTAATATATTTCTTTAAGGTGTCTCCGGAATTTAAGGCCACAATCCCCAATGTTTTATTTATTTATTTATTTATTTATTTTTAGATCGAGAAGTAAGGTATTTGATTATTGCTACTATTATTATCATTATGACCACTAGGGTTACTGTTGTTATTATTATTCTCATTATTATCAATATAAATATCATTATTATTATAATCATTGTCATCATTATGGTAATGATAATGAATATTATGATATTCATGATATCATTATCATCATTATCATCATTACTATTATGATCATTGATATCATCATCAGTACCATTACCATCACTGTAATCATGTATATTTCGCTTGACTGTGTGAAACCATATAGAAAACAAGAAGAGGAAAGTAGTGATAATAACAACAATAATAATAATATGATATAAAAACAGTACTCTATCTAACTTCCTCCATACACAAACAGACAATCTTTCTCACAACCGTAGTGTCATACAACCACCTTAATAACGTGCAAATCACAAATACCCCCTTACTCTATCATATAAAGAATAAAAGAGACGATGGCAAGCGAAGTAGTGCTAATAATGATAATAATAATATGATATAACATACACAAACAGCCAATCTTTCTCACAACCGTAGTGTCATACAACCACCTTAATAATATGCAAATCACAATTACCACCTTGCTCTATTATATAAAGAATAAAAGAGACGATGGCAAGCGATGTATTCGACCGAGCTAAAAGAACCGTTTATCAAGTCAGGGACTTATTCTCACCGCATAAAATTTTCAGCTATGGCGGAAGAGCGAGAGAATATATCACCGTAAGAAAATCTGGGTCATAATATCACATGCACGTTAGGAGGGGAAGGGGGAGGGGTAAGGGAGGGGAGAGTGGGACAGGGGAGGGGGTGAAGGGGCGGGGAGAGGGGGGGAGGGAGGGGGAGGGATGGGAGAGTGGGCGAGGGTAGAGAGAGAGAGAGAGAGAGAGAGAGAGGGAGAGAGAGAGAGCGAGAGAGACGGAGAGGAGGGGGAAGAGAGAGAGAGAGAGCGAGAGTTAGAGTGGGTGGAGAAGAGAGAGAGAGAGAGAGAGAGGAGAGAGAGAGAGAGAGGAGAGAGAGAGAGAGAGAGAGAGAGAGAGAGAGAGGAGAGAGAGAGAGAGAGAGAGAGAGGGAGAGAGAGAGAGAGAGAGAGAGAGAGAGAGAGAGAGAGTGGGAGCGAGAGAGAGCGAGAGAGAGAAGGAGAGGGGAGAGAGAGAGAGGAGATAGGAAGAGGGGAGAGAGGGTGAGAGAGGAGAGGGGAGAGAGAGCGAGGGAGAGAGAGAGAGAGGGGAGAGAGAGAGAGAGAGAAGAGGAGAGGAGTTGAGAGGCACGAGAGAGGAGAGGGAGGGGAGAGT
>NW_028234436.1:14635959-14653459 GCF_977035675.1 Penaeus japonicus
GAAAAGGTGAATATTTTCAGAAGGCAACATTCTTAGTATATATATTTCGGAAATTGCATTCTATGTATTAATTCACAAGTCTCAGTTACAAGAAAAAAAGAAGGTAGAGTTTACTATATCCTTGAAGAGCAAATTCACGAAAGAAAACGAAGGTTGTATTCCATGCAGGACTTACGTTTTGTTTATGTTGACATGTGTTTCGTCTACCTGTAAGGAAAATCTGATGTTGATTCGTAATGTTTTTTCCTGTAAATTAGTAATGTTTCTTTTGTTTTTGTTTGTTTGCGGTTCGTGTTGTTCCTTCTTTTTTTTCTTCTTCTTCTTCTGTTTTTTGTGTTTGTTTCTTTGTGTGTGTGTGTGTGTTTTTTTTTTTCATTCTACTCTTTTGTCTGTTAGCGTCTCTTGTCTCTTTCTGACTGTATTTCCCATTCTCTCCCACTTCCACCTCACTATCTCTGTCTCTTCCTCCCTCTCTCCCTTCCCCCCCTTTCAATGATTTCCTCTCTCTCTCTCACGCCATTCCTGTCTTTTTGTTTATATATATATATATATATATATATATATATATATATATATATATATATATATATATATGCACACACACTCACACACACACACACACACACTCACACACACACACACATACACACACACACACACACACACACACACACACACACACACACACACACACATATATATATATATATATCTATATATATATATATATATATATATAGATAGATATATCGATAGATAGATAGGTAGATATATATATGCATATATATATATATATATATATATATATATATATATATATATATATATATATATATATATATATATATATGTTTGTGTGTGCGTATGCGTGTGTGTGTGTGTGTGTATTCAAACATATATATATATATATACATATGTATATATATATATATATATATATATATATATATATATATATATATATATATATATATATATATGAACACACACACATGCATATATATATATTCATATTCCATCCTTCCTATCTCACTCGCTTTATTTATCACCTCACTATATTTCTCTTCCCTCTGCATCTCCGTCCATCTGCAGCATCGGTCCCTTCCCCTTCTTTGAGCTTTCTCTTAATCGGCGTGCATGTGTTTGCCTACAAATATATGTCACGGTAGCGCAGGAAATACACACTCAGTCAGCTGTTTATGTCCTTCAATAAACACATGACGATACTCGATATATGTATATGCATGGATATTCAGTATCAGCGTTATGTGCGATTGGCAAAGATCTACGCATTAAATCGCAGAATTGTGCATGGGCTTAGCTGTGATGTAAGAGATTTCCGCGGACACTCAATGACTTTGCATTTATTGGCACGTTGCACCTTTTAGCCGTTGCGTTTTAGCTGTGTGATTGACTATTGCACAGGAAATCCAGGTGGCATGGGAACTGATATATCAGAAAGTGAATACAGTGGAACAATACAGCAGATGTATTAGAGTTTGTATTGTATTCACAAGCCCGCATCTCTATTCTTCTTGCATAATGCATGGTTCAGCATAATTTCTATTCCTATGCAAGTTGCAGAATATCTAAGTTTGCATTACATGATCTGGCTCCCTAACTCATGCGCTTCAACTGCATGAGCCTTGGACATTTAGTGGCTTAAGTTGAATTCATCTTCATATATACATACAATTTATATATTATATACATATATATATATATATTATATATATATAATATATATATATATATACTGTATATTATATATATATATATATATATTATATATATATATATATATATTATATATATATATATATATATATCTGTATGTATATATATATGTATATATATAAATATATTATATTATATATATATATATATATGTATATATTATATATATATATATATATATATATATATATATATATATATATATATATATAATATACTGTATACATACATATATATTATATATATATATATATTATATATATATATATATATATGTATATATATATATATATATATATATATTTATATATATATATATATATATATATATATATATATGTTGATGAATTGAAAATGGTTTATATTTCACTAGGATATTTCTTTTGCTTGTAATACCCTAATTGAGGCCTAAGTCATACGCTCGAATAAGAATGCATGTAAAAGGAGAATATACAAATCAGCAACTCAAATGAAATTGAAATGTGTTGAGGAGTTTGGAAACTCGACCTTACATGATGCTTTATAATCTAATGCTCTACAGTCTTTCGTAACCTTTCTGTTTGACTGCACTGCGTGTTAGATAAAAATTCACAGATTTTGGTAACACGTCATGTCTAATGTAACTTGTTATCAGTTTTGCTCGTAATTACTCACTGAGCTTTATAAAGTGACAGATTAACACGCTATGTCCAAAGCGCTTAGTTTACTCAAAGCGTATTATAAAGTAGACGTTTTTAATGTTCAAAAATATGTGTGCCCGAAGCGCCTATTTTTGCCTCGAACTGTTCGTTAAGTAAAGTATTCGACGAACTTTGTTAACTTTGTAAAGTCCGACACGCTTTTTACCGAATCAGTTCTTTATCTAAGTACCCAGAGTTTTGTAAAGTAACAATGAAATACAATGAGACTAAATCACCTTATTTTCCCAGAACAGTTTTTTCGTGTAAATTATAAACAATCACTCAAATACTCTACATATAAGTGCTACATATAACACCTACATATAAGTACTCGGAACTTTATAAAGCAACAATCTAGCACTGATATGACGGAATAACATCCCTTATAAGTAAAAAAAAAAAGTCCAAAAAATCTCCAGGCCATAAAAGTTATTCTTTATGAACTATCAGCAACGCCTTTTTTTTCGCAAGATCACCTCTACGTATAAGCCCTCGGAGCTTTATAAAGTAAGAGTCAAACAGTGATAGAACATTACTCTCTCGGACTCAATTAGACGTCGGGCTGGTACTCTGGCACCCTGGCACTGCTTGTTCCACCATTATTAGATCCGGTATGACAAAGTGCCTGTGACGCGGCACCCCTTCTCCCCTCTTGGCCTTACCATAGGCCAAACTCTCTCTCTCTCTCTCTCTTATTCTCTTTCTCTCTCTCTCTCTCTCTCTTTCTATCTCTCTCTCTTTTTCTTTCTCTCTCTCTCTCTCTCTCTCTCTTTCTTACTGTCTCTTTCTCTCTCTCTCACTCTTTCCCTCAACCCCCCCCTCTCACTCTCTCTCTCTATTTCACCCCCCTCTCTCTTTCCCTCCCTCCCTCCCTCTCCCTCTCCTTACCCCCTCTCGCTCAACCACCCACCCTCTCTCTCTATTTCACCCCCCTCTCTCTTTCCCTCCCTCCTTCTCCCTCCCCTCACCCTCCCTCCTCCCCTCACCTTCGCTCCTCCCCTAACCCTCCCTCCTTCTCACTCCCCCTCCTCCCTCTCATCCCCCCTCGACTCCGTCCCTGACCTCTCTGCCGTCGAGGGAAAAGGCAGCAAGACTCGGTTTAACTCGGAGGGGCAGGGAGGCTAAGCCCACAGTAAGAGAGAGGAGAGGGACGCACTATGGAAGGGGTGTAGGGCATAAAACGCAAAAATAAAAGGGATTATCTGAAGCGCGGCAAGAGAAGGGTGTGCAGAGTGGCAGGGGAGGGAAGAGGCAAAGTGGTGGGGAAGAAAGGCAGGGGAAGAAAATATAACATTGTTACGAAAGGGAGGGGAAAAGGGGTGACGGATGATGGAAGGGAGGCACGGTGGAGAAAATGAATGTGGATTTTGACAGATGGAAAGAGATACAAGGTATGAGGAAGAGAGAGCGAGAGAGAGAGAGAGAGAGAGAGAGAGAGAGAGAGAGAGAGAGAGAGAGATAGAGAGAAGGAGATAGATAGATAGATAGATAGAGATAGAGATAGAGAGAAAGAGAAAGAGAGAGAGAAACCGAGAGCGAGAGAGAAAAAAAAAACGAGGTAGAGAGACCCCGAGAGAGAGCGAGAGAGAGAGACCGAGAGAACGAGAGAGCCAGAAAATAAGGGAGGACAAGAGAAACTCAATAACAGATAAAGAGGAGGGTAATGAAATATACTCAGAGGGGGGACACCTTTGAATTGAAATTATACGCGATTCCATAGAAAACGGTAATAGGGAGAGAGGCAACAGAAGCGCAATAGAAGAGCGTATTGCGCAGAAAGGGACGCGTTTCTTGCCATACAATGAGAAGGAAAATTGGCTGGGAGGAAATAGGGAGGAAAATAGGGGGAGAAAGGGAGGGAAATGAAAGGGTAGATAAAAGAGAGAAAGGGAGGGAAATGAAAGGGTAGATAAAAGAGAGAAAGGGAGGGAAATGAAAGGATAGATAAAAGATAAACAAGCACAAAAAGTACTTAATATTTTGTTATAGAGAAATAAGAAGGAAATTAGGGAAATAAAGGGAGGGAAGTGAAGAGTGAGACAACAAAAACAAACAAATAAACAAGTACTCCATCTACAGAGAGAAAGAATTGAAAAAAAAATAAAATAAAGGAACGAACAGGAAACATAAGAGGAAAAGAGTAAAGTGAAATAGAAAGGAGGGTATAGGAAATATATATGAGACAGGAAAGACAAAGGACAAAAACACCGATGGGGAAAAAACAAAAAAAGGGAATAAACAGAAAGGTGAAAAACATAAAAGGAAGAAAACTGAAAACGTGAAAAACAGAAAAGGAAGAAAACAGAAAAGGGGAAAAACAGAACAGGGAGAAAACAGAAAAGGAAGAAAACAGAAAAGGGGAAAAACAGAACAGGGAGAAAACAGAAAAGGAAGAAAACAGAAAAAGGGAGACAATAGAAAAGACAGAAAAAAAAACAATGAAAAAGATAAAAAAAACATAATAGGTGAAAGCAGAAAAGATTAAAAGTCAGAAAAGGAGTAAAGCAAGAGAAGAGCGAAAGGGGAAAAGGTGTATTCTTGAATAATCATGTATTCATGGTGGCTGGGCCGAAGTTTTTTTTTCTTTTTCTTTTTTCCTTTGCGGTGATAAACAACAGCGCTTCATAATGTCCATCATGAACACATTTGGAATATTTTTTTTCTCTCTCTCTCTCTCTTTTTTTTTTTTTTTTTTTTTTTTTCTTTTTTTTAGGAAGGGGAATGCATCGGGAGGGGAGGGAGATAGTAAAGGTCGTGGAGGGAGGGAAGAGGAGTAGGAGAAAGGAAAAGGAGGAGGAGGAGGAGGAGGGGTGAGTTAGGGAGGGAGGGAGAGAGGGAGGGAGGGAGGGAGGGAAGGAGGGAGGGAGGGGGAAGGAACAGAGGAGAAAGTAAGGGAAATATAAGGGATATAAGGAGGGTCGTGGTGGAGAAGAAGGAGAAGAAGAAGGAAAAGAAAAAGAAAAAAAAAAATGGAAGAAGAAGAATAAAGATATAAAGAAAAAGATAAAAAAAAGAATAAGAAGAAATAATAATAATAATAATAATAAGAAGTGAGGGAGAGGAAGAGGAGAAGGTAAGTCGATAAGGAAAACCATAGAAGAAAGAACAAAATGAGAGACGGGGCAAAAGAGAGGATAGAACCACAGAGAGAGAGGGTAGGGAGGGAGAGAAAGAGGGCTACCGGGGAGGGAGGGGAGGGTCGAGGGGAGGAAGGAGGGGAGGAGGAGGAGGGAGGGGAAGTAAATCCTATTATAATAGGAAGGGGGATGTGAATTGCAGTCCTCTTGTGAAACTCAACGTGTAAATCCACCAACGACGCTCTGTTGGATGATATTTTTGGATGACAAGAGAGCGTGGATGACAAGAGAGCGTGGATGACAAGAGAGCGTGGATGACAAGAGAGCGTGGATGACAAGAGAGCGTGGATGACAAGAGAGCGTGGATGACAAGAGAGCGTGGATGACAAGAGAGCGTGGATGACAAGAGAGCATGGATGACAAGAGAGCGTGGATGACAAGTGAGCGTGGATGACAAGAGAGCGTGGATGACAAGAGAGCGTGGATGACAAGAGAGCGTGGATGACAAGAGAGCGTGGATGACAAGAGAGCGTGGATGACAAGAGAGCGTGGATGACAAGAGAGCGTGGATGACAAGAGAGCGTGGATGACAAGAGAGCATGGATGACTAGAGAGCGTGGATGACAAGAGAGCGTGGATGACGTGGATGACAGGAAGCGTGGATGACAGAGAGCGTGGATGACAAGAGAGCGTGGATGAGAGAAGAGAGCGTGGATATGACAAGAGAGCGTGGATGACAAGAGAGCGTGGATGACAAGAGAGCGTGGATGACAAGAGAGCGTGGATGACAAGAGAGCGTGGATGACAAGAGAGCGTGGATGACAAGAGAGCGTGGATGACAAGAGAGCGTGGATGACAAGAGAGCGTGGATGACAAGAGAGCGTGGATGACAAGAGAGCGTGGATGACAAGAGAGCGTGGATGACAAGAGAGCGTGGATGACAAGAGAGCGTGGATGACAAGAGAGCGTGGATGACAAGAGAGCGTGGATGACAAGAGACCTGAGAGAAAAAGGTTGTTCTGAGGAGGAAAAATAGATGTTATTGTGAACAGAGATTTAATCAGAACGAAATAGAAGAGTGGATGAAGAACAACAGATGAAGAGGAAGAACGAAATGATAGCGATAATAATGATCATTTTGGGAGATGGATGATAAAGAGGTGTTGTAGCGGAGGAAAAGGCAAGAAAACAGGTAAACAGGAAAAAGATACTTTGTGATTGGAGGTTGTGATAAATGGCTTTTATTTAAAAAAAAAGATAAACAGCAGAAGTAATAGCAACAACAACAACAACAACCAAAACAAGCACCCCCACCACCACAACCACCAGCAAAACCACAGCTATTACACCACCAATAACACCACCACTACAACACCAAAACCATCAACACCACAACACCATCACTAACAACAAATCCAACACCACCACAACCACCAACAACACAATAACCAGCACCAACGCTACCCACACCACCACTACAACCACCACCAACACCATAACCAGCACCAACACAACCACAACCACCAACAACACCATAACCATCACCAACGCTACCCACACCACCACCAACACAACCACAACAACACCACCACAACCATCAACAACACCATAACCAGCACCAACACAACCACAACCATCAACAACACCATAACCAGCACCAACACTACCCACACCACCACCAACATAACCACAACAAGAACGCCACCACAACCAACAACACCACAACCACCAACAACACCATAACCAGCACCAACACAACCACAACAACACCACAACCACAACCACAAACAACAACAAAGATAACATTACAACAGAGAGTTATGTCAAAACCCATTTGTTAAAGTTAAGGACAAGAGAAAGTTGATAAGGATGCTATATGGCGTGTATATATCACTAAGATTATTAATTCAGGGTAATATTACGTCACAAAAGAAGGCATTTGTTACAAGGAAAACTTTTGTCACTTTTTACTGAAGCGGAAATAGTCATGACGGAAATACCTTTTTTTTTTTTTTTTTTTTTTTTTTTTTTTTTTTTTTTTGTGTGTGTGTGTGTGTGTGTGTGTGTGTGTGTGTGTGTGTGTGTGTGTGTGTGTGTGTGTGTGTGTGTGTGTGATGAAACAGTTGGAATATTTACGGTATTTATTGTTATTGTTATTATGGTTATGGTGATTTTAACAATCGTGTTATCATTAATATGATAATCATTTTTATGCTTATCATTAATATCATCATTGTTATAATTGTCATTATCATTATTATCATTAGTATCATCTTTATCATATCGTTATCATTATATTATCTATATCATCATTATTATCATCATTACCATCACCATCATTATCATCAGAAATAATATTAATATTAATAGAAATATCAAAAGTAACAGAAAAATAATAATAAGATAATAATAATAACAATAATAATAATAATGATAATACCATAATTACTATAATAACAATACAAAGGAGACACAACCACACTCTCTACAACCATATACATCACACCTTCAACCAACCACCATTAATTACCCACATAAGCTTCTTCATTGACCACCAAAAACAAACAAAAAACAAATACCCATTACACCCTGCAAAGAACAAATACACAAATAGGAAAAAAAACAAACAAACATAACAAAAACACAAGGAGTCTCTTTCTATCTTAATTTATCTATTATCATCTTTCATTTTGTTATGGTTATTATTATTGTTATTGTTGTTTTCATTGTCATTGTTGTTATTCTAATCGTTATCATCATTACCGTTTTCAATATGATTCTCATTAGTATTTCTATCACTATCGTTATTAATCATTATCGTTATTAGTATCATTATTAGAATTAATATTGTTATTAGTAAAATTATTGCTATCGTTATGATTGTCATTATTATTTTTATTATGATTGTTATTGTTAATATCATCATTATCATTAGTAGTAGTGATTGTAGAAGTATAAATAGTAGTAGTAGTAGTAACAATAACGGTGGTAATTGTGATAATATAAGTAGTAGTAGAAGTCGTAATATCATTATCATTAGTAATGATAGTAGTAATGTAAGAATTAATTCTAATATTAGTAGTATTATAGTTGTAGTAATAATAAAAATAGTAGTAGTAATAGAAGTAGCACGTAAAGTAGTATCAGTACTTATAATGGTAGTAGTAGTAACAGTAATAGCGGTGACGACGATAGTATTCATAGTACCGGTAGTGGTAATATCAATAGTAGAAGTAGTGATAGCAATAGCAGTAATATTGGTAGTATTAGTAAGAATAGTGGTAATCGACCAGGTAGCTGGGCACAGGACCCCTAACCCCACCCTACCCCACTCCTACCTCACCCCAACCACTCCACCCATCCGACCCCCTCCCAAATCCACCTTCACCCCAACCCCCCACTCCCACCCCAACCCCTCCCAAGTTTGCTCCCAAATCCAGCTCCGACTGCAACTTCCCTCCCGACTAATCCCGCCGCCTGATGAACACACACTGGACTAATTACAGTCAGAGTCGAGATCAGGGCTCAGCTGTGCCTCGGTCCCCCCCTCCCCCCTCTCCCCTCTCCTCTTCTACTTCCCCCTAGCCGGTAATGCTTCCTTCTCTCCTTCTACCTTCTCCCTTCTCCTTCCCGTTACCTTCTAGTCGGTAACGCTTCCTTCTTCCTTCTCCCTTCCCCTAGCCGGTAACTCCTCCCCTCCCCCCCTACCTCTAGCCTGTAACACCTCCTCCCCTTCCCCCTTCCCCCTCCTACCCCTAGCCGGTACCACCCCCTCACCTTCCCCCTTCTCCCTCCTACCCCTAGCCGGTACCACCTCCTCCCCTTCCCCCTTCCCCCCTCCCCCTCCTACCCCTAGCCGGTACCACCTTCTCACCCTCCCCCCTTCCCCCTTCCCCCTCCTACCCCTAGCCGGTACCACCACCTCCTCCCCTTCCCCCTTCCCCCTCCTACCCCTAGCCGGTACCACCTCCTCCCCTTCCCCCTCCTACTCCTACCCGGTATAACCTCCCCCTCCCCTTCCCCCCCTACCCCTAGACGGTACCACCTCCTCCCCTTCCCCCTCCTACCCCTACCCGGTACCACCTTCTCCCCTTCCCCCTCCTTCCCCTAGCCGGTACCACCTCCCCTTCCCCCTT
The DNA here is from genome assembly GCF_977035675.1 of Penaeus japonicus. NCBI lineage: Eukaryota > Metazoa > Arthropoda > Malacostraca > Decapoda > Penaeidae > Penaeus > Penaeus japonicus. The sequence goes on from NW_028234436.1 coordinate 14,645,590, forward strand.
CCCCCTCCTACCCCTAGACGGTACCACCTCCTCCCCTTCCCCCTCCTACTCCTACCCGGTACCACCTCCCCCTCCCCCCTACCCCTAGACGGTACCACCTCCTCACCGTCCCCCTTCCCCCTCCTACCCCTAGACGGTACCACCTCCCTCTTCCCCCTTCCCCCTCCTACCCCTAGCCAGTACCACCACCTCCCCTTCCCCCTTCTACCCCTAGCCGGTACCACCTCCTCACCTTCCCCCCCCCCCCTCCTACCCCTAGCCCTACCACCACCTCCCCCCCTTCCCCCTCCTACCCCTAGCCGGTACCACCTCCCTCTTCCCCCTTCCCCCCTACCCCTAGCCAGTACCACCTCCTCCCCTTCCCCCTTCTATCCCTAGCCGGTACCACCTCCTCACCTTCCCCCCTCCCCCCTACCCCTAGCCGGTACCACCTCCTCCCCTTCCCCCTCCTACCCCTAGCCGGTACCACCTCCTCCCCTCCCCCCCCCTTCCCCTTCCCCTTCCTACCCCTAGCCGGTACCACCTCCTCCCCTCCCCCCCTACCCCTAGCCGGTACCACCTCCTCCCCTTCCCCCTCCTACCCCTAGCCGGTACCACCTCCTCCCCCTCCCCCTTCCCCTTCCCCTCTCCCCCTCCTACTCCTAGCCGGTACCACCTCCTCCCCTTCCCCCTTCCCCCTCCTACCCCTCCCCAGTACCTCCAAGTACCCCCAAGCGCGATGGAGAGATGCCGCTCTAACCCGACGGTCTTTAACCTAGCACGAGCGCGCCTCGGTGTTGCAAATGTGTCGGCGAGGCCTCTTCCGTAATGGAAACGGGGCCTCACTTGATACTAGACAAATTAATGGGCGAAACCCGTTCTCTAGGCTATTGCTAGGAGTGCCACTTCATTACCACTTAAGAGCTTAGGGTTACTAGTGCGTCTCTCGGCGTACTTGAGCTGCCGGGGGTTGAACAACACCTGGGTGTCTTAGTTACTTAGTTTGGGGTTGCTAGATGTTAGAGCGAGTCTAATTGGGGCGTTGAGGATAGACAGAGGGGTGAGTTCTGTTGCAGGGATTGCTATAAGTGAATTGATAGAGAAATGAATAGATGAAGAACGCAAATATATGAAATGATAAGTATCACCCGGAAATATGTATGTTTTCGAAACATATAAAGACTTTTTTTTCTTTATTTTTCGAAAGCTTGCCAAGTGGTGAGCATTGGTTATGAAGTGCATTGGAGTGCTGAAAGGTATTTTCAGTAAATAATTCGTCGTTTTTTTTTCTATCAACACCGCCATTTAGTTTTAATGCTTAAGCCTTATTGTATTAGGCTTAAGCTTTCATTACTATCTGCCACTTGCCGAGTCGTTTAAATAAACATACATATTCGAATTTCTCATGGTACTGAGCTGAATATGAATATCATTTTGCAATGATAAAACACTCCACCGTGTTAATACAGTGGTATAATAACCACTATACATAAAAATAAGCTTATTGATAGAATTCGTGTGAGAGAGAGAGATGGAGGGGGGTGGGGGTAGAAAGAGTTTTTTTTGTATATATTGTACAAAATATACCTTATTTACACACACACACACACTCTCTCTCTCTCTCTCTCTCTCTCTCTCTCTCACACACACACACACTCTCTCTCTCTCTCTCTCTCACACACACACGCACACACGCACACAACCCACACGTGTATGTCTGTAATTTGTATCGTTTTTCCCTCCCAAAATTTCCAGTCTCTCATACATTTCAAAACTTGAGCACAAAAGCCTCACATTTCGCTGAACTCGCTCCCTAACCCCCGTAAAAAATATTCTAAAATCCAGCATCATTAGACAGGCAATTACTCGGTCGACTGACAACCTTAGCGACCGCGGGCACAAACCAACCTTCCCGCGCCAAACAAAAAAAAAGACGAACCAGCTTTTCGAAATATCATCGCTTCTCATTCCACAGCGAAGACGAAACGAAACGAAACGAGACTCTGCATATTGCAAAGCGCAGCGTGCAACCCGTCAGTGTATCCTGCATTGTCCTGAGGCAGTGTCACAGAGTCCACAACGTCAATTAATGAGGATAATCCCCGACGTTAAGAGAGCGCCGGCCCATGCACTTTCCCGGCCGAGAGGGGGAGGACATCGTCGTACCTCAGGCAACGTGCTTAGTCTAACGAGTGTTATGTGATTAGTGTTGAGAGACAAACTCGTAATTAGTAGCCGTGTTGTTATTTGTATTTCGTATCGTTTTCTGCAATTACATCGGAAGTGCCAAGGTTTATTTGTTTTGTCTTTTTTTTGTTTGTTTGTGAATAGGTGGACGTGGGTGAGACTGAATATTGCATGGCGGTGTTTGTGTTTGTGCATGTTGATAGCAGAGTTGGAGTTGATAAGTTGGTGTTGATAAGTCTGTATTAAGTACAAACACACACACACACACACATACATAGACACACACACACACATACATAGACACACACACACTCACACACACACACACACATATCCACATACACACAACCCCAACCCCCACCCCTACACAAAACGCATACACACACAACCCAACACCCACACCCACAAACACACAAACAACCCTCCCCCAACACACAACCCCAACCCCCACCCCTACACAAATAAACACACAAGGAACTTTATCTATTTCAAAAGACCCACCAAACCCAACGACCCAAAGACAAGAGTACCGAGGGGCGAAATCCCTAGCTAACAAAAGAAACCGAAGTGAAACCCTTCCATTCCCAAGTCGGGATTATGAATACGTAGAGGAAAGGTTCAAAATACTTAAGTCTGGGCTGCAAGGGGACTAAAGATGTGGTTAAGAGGAGCTAATTCCCTTTGCGGGGAATTATATGGGAAGAGGAGAAAAGAGAAGTAGAAGGCTAGGAAGAAAGAGAAGAAGAGGAGGAAGAAGAAGAAGGAGAAGTAGTAGTAGAAGGAGGAGAGAGAGAGTGAGAGAGAGAGAGAGAGAGAGAGAGAGAGAGAGAGAGAGAGAGAGAGAGAGAGAGAGAGAGAGAGAGAGAGAGAGAGAGAGAGAGAGAGAGAGAGAGAGAGAGAGAGAGAAAGGGAGAGTGGGGGAAGGAGAAGAGGAGTTGGAAGAGGAGGAGGAAAAAAAGGAGGAAGAGGAGGAGGAGAAGGAGGAAGAGGAGGAGGAGGGGGGAAGGGAGGGGAGGAAAGAGGAGGGAAGGGGAGGAGGAGGAGGAGAGAGAGGAGGAAGAGGAGAGAGAGGAGGAAGAGAAGGAAGAGGAGAAGGAGGAGGAGGAGGAGGAAGAGGAGGAGGAGGAGAAGGAAGAGAAGAAGGAGAAGGAGAATTAGGAGGAAGTGGTGGAGGAAGAAGACAAGGAGGTGGTAGAGGAGGAGTAGGGGTAAGAGGAGGAGGAGGGAAATCAGGAGGAGGAGGAAGAGGAGATATCAAGAGGAAGAAGAAGAGGGAGAAAGAAGAGGAGGAGGAATAGAAGAAGGAGAGTTAGGAGGAGAATTAGGAGGAGGAATAATAATAATGATAATAATAATAATGATAATAATAATGATAATAATAATAATAATGATAATGATAATGATAAAAATAATAATAGAGAGTAAGAGAAAGAGAAGATGTAATAAAAGTATGAGGAAGAGAAAGAGGAATAAAAGGAGTAGTTGTATTGGATCGATATATAGATGTATGAATACATTAGATAGATCAATAGATAAATAGATAGATAGATAAACTTATATATATATATATATATATATATATATATATATATATATATATATATATATATATATATATAAAGAGAGAGAGAGAGAGAGAGAGAGAGAGAGAGCAAGAGCGAGAGCGAGAGCGAGAGCGAGAGCGAGAGCGAGAGAGAGAGAGATAAATAGATAGACAGATAGATAGATAGATAAATATAAACAGATAAAGTAAAGGAATCGATTGCGAGATAGATTATTAGATAGATAAATGAATAGATAGATTATTAGATAGATAAATGAATAGATAGATTAATAGAAAGCTAGATGGATAAGATAGATAGACAGAAAGAAAAAACAAGGAAATCAAATAAAGAAAAAGGAAAATGGCTTAAAAAGAATGAAAATCAATACGCACAATGTCGATCCTAAAGAAGGAGACAGATGTATTAAAGGTAACAGAGAGTTCCTCCTTCCTCCTTCCTTCTTCCTTCTTCCTCCTTCCTCTTTCCTCCTTCCGTACATTTCCCCTCCCTCCTCTTCGTTACTCCTTCCTCCTTCCGTACATTCCCCCTCCTTCCTCTTCGTTACTCCTTCCTCCTTCCTCCTTCTTCCTCCTTCCTCCTTCCTTCCTCCTTCCTTCCTCCTTCCTCCTTCCTCCTTCCTTCCTCCTTCCTCCTTCCTTCCTCCTTCCTTCCTCCTTCTTCCGTACATCCCCCTCCTTTTGCCAGCAGGGACGAAGGGAATGAGCCGGTTGGTTCTCGTGCTGCCTCCCTCCTCTTCGGCTGTTCTCTTTGGCTATCTCCTCCCCTTGTCTTGTTGTTGATTTTTTCTTCGTCTCTATTTTCTTTGTCTTCGTTTATTAGTATTGTTTCATCTCTTTGTCTTTTTATTCTCTTCGTTTCCATCTCCTTGTTTCTTTACCTTCCTTCCTTCCTTTCTCTTCTTTTCTTTTCCTTTTTCCGTTTGTTTCCTGTCCTTGCCTCTCTTCCTCCCTCTATCCTCATTTTCTCTCGCTTCCACTCCTTGCCTCTTCTCCTTTCCTTTCTTCCTCTTCCCTCATTCTCTCTTTCTTTTGTCTTCTTCCCCTAATCTTCTCCCCTCACCTCTTTCCCTATCTTATCCCCTTGTTCCTTCCTTCTGTCTCAATCCCCCTCCCTCTTCCCCTTGTTCCTTCTTTCTCCTCCTATCCTTCCCCTTCCTCCTCCCCTCTTTCCTTCCCCCTTCCTCCTCCCCATATTCCTTCTCCCCTCGTTCCTTCTCTTTCCTTCTCTTATTTATTCCTTCACCCTTCCTCCTTCCCCCATTCCTTCTCCCCTCGTCCCTTCCTCCTTTATCTTCCCCTCGTTCCTTCTCCTTCATTCTCTCATTTATTCCTTCCCCCTTCCTCCTCCCCCCTTACTTCTCCCCTCGTTCCTTCCCCCTTCCTCCTCCCCTCGTTCCTTCCCCCTTCCTCCTCCCCTCGTTCCTTCCCCCTTCCTCCTCCCCTCGTTCCTTCCCCTTCCTCCTCCCCTCGTTCCTTCCCCTTCCTCCTCCCCTCGTTCCTTCCCCTTCCTCCTCCCCTCGTTCCTTCCCCCTTCCTCCTCCCCTCGTTCCTTCCCCTTCCTCCTCCTCTCGTTCCTTCCCCTTCCTCCTCCCCTCGTTCCTTCCCCTTCCTCCTCCCCTCGTTCCTTCCCCCTTCCTCCTCCCCTCGTTCCTTCCCCTTCCTCCTCCCCTCGTTCCTTCCCCCTTCCTCCTCCCCTCGTTCCTTCCCCTTCCTCCTCCCCTCGTTCCTTCCCCCTTCCTCCTCCCCTCGTTCCTTCCCCTTCCTCCTCCTCTCGTTCCTTCCCCTTCCTCCTCCCCTCGTTCCTTCCCCATCCTCCTCCCCTCGTTCCTTCCCCATCCTCCTCCCCTCGTTCCTTCCCCCTTCCTCCTCCCCTCGTTCCTTCCCCCTTCCTCCTCCCCTCGTTCCTTCCCCTTCCTCCTCCCCTCGTTCCTTCCCCCTTCCTCCTCCCCTCGTTCCTTCCCCCTTCCTCCTCCCCTCGTTCCTTCCCCTTCCTCCTCCCCTCGTTCCTTCCCCTTCCCTCCCCTCGTTCCTCCTCCCTCTCCTCGTTCCTTCCCCTTCCTCCTCCCCTCGTTCCTTCCCCTTCCTCCTCCCCTCGTTCCTTCCCCCTTCCTCCTCCCCTCGTTCCTTCCCCTTCCTCCTCCCCTCGTTCCTTCCCCCTTCCTCCTCCCCTCGTTCCTTCCCCCTTCCTCCTCCCCTCGTTCCTTCCCCCTTCCTCCTCCCCTCGTTCCTTCCCCCTTCCTCCTCCCCTCGTTCCTTCCCCCTTCCTCCTCCCCTCGTTCCTTCCCCCTTCCTCCTCCCCTCGTTCCTTCCCCTTCCTCTTCCCCTCGTCCCTTCTCCTGCCTCTAAACCTGCTTTCTCCCTTCGCTTACTCCCCTCGTCCCTTTCCCTGCCTCCTCCCCTCGCTCACGACCCTCTGTATCAAAGTTCGCTTTCAGACGAAGATAAGGGGAGCAAATAAAGAAACAAGGGGCGTGAAAGGAACCAGGCTGGGGTAAATCGAGAGAATGAGAAAAGAGACACATTCAGAAATGAATAGTGCGCTCTCTCTCTCTCTCTCTCTCTTCTTTCGTTCTTTCTCTCTCTCTTCTTTCGTTCTCTCTCTCTCTCTTCTTTCGTTCTCTCACTCTCTCTCTCTCTGTCTCTCTTTCTCTCTCTGTCTCACTCTCTCTCTCTCTCTCTCTCTTCTTTCGTTCTTTCTTTCATTCTCTCTCTTTCTCTCTCATTCTCTCTCTTTCTCTCTCATTCTCTCCCACATCTTTCTCTCTCTTTGTTGTTAATAGCAACAGGGCGCATGTGTTCATGAATATGTCAAAACTACTCTAACTAGAATGATAATATTAACACGATAATGTATAACGCAACGTAACAGGAAACATATTTTTCAACCAACACCTGTTCAGATTGTCAATACCCAAGCAAATTGACAATAATTGTCACTAGTGGACGTAGAAAGGATTAGACTAATCTGCTGTGTAATCTAATCTGTCATGTATTACCTAATCTGTTTCCTAATACTCATCTGTGTTTTGGGATGTAATCGGGTTCTTATATAACGGTAATTTCTTTATATAACAACAGTATAATCCTTGTAGTGTGAAACGCAGGTAATTTCAGTAATATTGTTAATGATTTAATTCTTAGCAATAAAGTTATATCACAGTATATAAACTGTTTTTTTGTAGCAGATTTTAGTAGCTGATATTACAGATACTAATGATAATGATTATGATAACGGTAATCATAGTAATAATGATATGGTGATGACATTGATAATGAATATGTTAATAATAGGAACAATGATTATCAAGATAATAACAACAACAATGATAGTAATGATAACTAACAACAACAAAAATAATAATGATGACAATAATTTACAATGTAAATGATCATGAAAATGATAGATAAACAAATAAACAAAGAAATAGATAGATAATGATATTAACAATCACGGCAACAACAACAATACATTTACAAGAATAACAAAAACAAAAATCATTGATGATAATACAATGAAGCAATAACAAGATATAAGTGATAACATAATAAAGATGAATAATAATGATAGTTATGATAAAGATGAATAATAATGATAGTAATGATAATGATGGTGAGAATAATAATGGTTGTATTGGTAATGATATTGGTAGTAAATGGTAATAGTAATAACAATGATACTGATAATGATGATGATAATGATAATACTAATGCTAGTATTGGTAATATTGATAACGATGATGGTTATAGTCATGATGATGAAAATGCTATTGATAATAACAATAATAATAATAATAATAACAATGATGATAATATGGATAACAATATTGATACTACTGCTGCTACTGCTATTACTACTACTACAACTACTAAAAATGTGATAATAATGATAATGATGATGATAATTATAGATAATAGCAATGATGATGATAATGATAATTATAAGCAATAAGAGGGATAATGATAATAGATAATAACAATGATAACGATGATAGTATTAACAATAACAGTAATGATGATAACAAAACCATCAGATCTTAGATTAAAAAATCACAGAATAATTGATAATAAAAGAGCACTGCCTTATTGATATGCACTTTTAATTCCCTTAGATTCTTTAATACCAAAACGATCACAAACCTT
>NW_028234436.1:14675959-14678459 GCF_977035675.1 Penaeus japonicus
TTTCTCCTCCTCCCCCTCCTCCACCTCCATTCTCCCACCTCCTCCTCCTCCTTCTCCTCCACCTCCATTCTCCCACCTCTTCCACGTCCTCCTCCTCCTCCTCCCCTCCCTCCTCCTCCTCCCCTCCCTCCTCCTCCTCCACTCTCTCCTCCTCCACCTCCATTCTCCCACCTCCTCCTCCTCCTCCCCCTCCCCCACCTCCAATCTCCCACCTCCTCCTCCTTCTCCTCCCCCTCCCCCACCTCCATTCTCCCACCTCTTCCTCCATTCTCCCACCTCTTCCTCCTCCTCCCCCTCCTCCACCTCCATTCTCCCACCTCCTCCTCCTTCTCCTCCCCTTCCTCCTCCTCCTCCTCCTGACCCTTGTTGTGAATTATGCGACGAAGTATCGGTGCCACTACTTAACGACCATAGAAAAGACCTACGCAAGTCTTACCGCTGGAAAACTACACCTTGGTCGTTACCTTATGTTAATTCTTGTGACGAAAACAAAGCGGGAATTTGCAGAAGACTGGACTCCCCCGCTTAAATGTAACATGGACTGGCCGAAATAATAAGCCGGTAGACCGACCTTGGCTGCGCTTGACGGAGGGAGAACTCATTATTGTGAAGGTTAAGTAACACCATTATGGCAAATTTAGTCTCAATTTCACGGTTAAGTACATAGGCTCAGTGTGGAAATAAACTATATATGTACATGTTTGGTGTTGGGGATTAATAATACTGAATTATTGTTAAGTGTGTGTTTTCTTATATTTTTCCTCAAGTTTCTTCTTTTTTAAAAAGTATGGTGCATAATGGGAGAGTATGAAATAACGAATAAAAAGATAAATATATATACAATATAAAAGGAAAATTGAAATGACCAACACTACACCCTCCTCCTCCTTCTTCTCCCCCTCCTCCACCTCCATTCTCCCACCTCCTCCTCCTCCCCCTCCCCCTTCCCCGCCTCCTCCTGACCCCTATCGTCCCCCCGTCCCACGCGCAGGGTAGGTGAATCCTCCTGAAAGTGGCGCTGGTCGACTAATCTAATATGAAGTCATTAGCATATGTTATCGATCAGCTGATGCGGATGGGGAGACGGGGGGGTTGGGGGGTAGTGAAGGGGTTCTTTGAAGGGGGAAGGGAAGGGGGAGATGCTGGGGGAAGGGAGAGGGGGGAAGATCCTAGGGGGAAGCGGGAGGGAGAAGATGTAAGGGGAAGGGGGAAGGGGGAGATGTAAGGGGAAGGGGGAGGGGGATGATGCAAGGGGAAGGGGGAAGGGGGAGATGTAAGGGGAAGGGGGAAGGGGGAGATGTAGGGGGAAGGGGGAGGGGGAGATGTAGGGGGAAGGGGGAGAGGGGAGATAAAGGGGGAAGGGGGGAGATACAAGGGAGGTCAAGGGAGAGATAAGAGGGAGGAAAAGAGGGAAGGGGTAAGACCGAGATGGAGGGTTGCATGAATGAGGGGACCCATACAGATTGCACAGGGGGGGGGGGAGATCCACAAGGTTTGTTGCACAAGGGGACGACCCAAACAGGTTGCACCAAGGGAAAGGCCCAGACGGATTGCACAGGGGGGTGATCCAAAGAAAGATTCATTGCACAAGGGGGGTAGGGGGGGGGAGACCCATACAGGTTCCATCAAAAAGGGGGAGGTTGGGGGTGGGGGGGTGGGGGACCAAACCAAACTACACAGAAAGGAGAGAACGAAGACCCAAGAGGTACCACCCCCCTCCCCCTCCCCTCTTCCCCTCCCCCATACACTTACACCAGAGGGGGGGGGGAGGAAACAAGTAAAATCAACTCCGACAGTAAAGTTAAAGGTTCTGGAACTACTTTGTCCACGTAAGTTCTTCGTTCTTAGTACATGTTCTTAGCCTATCCTCAGGGGACGCGAAAGCCTGCAGACTAAAATGGCCGTTTAGAGCATCCTTCTTCTTTCAGGACATTCAGTTGGATTTCAGTCAGTTTCAGGAAATAGGAGGTTCACTATGGGATAGGTTCAGAAAGTTCAAAAGGTTTTAGATATGAGGTTCCATTATTTCTATGGTTTGTTTCACTTTAAATGTGATGGTTGAAGATTTAGTTAGTAATGATGTTGAAAAAACAACACTATAATCGTATCTTTAAAGATTATATAATATCTATGTTGCAATTCAGATAGATTTATGACCTATTTCCGTTTAAATTAAATGGTTAAAGATTTTGTAATAGTAGTGAAAAAATATGAAAAAAGAAAATATATATATGATTCGAAAAAACGGGGAAAGACTAAGAAATATATTGAGAAAAACGAAAACAAAGTAGATAATTAGATTGAAAATAATATGTGCACGTGCGTACGTCTATGTGTGTACAAGTGTGTGTGTGTGTTTGTGTATGTGTGGTTGCGTATGTGCATATATGTGTTTATACGAAAATAAAAATGAAAATGAAAAAAATCATAATAACAAATAAATAAAGAAGAACACGAATAATAATAATAATGATTTAAAACAACAACAACGATGGCAATC
>NW_028234436.1:14690959-14695959 GCF_977035675.1 Penaeus japonicus
TAGCAAAGATAAGTGATAATGACAACAGTTCCAGTAGTAATAATGATAATAGTAATGATGATAGGGATAATAACATTGATAATGATAACTATGATAATGATAGTACTAATGATAATGATAATTATAATAGCATCATCTCATCATCTCGTCATCTCTATTAATTTTCCATAATTGTCATTATCATCATTGCTACTATCATCATCAATATCACCATCATCCTTATCAACATCATCCTTATCATCAATATGACCATTACCATCATCAACACATCATACCATCAGTACTACTATTACCATCCTCCATTTCTCTATCTTATCATTATCATTACTTACCCGTTCATTCATCCATTTATATTCCCTCCCATTACTTTACCCCTTCATCTCTATTCCCCCCATTCACTTCCTCATACAATCGTCTTTCCCAGAGAGACATCACCACAACCTGTATCTCGCAGACTCGAAAATCCAGTTTCTGCCCCGAACTCTGTGTGTTCCGCCTTCACTTCACAAGTATGAGTACGGTGTAGTGAACGGGACCCCCTGTGGAGGTGGGTAATGATATTGGAGCAGAGGCAAACAAGAAAGAAGAGAGGGAGAGGGAGGGAGAGAGGGAGAGGGGGAGAGGGGGAGGGAGAGGGGGGGAGGGAGGGTGGGAGGGAGGGAGGGAGGGGGGTGTAAAGGGAGGGAGGAAGGGGGAGAGAGGGGGAGAGAGGGAGGGAGGAAGGGAGAGAGGGAGGGAGAAAGGGAGAGAGGGAGGGAGAGAGGGAGGGAGGGAGGGAGGGAGGGAGGGAGGGAGGGAGGGAGGGAGGGAGGGAGGGAGGGAGGGAGGGAGGGGGAGAGGGAGGGAGGGAGGGAAGGAGGAAGGGAGAGAGGGAGGGAGAGAGGGAGGGATGGGGGAGGGGAGAGAGAGAGGGAGGGAGGAAGGGAGAGAAGAAGAAATATATGTATATATATGAATATATATATATATACATATGTATGCATACACATATATAAATATGTATATATAAAAAAATATGTATACATATATGTATACATATATATGTATATAAAAAAAAAATATGTATACATATATGTATACATATATATGTATATATATGTATATATATATATATATATATATATATATATATATATATATATATACATATATATGTATATATATATATATATATATATATATATATATATATATATATATATATATATATTATGTATATATATATATATATATATATTATATATATATATATATATTATATATATATATATATATGTATATATATATATATATGTGTGTGTGTGTGTGTGTGCGTGTGTGTGTGTGTATATATATATATATATATATATATATATATATCTATATATATATATATATATATATATATATATATATATATATTGATATATATATATATGTGTGTGTGTGTGTGTGTGTGTGTGTAGAGAAAGAGAAAGAGAAAGAGAGAGAGAGATAATTATAATCATCATTGCCCTCCTCCTCCTGCTACTTATCATCATCACCACCACCATATCATCACCACTCCCACTACCATCCTCATCACTACAATATCACATTCGTCACAATTACTGAACGAAAATGCAAGATGTTAAATGGCCACATAAGGTTTACAATATACACAGAAGAGCAACAAATAGGAGCCACGTATTACATATGTCTATGTTTACTTAAATCTAGGAATGACAACAGTGAAGGCGGAATGGAGTAAATAAAATACAGAATATCATGACATGAATCCGAATATAGCAAGTTTCAGTAATAAAAGAGAGAGAGAGAGAGAGAGAGAGAGAGATAGATAGATAGATGATTAGATAGCGAGAGAGAGAGAGAGAGAGAGAGAGAGAGAGAGAGAGAGAGAGAGAGAGAGAGAGAGAGAGAGAGAGAGAGAGAGAGAGAGAGAGAGAGAGAGAGAGAGAGAGAGAGAGAGAGAGTGTGTGTGTGTGTGTGTGTGTGTGTATGTGTGTGTGTGTGTGTGTGTGTGTGTGTGTGTGTGAGAGAGAGAGAGAGAGAGAGAGAGAGAGAGAAATATATATATAATTGTCTATCTATAATCCATTGGTATTTCAAAATAAAAACGTACATTATATACATTAGTCAGAGTAATAACAGCAGAATAAAATGCAATAAGCGTGTCTTTTTAATAAATGTAGCATAAATATCACTGCCAAGTTAATAATAATAATGATAATAATAATAACAATGATAATGATAATAATAATGGTAAAAACGTGACACCAGTGTTTCTTATCTATCTGTATATTATATTAGAAGGGAATATATATATGATAATATTAATTGGTTTGTCTATTTTCATCCGTTTGTCATCAGGAGAAAGAAAACGTATGAATGGATTGCAACATAATTTAATGGGTGGTTTGCCTATGCACCTGTTGATTAGTTTTTGTAGGTGATCTGGATCAGTATACGGATCTGAAATAGGGAAGGATTCTTCTCTTTTCTTCTCTCTCGCTCACTCTCTCTTTCTCTTTCCCTTTCTCACCCTCTTTCTCTCTTTCACTCTTTCTTTCTCTCTCTCCTTCTCTTTCTTTCTCTCTCTCTCCGTATCTCTCTCTCTCTCTTCCTCTCCTTTCCCTCCCCTTCTCTCTCTCTTTCTCTCTCCCTCTCTCGCTCACTCTCTCTTTCTCTTTCCCTCTCTCTCTTCCTCTTTTTCACACACACAGATACAGAGAGAGAGAAAGAGATAGAGAGCGAGAGATACAGAGAGAGATACAGAAAGAGAGAGAGAGAGATACAGAGAGAGATACAGAAAGAGAGAAAGAGAGAGCGCGAGAAAGAGAAAAAAAAGTTGTAGATATACATATACATGTACATAATTACCGTACCCCGATAATTAAACAAAAAACAACAACAACAACAACAAAAAGAAACCACAGAAATCCACCTCAAGAAGAAACAAAAACAAAACAAAAAACCAAAGATAAAAAAAAAAAAAAAAAAAAAAAACATCGTAAATCCCCACCCCCCTCTCAAAAAAAAAAAAAAAAAAAAAAAAAAAAAAAATCCCACACCCAAACGTAATAATCACAACTAAAAAGACCTTTAGCGTCGGCGAAGGAAGACCAGCAGAAGAAAGCCTTGGTCTTTGATCCCTTTCCCTTATGGCTTAGTGTGTGTGGCTTTGAGCTCGGTGGCTTTGAGGTCGTCGAGTACTAAAAGAGGGGAATGAAGAGCCGTCCTTTTTGAGACCATGTTGAGGGGAAAGGGGTAGGGGGGGGAAGGGGAGGAGGAAAAATGGGGGATTGGTGGAGGAAAAATGGGGGGATGGTGGAGGGGTAGGGGAGGGATGGGGTGGGGGAGGGTAGGGATGGGGTGGGGGAGGGAGGGGGAAGGGGAGGGGGAAGCGGGAGGGGGTAGGGAATGGGGATCGGGAGGGGGAGAGGAGAGGGGAAAGGGGTAGGGGTGTAAGGGGAGGAAAATGGGGGATGGTGGAGAGGTAGGGGAGGGATGGGATGGGGGAGGAGGTGCGGGAGGGGTAGGGGAGGGTTTGGGTAGGGGAGGGGGAGCGGGAGGGGAGGGAAAAGGGGAAAGGGGAAGGGGAAAGGGGAAAGGGAAGGGGAGAATAAAAAAGAAAAGAAAAAATAGCCGGTAAAGAATAGTATTTGAACCGTAAGAGGGGAAGGGAGGAAGGAAGGGGGGAGGGGGGAATTTCGGAAGTAGCGGAGGGAAGGCATGCAGCGCTGGAGGAGGGGGGGGGGGAACAGCTAGGAAGAGGTAACTGGGAATAAACAAGGTGAGGGGGAGGTGAAGGTGAAAGCGAGAAGAAGGCGAAGATGAAGACGATAGGGAGGGGAAATGGAGGCAGGAACAGCCTTAAAAGGATTACGTTAGAACCATGAGAAGGAAAGAGAGGGAAGAGAAAGACGAGGGGGAGGGAGAAGGAGGAAAGAACAGCTGATACCCAGAGAGGGAAGAAGAGGGGAGGGAGAAGGAGGAAGGAACAACAGAAATAAGATGGAAAAGGGGATGGAAGGGAGGGAAGGAGGGAGGGAGGTAGGGAGGGTATGCATCTTGGGGTAGGGAGAGAGAGGGCATGCAGTTGAGAGGACCAGCTGACAGGGAGGAGGGGGGGGGTAGGGAGCAGGGGGTAGGGAAGAGGGTATGGGGATAGAAAGGAGGGTAAGGGAAGAAGGGAAGAGGGTAGGAGGTAGGTGAGGTAGGGAGGAGGGAAGGAGGGAAGGAGGGTAGGGGGTAGGGGAGTATAAAGTTCAGTGAAAGGGGAAAGAGGGGACGGCTGGGGAACAGGCAGGAGGCGAAAGTGAAAAAGGGGTTAAGGTCGAGGATGAAAGAGGGATAAGCTAATAAACAATGGCGTTAGAACCAAGAGGGGGAGATATAGTGTGAATCTAAGAGGGGAAGAAATAGTGTTTGAACCAAGAGGGGGAAATATAGAGTGAAACTAAGAGGGGGGGTATAGTGTGAAACTAAGAGGGGGTGATATAGTGTGAAACTAAGAGGGGAGATATAGTGTGAAACTAAGAGGGGAAGAAATAGTGTTTGAACCAAGAGGGGGAGATATGGAGTGAAACTAAGAGGGGGGATATAGTGTGAAACTAAGAGGGGAGATATAGTGTGAAACTAAGAGGGGGGGATATAGTGTGAAACTAAGAGGGGAGATATAGTGTGAAACTAAGAGGGGAGATATAGTGTGAAACTAAGAGGGGGGATATAGTGTGAAACTAAGAGGGGGAGATATAGTGTGAAACTAAGAGGGGGGATATAGTGTAAAACCAAGAGGGGGAGATATAGTGTGAAACTAAGAGGGGGATATAGTGTGAAACTAAGAGGGGGATATAGTGTGAAAGGAGGGAGATATGGTGTTAGAACCAAGAAGGAGAGATATAGTGTGAAACTAAGAGGGGGAATATAGTTTTAGAACCAAGAGGGGAAGAAATAGTGTTGAATCCAAGAGGGGGAGATATAGTGTGAAACTAAGAGGGGGAATATAGGATGTGAAACTA
>NW_028234436.1:14725959-14728459 GCF_977035675.1 Penaeus japonicus
TCCTCCTCATTATCATCCTCTCATCTCCTCCTCCTCATTATCATCCTCTCTCCTCCTCCTTATCATTCTCTTCTCTCCTCATTATCATCCTTTCATCTCCTCCTCCTCATTATCATTCTCTAACCTCCTCCTCATTATCAATCTTCCATCTCCTCCTCATTATCATCCTCTCATCTCCTCCTCATTATCATCCTCTCATCTCCTCCTCATTATCATCCTTTCATCTCCTCCTCATTATCATCCTCTCATCTCCTCCTCATTATCATCCTCTCATCTCCTCCTCATTATCATCCTCTCATCTCCTCCTCATTATCATCCTCTCATCTCCTCCTCATTATCATCCTCTCATCTCCTCCTCCTCATTATCATCCTTTCATCTCCTCCTCATTATCATCCTTCCATCTCCTCCTCATTATCATCCTCTCATCTCCTCCTCATTATCATCCTTTCATCTCCTCCTCCTCATTATCATCCTCTCATCTCCTCCTCCTCATCATCCTCTCATCTCCTCCTCATTATCATCCTCTCATCTCCTCCTCCTCATCATCCTCTCATCTCCTCCTCATTATCATCCTCTCATCTCCTCCTCCTCATCATCCTCTCATCTCCTCCTCATTATCATCCTCTCATCTCCTCCTCATTGTCATCCTCTCATCTCCTCCTCATTATCATCCTCTCATCTCCTCATTATCATCCTCTCATCTCCTCCTCATTATCATCCTCTCATCTCCTCCTCATTATCATCCTCTCATCTCCTCCTCATTATCATCCTTCATCTCCTCCTCATTATCTCCTTCATATCATCTCTCATCCTCCTCATTATCATCCTTTCATCTCCTCCTCCTCATTATCATCCTTTCATCATCTCCTCCTCATCTCCTCCTCATTATCCCCCTCTCATCTCCCCCTCATTATCCTCCTCTCTTCTCCTTCTCATTATCATCCTCTCATCTCCTCCTCCTCATCATCCTCTCATCTCCTCCTCATTATCATCCTCTCATCTCCTCCTCATTATCATCCTTTCATCTCCTCCTCATTATCATCCTCTCATCTCCTCCTCATTATCATCCTCTCATCTCCTCCTCATTATCATCCTTTCATCTCCTCCTCATTATCATCCTCTCATCTCCTCCTCATTATCATCCTCTCATCTCCTCCTCATTATCATCCTCTCATCTCCTCCTTCAATTATCCTCTCAGCTCCTCCATTATCATCTCCTTCATCATCCTCTCATCTCAATCCTCTTTCATCTCTCCTCTCCTCCTCATTATCATCCTTTCATCTCCTCCTCATTATCATCCTCTCATCTCCTCATTATCATCCTCTCATCTCCTCCTCATTATCATCCTCTCATCTCCTCCTCATTATCATCCTCTCATCTCTCCTCATTTCATCTTCCTCATCTCCTCCATTATCTCCTCTCATCTCTCCTCATACATCTTTCATCTCCTCCTCATTATCATCCTCTCATCTCCTCCTCATTATCATCCTCTCATCTCCTCTCATTATCATCCTTCCATCTCCTCCTCATTATCATCCTCTCATCTCCTCCTCATTATCATCCTCTCATCTCCTCCTCATTATCATCCTCTCATCTTCTCCTCATTATCATCCTTTCATCTCCTCCTCATTATCATCCTCTCATCTCCTCCTCATTATCATCCTCTCATCTCCTCCTCATTATCATCCTTTCATCTCCTCCTCATTATCATCCTCTCATCTCCTCCTCCTCATTATCATCCTTTCATCTCCTCCTCATTATCATCCTCTCATCTCCTCCTCATTATCATCCTCTCATCTCCTCCTCATTATCATCCTCTCATCTCCTCCTCATTATCATCCTCTCATCTCCTCCTCATTATCATCCTCTCATCTCCTCCTCATTATCATCCTCTCATCTCCTCCTCATTATCATCCTCTCATCTCCTCCTCATTATCATCCTCTCATCTCCTCCTCATTATCATCCTCTCATCTCCTCCTCATTATCATCCTCTCATCTCCTCCTCATTATCATCCTCTCATCTCCTCCTCCTCATTATCATCCTCTCATCTCCTCCTCTTCATTATCATCCTTCCATCTCCTCCTCCTCATCCTCTCATCTCCTCCTCATTATCATCCTCTCATCTCCTCCTCATTATCATCCTCTCATCTCCTCCTCATTATCATCCTCTCATTTCCTCCTCATTATCATCCTTCCATCTCCTCCTCCTCATCCTCTCATCTTCTCCTCATTATCATCCTTTCATCTCCTCATCATCATCCTTCCATCTCCTCCTCATTATCATCCTCTCATCTCCTCCTCATTATCATCCTTCCATCTCCTCCTCATTATTATCCTCTCATCTCCTCCTCATTATCATCCTTCCATCTCCTCCTCATTATCATCCTTTCATTATCATCCTCTCATCTCCTCCTCATTATCATCCTTTCATCTCCTCCTCCTCATTATCATCCTTTCATTATCATCCTCTCATCTCCTCCTCATTATCATCCTTTC
>NW_028234436.1:14738459-14743459 GCF_977035675.1 Penaeus japonicus
ACATCACATTTCTCCCAAACCCATACAAGCATATGGCACTGTGCCCTTTCTAACACGTGTACTTATACAACCATAATGAAAAGTGAATTGGAACCTTACAATACAAAATACAAACTGTGCTACATAATTTACAAACGACAGTGTTTTCAAAGAAGGAAAATAAAGGTTCCATTCATATGTATGTTGACCTAAGCTGACATTCTGTCTCCGTTGGCATTTCGAGACTTTTGGAAATTTCAACAGCAAAATATGTCAACTTGGAACATAAGGATCTGTTCCTCTTATATGTATTTTAAGTGGTCACACAATGTGCATGGCCAACACCCTGGTACACTGTAAGATGTTATGATAATCTGGGTTACGCCCTTTAGGACTGGTTCTGTCTGTGTCTCTCTCTCTCGCATTTCTCTCTCGTTCTCTTTCTCTCTCTCTCGTTCTCTCTCTCTCTCTCTCTCTCTCTCTCTCTTTTCATCTTACATGACGAATGTCGGTATCCAAATGATATGATTATTTCATATATATGAATATATTCACACACACACACATACACACATCGACACACACACACACACACACACATACACACACAGACACAAACGCACACATACACACACACACACAAGCACACACACATAGAAGAACAACCACGAACGCAAAAGGGCAAAGAAAAATATACACTCCCCCCACTCCAATCTCCCCCTCCCCTTCCCTCCCCTCCCCTCCCCCAATCACCCCCCCTCCCCCCCCAATCTATTTCACTGAAAAAGTTAATCTCCTCGATCCCCAGCAGCGCACAACATATACACATGGGTTACTGAATCCCCGAAATTTGCGGTTGAAGCTCCCAGTGTGGCGGAGGGGTTCCTAATGGGCTCCTTATCCGATGGTATTTACCCGGAGTTTGAAGCTTCTTCGCTCCTATTTGGCGAGCAAATATGCACTATACTTTTCATGCACGTTTGGCTCTGGTTGAGGGAGGGGGGGTGATATGGGTAAGATGGGGGTTGTGGGGGTGGTAGGGGGTAGTAAGGGGTATAGGGGGGGGGTGAGATGGTGGGGGTGGTGGGGGGATTGGGGATGGGGTGAGATGGTGGGGGTGGTGGGGGGGATTGGGGATGGGGTGAGATGGTGGGGGTGGTAGGGGTATAGGGGTGGTGGGGTGAGATGGTGGGGGTGGTGGGGGGGATTGGGGATGGGGTGAGATGGTGGTGGAGGTGGGGGGATGGTGGATGAGGTGGTACCTTAGAATGGAAGTAGGAGTGGGAATAGGAATGAGAGGAAGGGCTGGGGAGTCCAAAGAAGGGAGAATAGAGAGAAGGAGAGTGAGAATGTACCTTCAGACTGGGTCCGGAAAAAGAATGGCAAGAAAAAAGGAAGATATGGCTTGGGGAGTTAGGTGGGGGGGGGGGGGGGGACAGTTAATAGCTACAAGTGGGGGAGGGGTACAGGTGATATTTACAAAGGGGGTGGTTACAGATAATAGGTACAGGTGGGGTGGTTATAGGTAATAGTTGAAAGGGGGGTGTACAGGTAATAGTTACAAGGGGGGGGGGGGGGGGGGGTATGGGGGGGGGGGTAGGTTACAGGTAATAGTTGAAAGGGGGCTGTACAGATAATAGTTACAAGGGGGGGGGGTGTACAGGTAATAGTTACATGTGGGGGTTACAGGTTACAGTTACAGGTGAAGGTAACAGGTGTGGGTTACAGGTTATATGTTCCCTGTGATATCCATCTTGTACTTCCTGTTGATCAAAGACAGAATAATCAATTTTGATATGTTAAAAAAGAAAAGAAAAAGAAAATATATATACATACATACATACATACATACATATATATATATATATATATATATTATATATATATATATATATATATGCATATATATATATATATATATATATATATATATATATATATATATTATATATATATATATATATATGTATGTATATATATATAAGATGAAGGCTATGAAAAAAATCAAAATAGATAAATAAATAAAGCATCTGTAATCATTAATAGATATATAATCCCAACATGAATTAAATATCTATTACAATAGAAACCTTTCACAAAAACAACAACAAAAAAACACCTGACCTAACCTTATACTTAATGACAATCATTTTACAAAATTCTCCTTGACGAGAAACTTTTTCTTGATAAAAAAACAGAAAAATGGACGAACAAGGGAGTTAGTTGCATGATGCTTGAAAAGACAAAATGATTGCAGTCATCTTTATGGGTTGCAACTTCAAGCAATATTTAGACGTAACTATATATATATTTTTTATAACAAAGATTAAATTTATTGAGTGGTAAAAACGATGATTATGAGTAAGAGAGAGAGAAACGGAGATATATAAATGGGAAAAGCGATAGATAGAGAGACGGATAGAGAAAGTGAAAGAGAGAGAGAGAGAGAGAGAGAGAGAGAGAGAGAGAGAGAGAGAGAGAGAGAGAGAGAGAGAGAGAGAGAGAGAGAGAGAGAGAGATAGGTAGATAGATAGAGAGATATACAGAGATACAGATAGATAGATAGAGAGATATACAGAGATACAGATAGATAGATAGAGAGATATACAGAGATACAGATAGATAGAGAGCGAGAGAAAGACAGAAAGAAAGATAGATAGACAGACAGACAGATAGATAGATAGAGAGAGAGAGAGAGCAAAAGAAAGAAAAAAAATAAGGAGGGAGTGAGCGATAAACCCTTAACATTTCACAATGGAATTTCTCCTTTCATGCAATCAGAATCAACATCAATCCTCAACAAGATATTGATACTTGAAATCAATATCACGAAACGCTATCAATTCTTAATCGTCAATGACCTTTATCAACTGAAATAGAAGCGTAGCCGAGGTATTTCTGATGTCTCTCTTATGATCAATTCCCGTACACTAGCTTCAATTAATCCGATTTCATGAAGGACTGAATGAATCTTTTCAGTTTATTTCGTCATTTCGTCACTTTTTTTATTTTCGTTTTCTGTCGAAGTATTCAATTTTTTTTTTGTTTTTTTTTATTGTTTTATCGTTGGTGTTTCGTTTTCATTTTCGAAAATGATTTTAATGGGTTGATCTAGTCATCTAGATAATCCAAGGGGGTATTAATATAATCATCTTTTATGACAAGCAAAACAACTTTTATTGATTCTGAGACAAGATATAAGCGATTAACAAACATTGCATAAAAATATATATATGTTACTCTTTCAACATGTGCCGTGTTTTCTGTTATTGCAAGTACAGTGTATCTAAAGCCTTCCGGTATAGCTGTATGATGCAATAATATTTTTTTTCGTGTGCTTACTCTCCTATCATCAGGTTGCACACCATGTTGACATACCATTAATGCATACTCTTATACCTACGTTACTTATGGAAAAATCAATGATTTTACTGCAACCCACGGTCGAAACCTGAGACAATCCTTCACACACACACACACACACACACACACACACACACAGACACACACACACAAACACACACACACACACACACACACACACACACAGACAAACACACACACACACACACACACACACACACACACACACACACACACACACACACACACACACACACACACACACACACACACGCTAAGTACGCCCGAAAATACGTACGACCGTAACTTCCACCAACGTTCGTATTACTACTACAACAAAGTAATACGAACAACCTCTTAAAACCGTAACACGGCGGCCTCCTTATCACCCCCCACCCCAACCCCCCCTCACCCCCACCCCACCCAACACTATTGTTCATGTTTGAACACCATTACACCGACGGCGTCAACCACAGTTTGTTCAGCGATGAAGAACAAAGGTCTGGTTTGTTTGTGTTGCCACACGACACTTGCGAACTCGTATTTGTTCAGGCTTGAAGCACAGAATGAACTCCGGGGTGAGCAGCGACATATTCCTGCAAGTTTCAGGCTAATGTGTTCTGATGACGTCACCAACTCCGGGCTTAAATTTCGGTCTCTCTCTCCCTCTCTCTCTCTCTCTCTGTCTCTTTCTCTCTCTCTCTCTCTCTCTCTCTCTCTCTCTCTCTCTCTCTCTATTGGGGTGAGGATAACCTATGTTACCTCATCCTTTTGAGATGTATGTAATCACTTGGTTCAATAAACTCGTCAAAAAAAGTCTCTCTCTCTCTCTCTCTCTCTCTCTCTCTCTCTCTCTCTCTCTCTCTCTCTCTCTCTCTCTCTCTCTCTCTCTCTCTCTCTCTCTCTCTCTCTCTTTCTCTCTCTTGGCTTGACTTTGAGAATATGGGTTGGCTTTTTTGGTACTGTAGGGCTAGGACCTTATCGTGGTTAACATTCATATGCATGTGAGTGTGTGTTTATTTCGTGTACGTGCGTGTACGTGTGTGTGTGTGTGTGTGTGTGTGTGTGTGTGTGTGTGTGTGTGTGTGTGTGTGTGTGTGTGTGTGTGTGTGTGTGTGTGTGTGTGTGTGTGTGTGTGGTAGGGAATATCTCTTTGTATGCATGTATACCCGTCTGCATGTATGTATGTATGTATGTATGTAAGTATTTCACGGTCTTTGCAAATAGCAGTAAATAATACATATACAGTAGCGGAAATATGCATGAATTCACGACCGTATACGGGAAACTGACATAGACATTTCAAAGGAAACAGGATAACAATTGAGAGTTCGAAAATTACCACGTGTATGATAATGATGATAATAATGAGGATAAAAATTATAATGATAATGATGATAATAATGATGTTACTAATGATAATGATAATAATGATGGTAATAATAATGATGGTAATAATGATAATAAGAGTAAAGGCAATAATAGTAATAAAGATGATAATAATCATAGTAACATAATCATGATAATATCAGTAATGATGATAATAATTATCATTAGCATCATACTGATCATGATAATATTGATAACGATAATAATAGATATAGTAATGATAATTATGATACTAAAATGAAATAACACCAATAATGATAATGAGAAAG
>NW_028234436.1:14750959-14753459 GCF_977035675.1 Penaeus japonicus
TATACTTTATATGATACTTTATATGACATATGATTGATTGCCGAGCATTTCCAGGACAAGATGGCGCAAGAGGTCGCTCATATTTACTTGAAAATGAATAAATAAATCAATGAATTAATGAAGAAGTGAATGAATGGATAGATAGATAACGGATAATTCAGTATCTTAGTTGATGAGTGAATTGATGAAGAATTAGATATGTAAATAAATGAATGAATGGATAGATGAATAAATAGATAAATTAATGAACAATGGAATAACTAGATGAATAAATAAATTAAAGAATAAATAGAAAGATAGATAAGTGATGAATCAATTTGACAAAGATTACGAAGTGTATTTAAGGACACATAAATCAAAAGGGTCGGACGAATAACCATATGTATTTGTTATGAATATATAATTAAATTCCTTTCTACTTATTGCTGCGGTTTCTACACAATTGCCCTTGACATTGTGACTCATTCAATTTAGCGTTCTTGCTCATAAGATGGAAAAGTTGCCCTTGGAAAGAGTGAGTGAGTGAGAGAGGGAGATAGAGTGAGAGAGAGAGTGAGTGAGTGAATGAAAGAGAGAGAGAGAGAGAGAGAGAGAGAGAGAGAGAGAGAGAGAGAGAGAGAGAGAGAGAGAGAGAGAGAGAGAGAGAGAGAGAGAGAGAGAGAAAGAGAGAGAGATGGGAGACGGATAGAGGGGGAGAGAGAGAGTGAAAGAGAGAGGTGAGAAAGAGAGAGAGAGAGAGAGAGAGAGAGAGAGAGAGAGAGAGAGAGAGAGAGAGAGAGAGAGAGAGAGAGAGAGAGAGAGAGAGAGAGAGAGGAGGGGAGGAGGGAGTGGGATAGATAGATAGATATATAGACAGACAGACAGACAGACAGAGAGGAAAAACCCTACAAAATATAAGTTAATTTTTATGTATGTGTAGTGGATATCCCTGCCATCATATCAACACGGTAGAGTATTTTGCCCTCCAAAAAGTTGCCTTCTTATATAAAGGTTATCCGTGTTCTGTATCAGGACATCAGGACTGGCGCCGGGGTATTCAGCGCCACCCCATTCCACAATAAAAGAAAGATTATTTCATTATGTTACAGAAATAACACCACGTCGCGATACACACTTTGGCAGGCTGACGAAAGGAGTTCTTGTAAATTGTTAGTCTGTCCGTTCTAAGAAGATGACGGAGCGTGCAATGTTGTCTTGCACTGTTCTGCAATATGTGGCGCTTCTAGATTTAGTCTTTGGTTGAGGCACAATCATGAATTGACTCGAGAGGAGATATTTCTGGTAGATATTGCATGGGTGTGCTGAAGTGATAGAAATATATATTTATGCTCTTCGTCTCATCTACCCTGAAAAAATGCATATTGGATAAGCGTGCAGTATCAATTACGTGATTATTATTTATTGACCAAGAAGATGTATGCTGGATAACCGTTCAGTAACAATTCCTTATTCATTTACCAAGAAAATGCATACTGGTTAACAGTACAATATTCATAATGTCTTTATGAATCTATCAAGTAGATACATACTGGTTAAAAATACTTATTCACGTCTTAATAGATTTAGCAAGAATATATATGGTGGAGTGATCCACTATACTCACTATATCGTATAAAGTTAATTTATCTACCTTTGTATCGTCCTTTATTTACCAAGAAGTTATGTGACGGCAAACCTAATCGTCTCTACTCACTATATATATTTATAGTTATTTTATTTATAGTTATTATAGTTAATCATGAGTCACGTGACTTTGTCAGCTGGAGACGGGATCAGGAAGTATAAGGACAGACGAAGGATCTTAAGACCGTGGGAAAGATATAGACTTACCCTCACCCCCCCTCCCCACCCCATGACCCCAACAATGCCCCTCCACATCCCCACATCTCTCCTACCCCAACTGGAGACAGGTTTGTAGAATATAAAGGAAAGAAAAGGGATCTTAAGACCGTGAGAAGGATGAGAAGGATGCAGAAGACTCCCCACTCGCCCCCTCCCTAACCCCCCACCATACCCCCCCCACAATCCCTAACTTAGAGGGATGCCGACGCCCCCCCCCCCCCCCCCCCCCCCCCCCCACAACATACACACTACCCTACCACACTTCCACACCTAAACACCCCCTTCGCACCCCACCCCCCAACACACAAACCCCAACCCTCTCACACCCTCTCACACCCTCCCCCCACCACACCCCGCCCACCCGCTCTCGCCGTTCCTCCCTCCTCCCCCTTCCCCCCTTCGTCTCTGGCTGAATTAAGAACTTCCTCTTCCTGTTCTATCGTCTTGGAGACTGGGGTTCTGTCGAGAATCTTTTTTTTCTTTGACCTCTTCCTTCGCGGGGGTTGAAATCTCCTTTTGAAGAGGTGTTTGTGTTTATGTGTTTGTGTGGTTATGTTTGTGTGTTTGTGGGGTTATGTTTATGTGTTTGTGGGGTTATGTTTGCATGTGTGTGTTTGTGGGGTTAAGTTTATGTGTTTGTGGGGTTATATTTATGTGT
>NW_028234436.1:14760959-14768459 GCF_977035675.1 Penaeus japonicus
TGTGGCTCCTCTTCCTCTTCTTGTGGCTCCTCTTCCTCTTCTTGTGACTGCTCATCCTCATCCTCTTCATGTGGCTCCTCTTCCTCTTCTTGTGACTGCTCATCCTCTTCTTGTGGTTCCTCTTCCTCTTCTTGTGACTGCTCATCCTCATCCTCTTCATGTGGCTCCTCTTCCTCTTCTTGTGGCTCCTCTTCCTCTTCTTGTGGTTCCTCTTCCTCTTCTTGTGACTGCTCATCCTCATCCTCTTCATGTGGCTCCTCTTCCTCTTCTTGTGACTGCTCATCCTCTTCTTGTGGTTCCTCTTCCTCTTCTTGTGACTGCTCATCCTCATCCTCTTCATGTGGCTCCTCTTCCTCTTCTTGTGGCTCCTCTTCCTCTTCTTGTGGCTCCTCTTCCTCTTCTTGTGGTTCCTCTTCCTCTTCCTCTTCTTATGGCTCCTCTTCCTCTTCTTGTGGTTCCTCTTCCTCTTCTTGTGGCTCCTCTTCCTCTTCTTGTGGTTCCTCTTCCTCTTCTTGTGACTGCTCATCCTCATCCTCTTCATGTGGCTCCTCTTCCTCTTCTTGTGGCTCCTCTTCCTCTTCTTGTGGTTCCTCTTCCTCTTCTTGTGACTGCTCATCCTCATCCTCTTCATGTGGCTCCTCTTCCTCTTCTTGTGACTGCTCATCCTCTTCTTGTGGTTCCTCTTCCTCTTCTTGTGACTGCTCATCCTCATCCTCTTCTTGTGGCTCCTCTTCCTCTTCTTGTGGCTCCTCTTCCTCTTCTTGTGGCTACTCTTCCTCTTCTTGTGGCTCTTCTTCTTCTTCCTCTTCCTCCTCTTGTGGCTACCTTTCCTCTTCTTGTGGTTCCTCTTCCTCTTCTTGTGGCTCCTCTTCCTCTTCTTGTGGTTCCTCTTCCTCTTCTTGTGACTGCTCATCCTCATCCTCTTCATGTGGCTCCTCTTCCTCTTCTTGTGGCTCCTCTTCCTCTTCTTGTGGTTCCTCTTCCTCTTCTTGTGGCTCCTCTTCCTCTTCTTGTGGCTCCTCTTCCTCTTCTTGTGGCTCCTCTTCCTCTTCATGTGGCTCCTCTTCCTCTTCTTGTGGTTCCTCTTCCTCTTCTTGTGGCTCCTCTTCCTCTTCTTGTGGCTCCTCTTCCTCTTCTTGTGGCTCCTCTTCCTCTTCTTGTGGCTCCTCTTCCTCTTCTTGTGGCTCCTCTTCCTCTTCTTGTGGTTCCTCTTCCTCTTCTTGTGACTGCTCATCCTCATCCTCTTCATGTGGCTCCTCTTCCTCTTCTTGTGGCTCCTCTTCCTCTTCTTGTGGTTCCTCTTCCTCTTCTTGTGGCTCCTCTTCCTCTTCTTGTGGCTCCTCTTCCTCTTCTTGTGGCTCCTCTTCCTCTTTCTCTTCTTGTGGCTCCTCTTCCTCTTCTTGTGGCTCCTCTTCCTCTTCTTGTGGTTCCTCTTCCTCTTCCTCTTCTTGTGGTTCCTCTTCCTCTTCCTCTTCTTGTGGTTCCTCTTCCTCTTCCTCTTCTTGTGGTTCCTCTTCCTCTTTTGTTGTTCCTCTTCCTCATCTTTTGGCTCCTCTTCCTCTTCTTGTGGCTCCTCTTACTCTTCTTGTGGTTCCTCTTCCTCTTCTTGTGGCTCCTCTTACTCTTTTTCTTCTTGTAGCTCCTATTCCTCTTCCTCTGGCTCTTCTTTCCCTTTTCTGGCTCTTTTTTTCCTTCTTTCTGGCGTATCTTTCCTTCTTCTTCTTGCAGCTCCTTTTCCTCTTCCTCTGGTTCTTCTTTCCTCTTTTTATCTGGTTCCGCTTTCCATTTTCTTCTTGTTTCGTTTTCCTTTTTTCTTCTCGCTCCCTCTTCCTCTTCCTCTGTCTCTTCCTTCCCTATTCTGGATCTTTTCTCCTCTTCTTCTGGCTCCTTTTTCCTTTTGGCTCCTACTATTCCCGTTCTTTTAGCTTCTCTTTCCATCTTCTTCTGGTTCCCTTTTTACTTTCCTTTTTCTCTGGCTCCTCTTTCCGTTTTTCTTCTGGTTCCCTTTCCCTCTATCTTCTGGGTCCCTTTCCCTCTCTCTTCTGGGTCCCTTTCCCTCTCTCTTCTGGTTCTTTTTTCCTCTTCCTCTGGCTTCTTTTTCCTTTTTCTTCTGGTTCCTTTTTCCTCTTCCTCTCTCTCCTTTTTCCTTTTTCTTCTGGTTCATTTTCCTCTTCCTCTCTCTCCTTTTTCCTTTTTCTTCTGGTTCTTTTTTCCTCTTTCTTTGGCCTCCTTTTTCTTTTTTTCTTCTGTTTTTTTTTTTTTTAATTCTTGTGGCTCCTTTTTCCTTTTTTTTTTTCTTCTGGCTCCCACTATCTTCCTATTTCTTTGGCTCCTCTTTCTCTTTTCTTCTGGTTCCCTTTTTTCTTTTCTTTTCCTCTAGCTCCTCTTTCCTTTTTCTTCTGGCTCTCTTTCCCTCTCTCTTCTGGTTCCTTTTTCCTCCTCTCCTTCTGGTTCCTTTTTCCTCTTCCTCTGGCTCCCTTTTTCTTTTTTTCTTCTGGTTCCTTTTTCATCTTCCTCTGGCTCCCCTTTTCTTTTTTTTTCTTCTGGTTCCTTTTTCATCTTCCTCTGGCTCCCTTTTTCTTTTTCTCTTCTGGTTCCTTTTTCATCTTCCTCTGGCTCCCCTTTTCTTTTTTTCTTCTGGTTCCTTTTTCATCTTCCTCTGGCTCCCCTTTTCTTTTTTATCTTTTGGTTCCTTTTTCCTCTTCCTCTGGTTCCCCTTTTCTTTTTTATCTTTTGGTTCCTTTTTCCTCTTCCTCTGGTTCCCCTTATCCTTTTTTTCTTCTGGTTCCTTTTTCCTCTTCTTGTGGCTCCCTTTTTCTTTTTTTCTTCTGGTTCCTTTTTCATCTTCCTCTGGCTCCCCTTTTCTTTTTTATCTTTTGGTTCCTTTTTCCTCTTCCTCTGGCTCCCCTTTTCTTTTTTTATCTTCTGGTTCATTTTTCCTCTTCTTGTGGCTCCCTTTTTCCTTTTTTTCTTCTGGCTCCTACTATCTTCCTATTTCTCTGGCTCCTCTTTCCCTTTCGTTCTGGTTCCCTTTTCCTGTTTTTTTCTCTGGCTCCTCTTTCATTTTTCTTCTGACTCCCTTTCCCTCTCTCTTTTGGCTCCTTTTTCCTTCTTTTCTTCTGTTTCTTTTTTCCTCTTCTTTTGGCTCCTTTCTCCTTTTTCTTCTGGCTCCCTTTCCCTCTCTCTTCTGGCTCCTTTTCCTCTCTCTTCTGGCTCCTTTTTCCTTCTTTTCTTCTGTTTCTTTTTTCCTCTTCTTTTGGCTCCTTTCTCCTTTTTCTTCTGGCTCCTTTTTCCTTCTTTTCTTTTTCATTCTCTTCTCTTCTCCTTTCCTTTCCTTTGTCTCTTCTACCTTTCTTCTTCTTCCATCCCTCTTCTTCAGTCTTATTTGCTTCTATTTCTCCTTTCTTCTTTCCCGTTCTCCTCCTTCTCTTTTCTCATCTTCCTCTCTTCTTCTCCTCCACGTCCCTGCCTCCTTCTTTTCCTCATCTGCTTTCTCCCTTTTCTTCCTTCCTCCCATCTCTTCCATGTCCCTCCTTCCTCATTCCTTTCCTCTCTACTTCTCCTCCTCCTCTAATTCCCACTTCCTTTCCTCTCTCCTTTCCCCGCCCTCCTATGATTTCTCTTCCTTCTCTCGATCCTTCTTCCATCACCCCCCTCGTCTCTTTACTGTCTCTTCCCTTCTCCTTCGCGTCCCTCCTCCCTCCTTATCCCCCTCTTCTTCCATCCTTCCTCATCTTCCTCCTCCCTACTTCTTTCTAAAAGTGTATTCCCTTCATCCTCCTCCTTCCTTCCTCACCCTCCTCACCCCATCCCTCCCCACCCACTCTCTATCCCACCCCACCTCACCCTCCCACTCTCTATCCCTCCCCTCCCACCCTTCTTCCATCCCTCCACTCCTCCCCTTCCCACCCTTCTTCCCTCCACTCCTCCCCACCCACCACTCCCATCCCTCCCACCCTCCTTCCCTCCCACCCTCCTTCCCACCCCACCCACCCATACCATCAGGGTTTGTTTTAACCTCAACAATAACGTCCCATGTACAATCAAGGCCTAGTGAATCAAGGGGCTTATAAACAGACGATATTTGTCTTATCTTCTTCATTTTCTTAGACGAATGTTTTCTTGGTTGTGGATGGAGACAGATTGGAAATAGAGCTTGAGGTTTTGTTTTCCTTGTTGTGATTTGTTTATGTGTGTTTTTATTATCATTTTTTTATTTTTTTATTATTATTTTCTTAGTGTTGGTGGGTGGTATATTTTTTGTTGTTTTCTTTATTTTTGTTTGTTTTTTTGTGTTTTCTTTATTTTTTGTTTGTTTTTGTGTTTTCTTTATTTTTGTTTGTTTTTTGTGTGTTTTCTTTATTTTTGTTTATTTTTTGTGTGTTTTCTTTACTTTTGTTTGCTTTTGTGTGTTTTCTTTATTTTTGCGTGTTGCATTTTTATCTTCATTGTTCTTGTACTTTTGTTATGGATAAGGATTGTAAATATACATTGTTCTTGTTTTTGTTTTCTTTTTCTTTTGTTGTTATTTCCTTTTGTCGACAGGATAATGACGTCAAAAATGTCTGTAGTTGATCTTTTTTCATGTATTGGATAAGGATTAAAAAAAAAAAAAAATTCATATCTATCTTTATAATTTTTCATGTGTGTTTTTTTTTTCTTCTCGTGAGTGTTGGATAACAATGAATATATATATATATATGTATGTATATATATATATATATATATATATATATATATATATATATATATATATATTTTTTTATATATATTTTTTTTTTTTTTTTTTTTTTTTTTTTTTTTTTTTTTTTTTTTTCTTTTTTCTTTTTCTTTGATTTCTTTGTAACGTCTATTCTTCATCTCATTAAATAGAAAAAAATGTTTTTGTTGTGTGCATTGGATAATTGGATAACATATAATCTTTGTTCTTCTTTGTATATTCGTTTTTGTTGTTGTTTTGTTTTTTTCATGTTGTTTACTTTTCAGGGGAATGTTAATGACATTCAACATGGGTTTCAAGATTTGCAATATTGAACATCATTTTGGCATATCAGAAAATTATAGTTTCTTCTAAGAAGAGGAGGTGGAGGAGGAGGAGGAGAAAAAGGAAGAGGAGGAGGAGACAATAGGGGCGACGGAAGAGGAAGAGGAGGAAGGGGAGGAGAAGTAGGAGGAAGAAAGGGAACAAGAAGAGGAGGGAAAGGAAGAGGAAGAAGAGGGGGAGAGGCAAGAGGAGAAGAGTGAGAAAGAAGAAAAGAAGCAGGAAAAGGAGGAAGGACAGGAGGAGGATAGAAGGAGCGGCGGAGGAAGAAGAGGAGGAAGAAAAGGAGCTGGATGAGGAGGGAAAGGAGGAGGAGCAAGAGTGGGAGGAAGAGGAAGAGGAAGAGGTGGAGGAGGAGGACGAAGAGACAAGAGGGGCGATAGAGGAGGAAGAGGAGGTGCAGGTGGAGAAGGAGGTGAGGAGGATGAGGAATAGGAGGAGTAGGAGAAGGAAGAATTAGAAGCGAGATGAGGAGGGGGGGGGGTATGGAGGGGGAAGAGGTGAAAGAGGAGGAAGGGGAGGAGAAGAAGGGGGACGAGGAGTTATCTGCTAAGAAAGAAGGAGAGAAAAGGGAGGAGGGAAAAGGGAGGAAGGAAGGAGGAAAAAGGGAAAAGGGAGAAGGAGGGAAAAAGGAGGAGAGAGAAGGGAGAAAAAGGGAGAAGGAGGGAAAAGGGAGGAAAAAGGGAAAAGGGAGAAGGAGGGAAAAGGGAGGAAAAAGGGAAAAGGGAGAAGGAGGGAAAAGGGAGGAGAGAGAAGGAAGAAAAAGGGAGAAGGAGGGAAAAGGGAGGAGGGAAAAGAGAGGAAGGAAGGAGGAAAAAGGGAAAAGGGAGAAGGAGGGAAAAAGGAGGAGAGAGAAGGGAGAAAAAGGGAGAAGGAGGGAAAAGGGAGGAAAAAGGGGAGAAGGGAGAAGGAGGGAAAAGGAGGAAAAAGGAAAAGGGAGAAGGAGGAAAAAGGGAGGACAGAGAAGGAAGAAAAAGGGAGAAGGAGGGAAAAGGGAGGAGGGAAAAGAGAGGAAGGAAGGAGGAAAAAGGGAAAAGGGAGAAGGAGGGAAAAAGGAGGAGAGAGAAGGGAGAAAAAGGGAGAAGGAGGGAAAAGGGAGGAGGAAGAAGGAAGGAAAAAGGAGGATTGAGAAGGAGGATAAAGGGAAGAGGGAGAAGGAGGAAAAAAACAAGGAGGGAGAAGGAGGGAAACGGGAAAAGGATGAAAAAGGAAGAAGGAGGCAAAAAGGAGAAGGACGATAAAGGAAGGAGGGAGAAGGATGAAAAAGGAAGGAGGGAAGTGGGAAAAGGGAGAAAGGTGGAAAAAGGAATAAGAAGTAAAATGGAGAAAGAGAGAAAAAGGAAAAGAGAGAAGGAGGAAGGAATAGGAATCAAAACAAAAGAGCGAAATGTCATGGTAATCAAACACTACATTTATTGTTCTTATTGTTTATGGCTTGGGATATAAACACAGAACTTATTAATGCATATCCTATATCTATCTTTACATAATCTCATTCTAATTGTGTAACTGATAGACAGATTGATATGGAATAATGCATGAATCTAATTCTTTCATGTTAATCTATCAATTTATGTAAATGATCTTGATTTATAACATAACATTTATAACTACGAATGGTCATCGTATGTTCTGGAATCTTGTTTTAGTTTTTACTATGCTTCTCTAGCAGTTTTCTTTATGGTTGGTTTAATTCATACTAGGAATCTAAGATATAAACTGCTAATTATCATAAGAATGATTTTTTTTTTTTTAATATTGGATAACAATAAATCTATTTTGGTTTATTTTCTTTTTTTTTCTTTGTAACGTCTATTCTTTGGTTCATTAGGATTATGACTAAGAAAATAAAATAATTTAGCTTGTAGTTTCTATAGTGTTAGTTTAGCTTGGATCAAAATTGACAAAGAAATAACTATACTTTGAATGATAGTAAGAATTAACATTATCATTTTCTATCCTAAGTTATGTTAGTTCTAAAAATTTTGCTCTTACAATTACTCGTATTAATGATTAAATCTTACTAGGGATCGAAAATACAACCAAAGTGATTATTTGAACAACAGATGGCGCTAGTACAGCCAATAGCAATAAAATAGCACTATCATCATATGTTTTATGGTGTTGATTTTGTTTCCAACTTCGAGGGTCATAAAACATAAGGATAGCGATAAAAGAACGGATAACACTATGTTTGGGGAATAATAATATTATCATAACATGAAAAAAGAATAGCAATTCTATCATAATCCTCTTATATTGGAGACAGACACACGCACACGCACACACACACGCACACACGGACAAACAAACACACACAGACACACACGGACAAACACACACAGACACACACACACGGACAAACACGAACACACACGGACACTCACGGGTACACACACACACACACACACACACACACACACAACACACACACACAACACCCTACAGCCTGTGACAAA
>NW_028234436.1:14773459-14775959 GCF_977035675.1 Penaeus japonicus
CCCTCCCTCCCTCCCTCCTTCCCCCCTTCCCTCCCTCCCTCCCTCCCTTCCCATAAAGAAAGAGTGAACGCCCTCCATAAACACGTGATCCCGCTAGGTGGAAAAAATATCACGCCCATTCACCTTCGCCGGAAGAATGCGTTCCATGCAGGAAATAATGCCAGTTCCCCTTGAACAATTTCTCCCAAAATGGGATGGAATACTTGCTGCCCCGGAAGAATGTATCCCTATGTACATAATTCCCCCCCCCCTCCCCCCATCCCCTCCCCCACCACCTACTACTTTCCCCTCGCTCTTCCTCTGGGGTACGAGGAAAGGAGGGAGAAAGGAGGAGGAGGGAGGGTAGGAGGAAGGGAGGGAGGGAAAAAGGAGGGAGGAAGGGGGGAAGAGAGGGAGGGAAGGATGGAGGGAGACAGGAAGGGAGGGAGGGTAGGAGGGAAGGAGGGAGGTAAGGAGGGAGGAAGGGAGGGAAGGAGGAGGGAGGAGGAAGGGAAGGAGGGAGGGAAGGTAGGAGGGAGGGAAAGAGGGAAGGAGGAAGAAAGGAGGAAAGGAGGGAGGGAGGGTAGGAGGAAGGGAGGGAGAGAAGGAGAGAGGGAGGGAGGGTAGGAGGGAAGTAGAAAGGAGGAGGAGGAGGGAGGGTAGGAGGGAGGGAGGGAGAGAAGGAGGGAGGGAGGGTGGGAGGCAGGAGGGGAGGGAGGGAGGGTAGGAGAGAAGGAGTGAGGGAGGGAGGGTAGGAGGGGAAGGACATCGCTCTGTCACCCTCCAGAAGCGAACTCACCCCATGAAATATTTCAGGTATCCAAACACGCGCTTTAGGGGACTGACTTCAAAGGCCGCCAACTTTAATTATTGAAGGCTTCCGTCGAGTGTGCCTGGGCGGGAATTTTCTTATTAGAAAAAAAAAAAAAAATCTTAGCGTCCTTCGACCGGATATATTATTGTAGATCAACATTAATTAAAGATCATCCTAGGAGAGAATCCTTGCCGGGATCATAAATAATCCCGTTTTACACAGGACACTTAATGAGATGTCAGATCCACGGGACGGAAGCCCTCAAAAGACCCCCCCCCCCCCCCGCCTCGTTAACTGAAGCCTTGACTCCGGTTGCTGAAGGGTCGCTTAGTGTCAATGATAGTTGCTTGCTCACGATGGAGAGAGAGAGGAGGAGAGGGAGAGAGAGAGAGAGAGAGAGAGAGAGAGAGAGAGAGAGAGAGAGAGAGAGAGAGAGAGAGAGAGAGAGAGAGAGAGAGAGAGAGAGAGAGAGAGAAAAAAGAAAGAAAGAGAGAGAGAGAGAGAGAGAGAGAGAGAGAGAGAGAGAGAGAGAGAGAGTAAAGAGAAAGAGAGAGAGAGTGATTAAAGAGAAAGAGACAGAGAATAAAGAGAGAGAGAGAGAGAGAGAGAGAGAGAAAGAGAGAGAGAGAGAGAGAGAGAGAGAGAGAGAGAGAATAAAAGAGAAAGAGAGAGAAAGAGAAAGAGAAGAGACAGAGAGAGAAAGAGAAGAGAGAGAGAGAGAGAAAGAGAGAGAGAGAGCGGGAAAGTGAGAGAGAGTAAAAAAGAAAGAGAGAGAGAGTGAGAAAGAGAAGAGAGAGAGAGAAAGAGAAGAGAGAGAGAGAGAGAGAGAGAGCAAAGAGAACGAACGAGAGAGTAAAGAGAAAGAGAGAGAGAGAGAGTAAATAGAAAGAGAGAGAGAGAGAGAGCAAAGAGAGAGAGAGAGTAAATAGAAAGAGAGAGAGAGTAAAGAGGAAGAGAGAGAGAGAGAAAGAGAGAGATAGAGAGAGAATTGATATTAAAGTCCCCTTTTTGCATTAACCGGATATTATCTTGGAGTTCAAGGCAACCGATTTTTATTTCATAATGATTAACAGGGCAGTTTCCTAATTAGAATTTTCTTCTGCTATAAGTTTTTATTATTATTTTCTTTCAAATATCCATAACAATAATAATACCAATGTTAGTAATAGGAACACCACAATCATCAACAATGATAATAATGATGATGGTAATAATAATGATAATAGTAATAATAACTATGATATTGAAAATGATGGTGATGATAACAATAATAATAATGATAGCAATAGCAATGCTGATGATGCTATGAAAGTAATAATGATAATTATGATAACAATACTAATAACGATAATGACAATAACGATAATGATGATGATAACGATAACAATGATAATGGAAAAGACAATAATGATGATTTGACTGATCACAAGGATGATAAAGTAATTAACAATTCTACTACTACCTCTGATAATACAATTACTAATCATGGCTCTAATTTCCCAATTACTACTGCTCTGGGTAACACGTGGAAGGTATATTTTTCTTGATTCGATTATACATATATAGATTATGTGTTATGTATATCTTAAAACTACATTTACTGATGATAAGCGTTATGCATATTTCAAAAGTACAATTACAGATAAGTCTTATGCATGTATATATTTTTTTATTACATTTACAGATTAAAAGTGTTATGTATATCTA
>NW_028234436.1:14815959-14818459 GCF_977035675.1 Penaeus japonicus
TCCTGAAGAAGTGTGGATTTTTTTTAGCTCAAGGAAAATGAGACACAGTACTAGAGGAAGATTACCTGAAATTAGTTGTCAAAAAAAAAAAAAAAAAAAAAAAAAACTTGAAACCACAAATAAAACCCATCAAGACAGAACAAAGGCCGAAGAGTGGAAAGGTCGCAAATCTGCAATAATTAATCAACGTAAAGGTTGCAAATCTGCATTGCAAATTGAAGATGATATTTGGACTTGAAAAAATATCAAAGACAAAGACAAAGGCGGTACAGTGAAGATCTATCATGGAAAATAGATGAATAGATTAATAGATAAAGATAGATGAATAGATAAGTAAAGAAAAAGATACAAGAAAAGGTAAAACGAAGAGTGAAACGAATACTAAATGATGGTGGTGATAGTGATGATGGTGGTGATGGTGATCGTGATGATGAGAGTTATGGTGGTGATGGTGATCATGATCATGATGGTTATGGTGGTGGTGATGGTGATCGTGATGATGATGGTTATGGTGGTGATGATGATGGTTATGGTGGTGATGATGATGGTTATGGTGGTGATGATGATGGTGATGACGATGACTATGATATTGATGATGAAAATAATAATAACTCCCCCACCTTCTCCCGCCCAACTCATACACCCACAATACACTCACAATTTCATCTTTCATTAGTTATTAATCCTTCACCTTCCCCTCATTTTCCCCTCCCCCTCTTTCCCATCTCCCCTCCCCCTTTTCCCCTCTCCCCTCCCCCCTTTTCCCCTCTCCCTCTCCCCTTCCCTTCTTTCGCCTCTCCCCTTCTCTCTTCCCCCTCTCCCCTTCCCTCTTTCCCCTCTCCCCTTTCTTCTTTTCCCTCTCCCCTTCCCTCTTTCCCCTCTCCCCTTCCCTCTTTCCCCTCTCCCCTCCCCCTTTTCCCCTCTCCCCTTTCCTCCTTCCCCTCTCCCCTTCCCTCTTTCCCCTCTCCCCTTCCCTCTTTCCCCTCTCTGCTCTCCCCTTCCCTCCCCCTTCCCTCTCCCCTTCCCTCTTTCCCCTCTCCCCCTCCCTCTTTCCCTTCTCTCCTCTCCCCTTCCCTCTTCCCCCTCCCTTTCCCTCTTTCCTCTCCCTTTCCCTCTTTCCCTTCTCCCCTTCCCTCTTTCCCCTTTCCCCTCTCTCCTCTCCCTTTCCCTTTCCCCTCCCTTTCCCACTTTCCTCTCCCTTTCCCCCTCCCTCTTTCCCCTCTCTCCTCTCCCCTTCCCTCTTTCCCCTCTCCCCTTCCCTCTTTCCCCTCTCCCCCTCCCTCTTTCCCCTCTCTCCTCTCCCCTTCCCTCTTTCCCCTCTCCCCTTCCCTCTTTCCCCTCTCTCCTCTCCCCTTCCCTCTTTCATTACTCCCCTTCCCTCTTTCCCCTCTCTCCCTTTCCCTCTTTCCCCTCTCCCCTTCCCTCTTTCCCCCTCCCCCTCCTTTTTCCCTCTCCCTTTCCCCTTTTCCCATCCCTTATCCCTCTTCCCTATCCCTCCCTCCCTCTTCCCCTCCCTTTCTCGTTCATTAATCCCCTTCTTCCTCTTTCCCTCCCCCTCCCCCTTTCCCCTCTCCCCTCCCTCTTTCCCCTCTCTTTCCCCCTTCCCTCTTTCCCCTCTCTCCTCTCCCCTTCCCTCTTTCATTACTCCCCTTCCCTCTTTCCCCTCTCTCCTCTCCCTTTCCCTCTTTCCCCTCTCCCCTTCCCTCTTTCCCCTCTCTCCTCTCCCCTTCCCTCTTTCATTACTCCCCTTCCCTCTTTCCCCTCTCTCCTCTCCCCTTCCCTCTTTCATTACTCCCCTTCCCTCTTTCCCCTCTCTCCTCCCTCGCCCCGATCCCATCTTTCAGTACTTCCCCTTTCCCTCTTTTCCTCCTCTCACCTCCTCTCCCCTTCCCTCTTTCATTACTCCCCTTCCCTCTTTCCCCTCTCTCCTCTCCCTTTCCCTCTTTCCCCTCTCCCCTTCCCTCTTTCTCCCCTCTCTCTTCCTCTTCGACCGTCCTCTTTCATTAAACTTCCCTTCCCTCTTTCAACTGTTTCCCCTCTCGAGTCCCTCGCTTTTCCCTCTGTAATTTACTCCCTTCCCTTCTTTACCCCCCCTCTTTCCCTCTCTCCTTCACGCCTCCTCTCCCCTCCCTCTTTCATTACGCCCCTTCCCCCTTTCCCCCTTCTTCTTCTCCCCCCTTTCCCTTCGTTGTCTATATTACTCCCCTCCCTCTTTCTCCTCTCTCTCCTCTCCCTTTCCGTTTCCCCTCTCCCCTCTCCCCTTCCCCTCTTCCCCTCCGTCTCCTCTCCCCTTTTCCCCTCCTCCTCTCCCCTTCCCTCTTTCCCCTCTCTCCTCTCCCCTTCCCTCTTTCATTGCTCCCCTTCCCTCTTTCCCCTCTCTCCTCTCCCCTTCCCTCTTTCCCCTCTCTCCTCTCCCTTTCCCTCTTTCCTCTCCCTTTCCCTCTTTCCCCTCTCTCCTCTCCCTTTCCCCTCTCTCCTCTCCCCTTCCCCCAATCCCCTT
>NW_028234436.1:14863459-14865959 GCF_977035675.1 Penaeus japonicus
GTATGTATGTATGTATGTATGTATGTATTTAATTATCATAATAATGATAATAATGATAGAAATAATAATGATGATGATAATGATTATGATATCAGTGATAACAATAATAATAATGATGATAGAAATAGCAACAATGATAGTTATAATACGAATGACATTGATAATCACGATAATGATGATAATATAAAGAAAATATAATAATGATAATGGAACTAATAATAATAGTAATGACAGTGATTATGATAATACTAGTGATAACAACGATAATAGTAATAATATAAATAGTAATGATAATAAGTAATGATGAAATAAGAAACTGAATAAAACAAACACATAAAAAATTGCAACAGAGCATTAAACTATCTCTCAATTACTTGTTTATAATGAAATTACGATTACAATAACAACTTGACCTGATACCAAACTCCCAAAATATTGGTTTGACAGTTCCTTTCCTCCTTGAATATGAAGTGTAATATAAACAAAATAAATTATGTTAAAATGAAAATAAAATGGTGTCCTTCTGTTAAAGGTATTTTGTATGTATGTTTACATTTTTTTCCATTATTGCTTTTTTTTATTGGTTTTACTAATTCTGCTTTTAACAGTATTACTGTAATATTACTACAACTACTACCATTAAAATTACAACAACAACATTACAACTACAACTTCTACTGCTGCTGCTACTTTTACTAATATTGATATTATTACTATTGTTACTACTACTGCCATCACCACCACCACCCCTACTACTACAATTACTATTACTACTACTACTACTACAATACCTACTATTACTACAATTTCTACTACTACTACTACAATTACTACTACTACTACAATTACTACTACTACTACTACAGTTACTACTACTACTACTATTACTACAATTACTACTACTACTAATAATAATACAATTACTATTACTACTACTACTACAATTACTACAACTACTACTACTATCATTACCAATGTCATCACCATCACCCTATTCCTTAGAGCCTATAATGACATAACATCACTAAAAAAGTAATATCTCACCACCATCGACTATACTGGTCTCTCGATCTGACCTACTTTGATCATTAATAAACGTCTGCATCCGGGGCCTTGTGTTCGAGTGAAGGAAAGCTGACTTGGACAGGAATAGAACGCTAAGATGCTTTCAGATTGTTGATCAGTAGATCGATACATATGTGTGTATATCTATCACATACACACACAAACACACACACACACTTCTTTTACACAACCCACACACACTTCTTTTACACAAGACAAACACACACACACACACACATACACACACACTTCTTTTACACAAGACAAACACACACACACACTTCTTTTACACAAGACACACACACACACACACACACTTCTTTTACACAAGACACACACACACACACACACACACACACACACTTCTTTTACACAAGACACACACACACACACACACACACTTCTTTTACACAAGACACACACACACACACACACACTTCTTTTACACAAGACACACACACACACACACACACACACTTCTTTTACACAAGACACACACACACACACACACACACACTTCTTTTACACAAGACACACACACACACACACACACTTCTTTTACACAAGACACACACACACACACTTCTTTTACACAAGACATACACACACACACACACGCACACACTTCTTTTACACAAGACACACACACACACACATATATACATGTGTGTGTGTGTATCTATCTATCTATCTATCTATCTATATAAAACCACATACCTTTTCATCCCTCTCTTCTTTTGACTCCAATCGCCTCTCTATCAACTCTTCAAAACCGTCCCCTCTTCCCCCTTCCTCTTCCTCTTTAAAATCCTTCCCTCCTCCACCCATCCTTCCTCTGCCTCCGTTTTTATGGCTCCTGACAGCCCATTAATTCTCATGATATGGAAAGATAAGTGGCGACTGTGAGATCATTTGACGTCTTAACTCAGCACCCCCCCCCCACCCCCGCTCCCTGGCCGGCTCTCAGCTTGATTAGATCCGGTGGGCATTTCATGATACGTGGGGCCTTTCCATGCAGGGAGCTTTAGGTGCTACTGTAATGGGCTACTTTGTGTTTAACTGTGTGGTAAGAATTGGTGAATTGCTTTGAGATATTTATCTTTTTATTCCTGCTTTTTTTCTGATCGCATCCAGCCTTGTACGTGACAAATACACGTGTGCACACACACACAAACACACACATACACACAAACAACCCGCCCCACACACACACACGTACAAGCACCCCCCCCCCCCACACACACACACACACAAATCCCCCCTTCCCCCACACGCCCACACACACACACAAATCCCCCCTCCCCCCACACCCCCATACCCACAAACCCACCCACAAACTATAGAATATCCAAAATGTCACACAATTCACAAATCATAAATATTAAGAATGGCTGCCCTGCGACGAATAGAGCTCGTACAAAACCCAACTTTTATA
>NW_028234436.1:14918459-14920959 GCF_977035675.1 Penaeus japonicus
AGAGAGAGAGAGAGACATAGAGATAAAGATAGATAGATAGATAGATAGATAGATAGATAGATAGATAGATAGATAGATAGATAAATAGAGAGAGAGAGAGAGAGAGAGAGAGAGAAATAGAGAGAATGCACACATATGTTTCGTAGGGGCCTGAATATGAGCATACGTTTTAGATATGTGTACCTACTAATGTCCGCAATTATGTGTGTGTATGTTTGTGTGTGTGTGTGTTTCTTTTATCCTCCCATTTCTTCATTCGTTCTCCATGCCACGTTTTCACACATCGATCCCTTGATTTTCTCTCTCTTTAGCAGAACCCTAGACCCTCCAACACTCTCTCCCTCCCTCCCTTTCCCCTTTCTCCCTCCCTCCCTCCCTCCAGCCTCTCCCCTTTCTCCTCCCTTATTCTCCCTCGGTAATGTTACCCTGTGTCTCCTTTATTTCACCCTCTGCTCTGATTCCCTCGTTATCTCCGTCCTCTTCCTTGATTCACACCCTTCGAGCTCTCTTGTGCTGAGGGTCCTGTCGTAATTTTATACTCACACACACACACACACACACACACACACACACACACACACACACAGATAAACAAACAAACACACACGCATATAAATACGTACACACATACAATGAAATAGAAATGTACATACTCACGTTCACATATACAAACGCATATATATGTATATATATTATATATATATATATTATATATTATAATATATATATATATATATATATATATATATATATATATATTATATTATATGTTTATATATATATGTATATATATATATATATATATATATATATATATATATATATATATATGTATATATATGTATATATATATATATATCTATATTGTGTGTGTGTGTGTGTGTGTATATATATAGATATATATATATATGTATATATATATATATATATATATATATATATATTATATATATATATATATATATATACATATGTATGTATGTATGTATGTGTGTGTGTGTGTGTGTGTGTATAAACATACAACTCGCAGACACACACACACTGTTCTTTTTCTCCGAATCACTGTTATAAAGCTTAATCTTCCTGCATGTCTTATCTCTCTCCATTTCTTCAAGAAAATACGAGATTCTATAATTCTAATGCTACCTACATTTGCTAAAATATAGTGTACGTTATTTTGCACGTGTATTAATAAACGGCCTTTTAGATAATCTGCTAATGTATGATGTATCACTGTATGGTATGATTCTGATGCCACTAATGTGACGGTGATTTTCGAAATGGATTTCATAGACAATGTGTTTTTTTTACAGTGCCATATTTAAAGCTTAATTTATTTATTAAGTTTGTTTAAAAGATAGATTCTTATTGACTATGTAGGATATCCATAAACTCTTCAATAGACATCTTTTAATGAGATGTTATATGTATGTATATATATATATATATATATATATATATATATATATATATGTATATATATATATTTTTTTTTTCTTTCTTTCTTTCTTTTCTATTCTTTTCTTTTCTTTTTTCTTTTCTTTATTTATTATCATTATTTTTTTCATTTTATTTGTCATTGAATGAACAACACATGCAAGCAGGATTTCAATGCAGACCCCTTGCACGGTATTTGGATGAAGTGCGCTCCGTCAACGTACAATTCATCATATGTATAATTTCATGCAATACTTGCAACACGATATTATCTTCTCCTTCAGTTGCCTGCCATGCAACATTACTCACAGTGTTTATCATTTTGCTTATGTCCCTTAATTCTCTCGATACACCCTTCTTTTCTTCCTTTTCTTCTTTCCCTTCTTCCTTTTTCTTATTCGTCTGTAAAATATCTACAGTTGTGTACCAGCTATACAAAGATAATCGTTCCTCTAGTATTATGTAGATACCTTGCAATGATTTATATATATATATATATATATATATATATATATATATATATATATATATACATATATAAATTATTTCATTATTAATACAAGTATAGTCTCTCCAGTAAGAGCTAGACAATAACACGTATCCTTCTAATTTTTTCTAATTCACTCGTCGCGACACGATAGGAAAATTCTATCATATCTACATTTTCTAGATAAATATGTCAGTATATAAAAATCAGCACTCGCTTCGCTAGCAGGTTCACTACAATGCTAGAAAAAAGAGAGATACAAAAAAAAAAAAAAAAAAAAAAAAAAAAAAAAAAAAAAAAAAAAAAAAAAAAAAAAAATTGGACAGCGCATTTACATGATTGATATAAACAAATGGATCTGTGTGTAGTCCTCCCTAACAAAGCGACACAGGTGTTACATCCAATATTACTCAGCTTCCATGACATACACTCACTCACGCCCACCCGTTATATCCACGAAGATATAAAATGGGTAGGGAGTCTAGCTGGCAGTTGGGCGAGCTGTGGCTTCCAATTATAGATTGATGTAAATGTTATTTGTACGTTCCCTATTTTTTTTTTGTGATAGGACGGTGA
>NW_028234436.1:14941447-14943947 GCF_977035675.1 Penaeus japonicus
AGAGAGA
This sequence comes from Penaeus japonicus, assembly GCF_977035675.1. NCBI lineage: Eukaryota > Metazoa > Arthropoda > Malacostraca > Decapoda > Penaeidae > Penaeus > Penaeus japonicus. Next base: position 14,941,455 of record NW_028234436.1, read on the forward strand.
GAGAAGAAGAGAAGAGGATAGAGAGAGAAGAGGAAGAAAGAAAGAGAGAGAGAGAGAGAGAGAGAGAAAGAGAGAGAGAAAGAGGAGAGAGAGAAGAGAGAGAGAGAGAGAGAGAGAGAGAAGATACAGATAGAGAGATAGAGAGATAAAAAAAAACAAAAAAAAACAGAAAGACACACAAAGAGAGAAAAAAATAAATATTGCACAACTCACCCAATACACAATGAAACTAGGAAGACATTCAGTTGCACATTCAATAATCACAATCAATAAAAATTCTGAAACACGACATTGTCTTCGTCTATAAACAAATGAATCTGTATTATTACTCACCACATGATAATGAGTGAAGACTCTCGTATGTAAACACGGAGAAATTTTCCGTGGAGTTATTTCAGATACTGGGACAGACTGCTAGAATATTACAAACGGATTTTTTAAGATGTGAGGCCATTGTAAGACAACATTTTGCGTGTTGAACTTGCAATACGAATGCGAGAAGCAATATATTCATGTCTGGAATGTAAGTAATAAGTTAACTTTTGAAACAAATATATATTTTTTTATATAAATTAGTATGACTATCATTATTATTATTATCATTATTTTTATTTTACTTAGCATTAACATTGGCATTATCATTATTATTATCATTATTATCATTGGTCTCATCAATATCACTTCTATCATTATCATCTCTATCATTAGTGGTAACATCATTATAATCTTTATCATTATCATAGATATCTTCATTATAATAATCTTTATCATCATCACAGTTATCATCATTATTATCATTATCATTATTATCATTATCATTATCATCATTACCATCATCATCAGTATTATCGTTATTATCATTATCGTTATCATTATCATCATCATTGCTATTGTTATTATTATCACCATTCACTGTTTTTATGTCATTTGTGATACACAATGTTATTGCAACCCGTCCTAAGATGACACATTCTAAAATGCAATACTGTTTCGTGTTTGTGCATCTGAAATTATTAAACACACTCGATATCAATAAACCTGCAGACATCGACACAGAAACGTGTAATCCCGTGTCTGTCCTGGTGTAATCTACCATGATCTCTACTGCCACGGAATTCATGAAGTAACCATAAGCTGCCATGAACTGCCAAGGAATTCATGAAGTAACCATAAGCTACCATGATCTCTACTGCTAAGGAATTCATGAAGAACCATGAGCTGCCATGAGTTCTACTGCCATGGAATTCATGACGTAAATATGAGCTACCATTAATTCTACTGCCAAGGAATTCATGAAGAACCATAAGCTACCATGAGTTCTACTGCCATGGAATTCATGACGTAAATATGAGCTACCATTAATTCTACTGCCAAGGAATTCATGGAGTAACCATAAGCTACCATGAACTCTCCTGCCAAGGAATTCATGAAGAACCATAAGCTACCATGAACTCTACTGCCAAGGAATTCATGAAGAACCATAATCTACCATGAGCTCTACTGCCAAGGAATTCATGAAGAACCAAAAGCTACCATGATCTCTACTGCCAAGGAATTCATGAAGAACCATAAGCTACCATGATCTCTACTGCCACGGAATTCATGAAGAACCATAAGCTACCATGAATTCTATTGCCATGGAATTCATGAAGAACCATAAGCTACCATGATCTCTACTGCCAAGGAATTCATGAAGAACCATAAGCTCCCATGAACTCTACTGCCAAGGAATTCATGGAGTAACCATAATCTACCATGAGGACTCCTGCCACGGAATTCATGAAGAACCATAAGCTCCCATGAACTCTACTGCCAAGGAATTCATGAAGAACCATAAGCTACCATGAACTCTACTGCCTAGGAATTCATGAAGAACCATAAGCTACCATGAACTCTACTGCCTAGGAATTCATGAAGAACCATAAGCTACCATGAATTCTACTGCCATGGAATTCATGAAGAACCATAAGCTACCATGAATTCTACTGCCATGGAATTCATGAAGAACCATAAGCTACCATGAATTCTACTGCCATGGAATTCATGAAGAACCATAAGCTACCATGATCTCTACTGCCACGGAATTCATGAAGAACCATAAGCTACCATGAATTCTACTGCCATGGAATTCATGAAGAACCATAAGCTACCATGAATTCTACTGCCATGGAATTCATGAAGAACCATAAGCTCCCATGAACTCTACTGCCTAGGAATTCATGAAGAACCATAAGCTACCATGATCTCTACTGCCAAGGAATTCATGAAGAACCAAAAGCTACCATGATCTCTACTGCCAAGGAATTCATGAAGAACCATAAGCTACCATGAACTCTACTGCCATGGAATTCATGAAGAACCATAAGCTACCATGAACTCTACTGCCTAGGAATTCATGAAGAACCATAAGCTACCATGAACTCTACTGCCTAGGAATTCATGAAGAACCATAAGCTACCATGAATTCTATTGCCATGGAATTCATGAAGAACC
>NW_028234436.1:14963947-14966447 GCF_977035675.1 Penaeus japonicus
AGGGAAGCACAATGATCAGCAGGGAAGCACAATGATCAGCAGGGAAGAACAATGATCAGCAGGGAAGCACAATGATCAGCAGGGAAGCACAATGATCAGCAGGGAAGCACAATGATCAGCAGGGAAGCACAATGATCAGCAGGGAAGCACAATGATCAGCAGGGAAGCACAAGGATCAGCAGGGAAGCACAATGATCAGCAGGGAAGCACAATGATCAGCAGGGAAGCACAATGATCAGCAGGGAAGCACAATGATCAGCAGGGAAGAACAATGATCAGCAGGGAAGCACAATGATCAGCAGGGAAGAACAATGATCAGCAGGGAAGCACAATGATCAGCAGGGAAGAACAATGATCAGCAGGGAAGCACAAGGATCAGCAGGTCAGTACAAGGATCAGCAGGGAAGCACAAGGATCAGCAGGGAAGCACAAGGATCAGCAGGGAAGCACAATGATCAGCAGGGAAGCACAATGATCAGCAGGGAAGCACAATGATCAGCAGGGAAGCACAATGATCAGCAGGGAAGCACAATGATCAGCAGGGAAGCACAATGATCAGCAGGGAAGCACAATGATCAGCAGGGAAGCACAATGATCAGCAGGGAAGCACAATGATCAGCAGGGAAGCACAATGATCAGCAGGGAAGCACAAGGATCAGCAGGGAAGAGCAATGATCAGCAGGGAAGCACAAGGATCAGCAGGGAAGAGCAATGATCAGCAGGGAAGCACAAGGATCAGCAGGGAAGCACAAGGATCAGCAGGGAAGCACAAGGATCAGCAGGGAAGCACAAGGATCAGCAGGGAAGCACAATGATCAGCAGGGAAGAACAATGATCAGCAGGGAAGCACAAGGATCAGCAGGTCAGTACAAGGATCAGCAGGGAAGCACAAGGATCAGCAGGGAAGCACAATGATCAGCAGGGAAGCACAATGATCAGCAGGGAAGCACAATGATCAGCAGGGAAGAACAATGATCAGCAGGGAAGCACAAGGATCAGCAGGTCAGTACAAGGATCAGCAGGGAAGCACAATGATCAGCAGGGAAGCACAATGATCAGCAGGGAAGCACAATGATCAGCAGGGAAGCACAATGATCAGCAGGGAAGCACAAGGATCAGCAGGTCAGCACAATGATCAGCAGGGAAGCACAATGATCAGCAGGGAAGCACAAGGATCAGCAGGGAAGCACAATGATCAGCAGGGAAGCACAATGATCAGCAGGGAAGCACAATGATCAGCAGGGAAGCACAATGATCAGCAGGGAAGCACAATGATCAGCAGGGAAGCACAATGATCAGCAGGGAAGCACAAGGATCAGCAGGGAAGCACAATGATCAGCAGGGAAGCACAATGATCAGCAGGGAAGCACAATGATCAGCAGGGAAGCACAATGATCAGCAGGGAAGCACAATGATCAGCAGGGAAGCACAATGATCAGCAGGGAAGAACAATGATCAGCAGGGAAGCACAATGATCAGCAGGGAAGCACAATGATCAGCAGGGAAGCACAATGATCAGCAGGGCAGCACAATGATCAGCAGGGAAGCACAATGATCAGCAGGGAAGCACAATGATCAGCAGGGCAGCACAATGATCAGCAGGGAAGCACAATGATCAGCAGGGAAGCACAAGATCAGCAGGAAGCACAATGATCAGCAGGGAAGCACAATGATCAGCAGGGAAGCACAATGATCAGCAGGGAAGCACAATGATCAGCAGGGAAGCACAAGGATCAGCAGGGCAGCACAATGATCAGCAGGGAAGCACAATGATCAGCAGGGAAGCACAATGATCAGCAGGGAAGCACAATGATCAGCAGGGAAGCACAAGGATCAGCAGGTCAGTACAAGGATCAGCAGGGAAGCACAAGGATCAGCAGGGAAGCACAATGATCAGCAGGGAAGCACAATGATCAGCAGGGAAGCACAAGGATCAGCAGGGAAGCACAAGGATCAGCAGGGAAGCACAAGGATCAGCAGGGAAGCACAATGATCAGCAGGGAAGCACAATGATCAGCAGGGAAGCACAAGGATCAGCAGGGAAGCACAATGATCAGCAGGGAAGCACAATGATCAGCAGGGAAGCACAATGATCAGCAGGGAAGCACAATGATCAGCAGGGAAGCACAATGATCAGCAGGGAAGCACAATGATCAGCAGGGAAGCACAGGGCAAACCCCCGTGCCCATGAGCAGATTCTGAATTAAATAGGAGGAGGATGTGTCTGCGTGTGGAGTTCGGAGCCAAGTGGCTGACCATATAATGGCGACCACTAACCATGTTTTTTCTCGAAGATTCGAAGTCGTGAATCAGGGTCAGCTGAGGAAACCAAATGGATCTCTACGCACATACGCACGCACTCACACATCACACAGACGCACAACTTACATTCCCTTCACATGAAGGAGAAAGGTGAAACTATTACCAAAACCCTGTACATATATATATACATATATACATATATATATATATATATATATATATATATATATATATATAT
>NW_028234436.1:14976447-14978947 GCF_977035675.1 Penaeus japonicus
TGAAAGAAAGAAAGAAAGAAAGAAAAAAAAAAAAAAAAAACAGAGCTCACTAAAACTCATCGGAGATCACCAGGAAACCTAAACACATCAGAGAACCGTAAACGAAGAACATTGAACCACTGCGGGCGTCGTCAATGCGCCCACCAGGAGAATAATGTTTGGCGTTGAGATCTGGAATAATCTCGGTCTTGGCATGAGTCATGAATAATTCTAGCAGACGGCGTGAGGAGAACTCTGTGAGATGGGACCTTGTTCTGCTATCGACTAACTAGCTCGAGGATGAGCTCAACGGGGGCTGACTTCTTAGTGGTGGTAAAGGGGAAAAAATGTTGCATAACAGGGCCAGGTTCGGTGCCAAGATAGTCAGCGTCTTTTGGCTAATCGTAGAAAAGGTGCCTCCGGGAAACTCCACCTCCTCCTCACGCCATAAGTTAGGATAAAGTCATGAAATCATTCAGATAACTGCAACATGCCAGTTGTCACACGAGGCAGAGCACAGGTTACATACAGGTTACAGGTTACTTCTAAAACGAGAACCAAGACTTAAATCCATTCTAAATTGTGTGGAACTCTACATTTTGGCGCCCACGATCATTTAGTTTGCATGACGGGCAGCGGCGACCTTGCACAACCCAAGCATAACATCCAACCAAGCAGATAGGATACACATCATACTTTTGAAAATTCGTCTAGAGACTTACTAACCGAATGAAAACCGCTGCTGGATAACCTTAAGGTACCGAAGGGGAAACTAAAAGAAATTGATGTACTAGAATCAAGACTCCATATCCCATCGATCTGACGAGACAAATTATCCTTTTCATTCCTGAGTGAATCAGAACACCAATGAATCTACTCTTCCAATCGCCTTGCCATAAACAGTAGGAAAATATTCTTCGTTATCATGTCATACTTCACATGTCAAGGATGAAATGACCTTAAGGAAGCATCTCAGAAATGAAGCGAAAGAAATGGAGTAGGGATGAGATGATAAAGAAGTTAGAGGCTGAAGCAGAGACATGAGTAAAGCTATATGAAGCTATGTAAAGCTATATGAAGCCATGTAAAGCTATATGAAGCTATGTAAAGCTGTATGAAGCTATGTAAAGCTATATGAAGCTATGTAAAGCTATATGAAGCTATGTAAAGCTGTATGAAGCTATGTAAAGCTATATGAAGCTATGTAAAGCTATATGAAGCTATGTAAAGCTATATGAAGCTATGTAAAGCTGTATGAAGCTATGTAAAGCTATATGAAGCTATGTAAAGCTGTATGAAGCTATGTAAAGCTGTATGAAGCTATGTAAAGCTATATGAAGCTATGTAAAGCTGTAAGAAGCTATGTAAAGCTGTATGAAGCTATGTAAAGCTGTATGAAGCTATGTAAAGCTGTATGAAGCTATGTAAAGCTATATGAAGCTATGTAAAGCTGTATGAAGATATGTAAAGCTATATGAAGTTATGTAAAGCTATATGAAGCTATGTAAAGCTGTATGAAGCTATGTAAAGCTATATGAAGCTATGTAAAGCTATATGAAGCTATGTAAAGCTGTATGAAGCTATGTAAAGCTATATGAAGCTATGTAAAGCTATATGAAGCTATGTAAAGCTATATGAAGCTATGTAAAGCTATATGAAGCTATGTAAAGCTATATGAAGCTATGTAAAGCTATATGAAGCTATGTAAAGCTGTATGAAGCTATGTAAAGCTATATGAAGCTATGTAAAGCTATATGAAGCTATGTAAAGCTGTATGAAGCTATGTAAAGCTATATGAAGCTATGTAAGGCTATATGATGCTATGTAAAGCTGTATGAAGCTATGTAAAGCTATATGAAGCTATGTAAAGCTATATGAAGCTATGTAAAGCTATATGAAGCTATGTAAAGCTGTATGAAGCTATGTAAAGCTATATGAAGCTATGTAAAGCTATATGAAGCTATGTAAAGCTATATGAAGCTATGTAAAGCTATATGAAGCTATGTAAAGCTATATGAAGCTATGTAAAGCTATATGAAGCTATGTAAAGCTGTATGAAGCTATGTAAAGCTATATGAAGCTATGTAAGGCTATATGATGCTATGTAAAGCTGTATGAAGCTATGTAAAGCTATATGAAGCTATGTAAAGCTATATGAAGCTATGTAAAGCTATATGAAGCTATGTAAAGCTATATGAAGCTATGTAAAGCTATATGAAGCTATGTAAAGCTGTATGAAGCTATGTAAAGCTATATGAAGCTATGTAAAGCTGTATGAAGCTATGTAAAGCTGTATGAAGCTATGTAAAGCTGTATGAAGCTATGTAAAGCTGTATGAAGCTATGTAAAGCTATATGAAGCTATGTAAAGCTGTATGAAGCTATGTAAAGCTATATGAAGCTATGTAAAGCTATATGAAGATATGTAAAGCTGTATGAAGCTATGTAAAGCTATATGAAGCTATGTAAAGCTATATGAAGCTATGTAAAGCTATATGAAGCTATGTAAAGCTATATGAAGC
>NW_028234436.1:15018947-15021447 GCF_977035675.1 Penaeus japonicus
GATGTAAACCACACGATCTATTTATAATTCTTTTCTTACTTAAGCCTCGCCTTTCGTTCAAGTCATATTTCAAGTAGCAGTTTGTCAAGGTAGATTTGCCACGCCTCATCCTCCCCCTTTCCCCTTCTTCTTCTTCTCTTCCTTCTTTTTCTTCTTCTTCTTCTTGGTCTTTTCGTTCTTCTTCTTCTTCTTCTTTTCTTTCTTATTTTTTCTTCTTATTTTTTTTTTCTTCTTCTTCTCTTTTTTTTTATCTTCTTCTTGTTCTCTTCCTTCTTTTTCTTCTTCTTCATCATCTTTTTCTTCTTCTTCTCTTTTTTTCCTTTTACTTCATCATCTTCTTCTTCTTCCTCTTCTTCTCCCCTTCTCTTTTTTTTCTTTTTCTTGGTCTTTTTATTAGTTTTATTCGTCTTCTTTCTATTCTTTCTCTTCTTCTTCTCTTCTGCTCCTCCTCCTTTTCCTTTTCATCCTCCTCCTTTTCCATCTCCTATTCCTCCTTCTCTTCCTCCTCCGTTTCTTCATTTTCTTCACCCCCCCCCCCTCCCACTTCTTCTTCCTTCTCCTCCTCTTCCATCTCCTTTCCTTCCTTCTCCTCTTCCTCCTCCGTTTCTTCTCCTCCCTCTCTTCGTCTTCCTTCTCCTCCTTTTCCCCTCCTCCCCCTCTTCGTCTTCCTTCTCCTTCTCTTCCCCTCCCCTTCCTCCGCCCTTTCTTTTTCTCATCATATTTTTTTATTCCTTCTTCGTTGCTTCCTCTCCATCATCATCAAGGGAGTACTTTGACAAGATAAATTCGTTACGCCTTTTCTTCTTCTCCTTCCTTCTCATCTTCCTCATCCTCTTCTTCTATTTTCTCATCCTTCTCTTCTGTTTCCTCCTTCTCTTCATCATTTTCTCCCATTCCCTCCTTTTTCTTCTTGTTATTCCATCCCTCCCTCCCTGCCTCCCTCATTCCCTCCCTCCCTGTCTCATTCTCACCCTCCCTCCTTCTCTCCCTCCCTTCCTTTCCTCTCTTCCTCTTATATTTTTCTTTCCTCTTTCTCTCTCTCCCTCTCTCTCTCTCTCTCTCTCTCTCTCTCTCTCTCTCTCTCTCTCTCTCTCTCTCTCTCTCTCTCTCTCTCTCCCTCTCTCTCTCCCCCCCCCCCCCTCTCTCTCTCTCTCTCTCCCTCCCTCCCTCTCTCTCTCTCCCTCCCCCTCCCTCCCTCCCTCCCTCCCTCCCTCTCTCTCTCTCCCTCCCTCCCTCCCTCTCTCCCTCCCCCCCCCTCTCTCTCTCTCTCCCTCCCTCCCTCCCTCCCTCTCTCTCTCTCTCTCTTCCCCTCCTTCCTCACCTGGGTGGATTTGCTTCGCCTGCCACCATAAAGCCTGAATTATCTCACTTCCTCGTCAGTCACGTCTTGCCTCTCCCCCCCCCCTTCCTTTATTTTCCTTTTTCTTTTGGTATTTCTCTTTATGTCTGTTGCTTCATTTTCTCGACTTGTTTATGTTCTTTGTTCTCTTTTCCCTCTCTTTTCTTCTGTTTTTCTTCTTTTTCTCTATCTCTCTTAATCTTCGCCTTCTTTTTCCTCCCCTTTTTATTCTTATATTACTCATCCTCTCTTTCTTCTTCTTCTCCCTTCTCCTTCTTTATCCTTTAGATTCTCCTCCTCCTCCTCTTAATCCTAATCCCCCTCTACTCCTCTTTTTCCCCCCCCCCCCCTCCTCCGCCTCTTTCGCTCATTATCTCTTTCTGACTTTTGTTGTTGTTGTATTTCTTCTTCTTGCTATTACATAGTTATCATTATTATTGTCTTAATTATCATTATTATTATTATCAGTCTCGTTAGTATTATTATCATTATGATCATTGTTATCGTCATTATCATTATCATTATTATACTCATTATTATAATTTTCTTTACTATCATTAATGTTATTATATTTGTCATTATTGATGTGATTATCATTTTTATCATTACTATCATTATTATCATCATCATCATTATCACTAATGTTATTATCATCGTTATCATTATCATTATCTTTATTATCATCACTTACATCATTTACATTATTATTATTGTTGTTGCCATTAGTATTATCATTACTATCAATATAATCATTATCATCATTATCATAATTCTTACCATCATCATCGTTATCACTAATATGATTATTGATATCCTTAATGTCAGCATCATTAATATCCTCATCAGTACTATCATCATCACTATCATTCCCATAATCAATATCCTTATCATAAGCATTTTCATCAATATTACTACCAATATTATTATTACCATTATCATTATCATGACCATTATTATCATTTTTATTTCAATCATCATTATCATTATCATAATCTTTATTTTCACTATTATCATTATTATCATAATATGTATTATCATTATCATTATCATAATCTTAACTTTCATAATTATTATCATTATCATCATTACTGTTATTATGATTCTCGTTGATAATTCTACGATTATCAATATTCTTATATCTTAGCAATATTTCTTTTGTGT
>NW_028234436.1:15048947-15051447 GCF_977035675.1 Penaeus japonicus
GTAGAGGAGGGAGCGAGGGGAGGGAAGATGGTAGAGGGAGTAAATGGAGGGGAGAGGAGAGGTAAGAAGGATACAGGGTGGGAGAAAAAGGAGCAAGGGGAAGGAAGGTGGGAGGGGGAGTAAATAGAGTGGAGAGGATAAGGCTGAAGGAGAAGGAGCGAGGGGAGGAAGTGAAGGGAGGAGGAAGAGGAGGGAAGGAGAGAGTATGGGAAGAGAAGGGAAGGAAGCAAAGAGTGAGGGAAGCAGAGAGGGGAGGGACGGAAGTAATGGAGGGTAAAGGAAAGGAGGGGAGCAAAGGAGGGAGTGTAAAGGAAGGGAAAGAGTGTTAGGGACGGTTAAGGATATGGGAGGAAGGGTGAGGGAGGGAGGAAGGGCAGGAGAGGGAGGAAGGTAGGGAGAGTAAGAGAACAGAGGGGAGAGTAAGAGAACAGAGGGGAGAGAAGGAGACAAGTAAAGGAAGGAAGGGAGGGAGGGAGGGAGGGTAAAGGAACGGAGGTGAGAGAAGGAGAGACATACAGAAAGGAAGGGAGGGAGGGAGAGAGAGAGAGAGTGAGGGTAAAGGAATGGAGGTGAGAGAAGAAGAGAAGTAAAGAAAGGAAGGGAGGGAGGGAGGGTAAAGGAACGGAGGTGAGAGAAGAAGAGAAGTAAAGAAAGGAAGGGAGGGAGGGAGGGTAAAGGAACGGAGGTGAGAGAAGGAGAGACATATAGAAAGGAAGGGAGGGAGGGAGGGAGGGAGGGAGGGAGGGAGGGAGGGAGGGTAAAGGAACGGAGGTGAGAGAAGAAGGTAAGTAAAGAAAGAAAGGGAGGGAGGGAGGGTAAAGGAACGGAGGTGAGAGAAGAAGAGAAGTAAAGAAAGGAAGGGAGGGAGGGAGGGTAAAGGAACGGAGGTGAGAGAGGGAGAGACATATAGAAAGGAAGGGAGGGAGGGAGGGAGGGAGGGAGGGAGGGAGGGAGGGTAAAGGAACGGAGGTGAGAGAAGAAGAGAAGTAAAGAAAGGAAGGGAGGGAGGGAGGGTAAAGGAACGGAGGTGAGAGAAGGAGAGACATAAAGAAAGGAAAGGAAGGGAGGGAGGGGAGGGAGGGAGGGAGGGAGGGAGGGAGGGGAGGAGAGGGAGGGAGGGTAAAGGAACGGAGGTGAGAGAAGAAGGTAAGTAAAGAAAGAAAGGGAGGGAGGGAGGGTAAAGGAACGGAGGTGAGAGAAGAAGAAGAGAGTAAAGAAGGAAGGGAGGGAGGGAGGGTAAAGGAACGGAGGTGAGGAGAAAGAAGAGAAGAAAAGGAAGGGAGGGGGGGGGGGGTAAAGGAACGGAGGTGAGAGAAGAAGAGAAGTAAAGAAAGGAAGGAGCAAGGGGGGGGAAAAAAAGGGAAGGACAGGTAAAGGAACGGAGGAGTAGAAGAAAGAGTAAAGTAAGGAAAGAAAGGAAGGGAGGGAGGGAGGGTAAAGGAACGAAGGTGAGAGAAGAAGAAAAGTAAAGCAAGGAAGGGAGGGAGGGTAAAGGAACGGAGGTGAGAGAAGGAGAGACATATAGAAAGGAAGGGAGGGAGGGAGGGAGGGAGGGAGGGAGGGAGGGAAAAGGAACGGAGGTGAGAGAAGAAGAGAAGTAAAGAAAGGAAGGGAGGGAGGGAGGGTAAAGGAACGGAGGTGAGAGAATGAGAGACATATAGAAAGGAAGGGAGGAAGGGAGGGAGGGAGGGAGGGAGGGAGGGAGGGAGGGAGGGAGGGAGGGAGGGAGGGAGAAGGAACGGAGGGGAGAGAAGAAGGGAGGTAAAGAAAGAAAGGGAGGGAGGGAGGGTAAAGGAAAAACGAGGTGGAGAGGAAAGAAGAGAAGTAAAGAAAGGAAGGGAGGGAGGGAGGGTAAAGGAACGGAGGTGAGAGAAGAAGAGAAGTAAAGAAAGGAAGGGAGGGAGGGAGGGTAAAGGAACGGAGGTGAGAGAAGAAGAGAAGTAAAGAAAGGAAGGGAGGGAGGGAGGGTAAAGGAACGGAGGTGAGAGAAGGAGAGAAGTAAAGAAAGGAAGGGAGGGTGAGGGAGGGAGGGAGGGTGAGGGAAGGAAGGAAGGAAAGGCAAGGGAAGGGCACGTCCTGGATATGTCGAAACAGACTCCCGTCCCTTCCTTTGCCCGAATCACAAATCGCAAACCCACATCGATTTTCTTCCTCCATAAATCTTGTTGAATGCTCTTGAAATGCTCTCACATCCAGCAAACACTTGAAGCTCTTTCTCTCTCCCTCTCCCTCTCCCTCCCTTGTCCCTCTCCCTCTCCTTCTCCATCTTCCTCTCCCTCTCCCTTACCTTGTCCCTCTCCCTCTCCCTCTCCCTCTCCCTCTCCCTCACCCTCTCCCTCTCCCTGACTCCCTCTCCCTCTCCATCTCCCTCTCCCTCTCCCTCTCCCTCTCCCTCTCCCTCTCCCTCTCCCTCTCCCTCTCCTCTCTCACCTCTCCTCCTCTTCCTTCTCCCCCCCCCCCCCCTCTCCCTTCTTCCTCTCCCTCTCCCTCTCCCTCTCCC